>NC_133648.1:6337279-6659515 GCF_009905375.1 Apium graveolens | reverse complement strand
AACAGTCAAACATCAGTTTGACTACTAAAGCTAACTAGTGTTGAATCCTGAATTAGTGTTACGATTATTTTAAAAATATTTCTCAATGATCCAAACGTATGGATGTCAATATATATATATATTAGTGATATAACCAAAATTTCATATCAAAATAATTTTATTTGGTTTGACATTTTAACAGTCAAACATCAGTTTGACTAGTAAAGCTAACTAGTGTTGAATCCTGAATTAGTGTTACGATTATTTTAAAAATATTTCTCAACGATCCAACCGTATGGATGTCAATAGATATATATACTAGTGATATAACCAAAATTTCATATCAAAATAATTTTATTTGCTTTGACATTTTAACAGTCAAACATCAGTTTGACTAGTAAAAGCTAACCAGTGTTGAATCCTAAATTAGTGTTACGATTATTTTAAAAATATTTTTCAACGATCGAACCGTATGGATGTCAATATATATATATATACATTAGTGATATAACCAAAATTTTATATCAAAATAATTTTATTTGGTTTGACATTTTAACAGTCAAATATCAGCTTGACTAGTAAAGCTAACCAGTGTTGAATCCTGAATTAGTGTTACGATTATTTTAAAAATATTTTTCAACGATCTAATCATATGGATGTCAATAGATATATATTAGTGATATGCCCAAAATTTCGTATCAAAATAATTGGTTTGGCATTTTAACAGCAAACATCAGTTTGACTATTACAACTAACTAGTGTTGAATCCTAATTAGTGTTACGATTATTTTAAAAATATTTCTCAATGATCCAAACATATGGATGTCAATAGATATATATATTAGTGATATAACCAAAATTTCATATCAAAATAATATTATTTGGTTTGACATTTTAACAGTCAAACATCAGTTTGACTAGTAAAGCTAACTAGTGTTGAATCCTGAATTAGTGTTACGATTATTTTAAAAATATTAGTGTCATATTTACCACCCAAATTTTGGGGAAAAAAAATTAAATTTCCCTCTTTGATGACTTATGACGAATTTTAATTTCCATCGTAAATTAGATGTTCCAATATTTTCCGTCACAAATATTTCGTCGTAAATTTAGATTAAATTATTATTTTTATTTAATTTCAAGTTAAAATTTTAATAAAAATATTTAACTTATGACGAAATGTTTAAATCGTCGCAACTTCAAATGAATTTTATTTTCCCGCCAATTTTTTTTGGGAAAAAAATTGAATTTCCCTTTTTGGTAACTTACGACGAATTTCAATTTCCGTCGTAAATTTGACGATCCGAATTTTTCCATCACAAATATTTCGTTGTAAATTTAGATAAAATGTTTTTTATTCAATTTCAATTTTAAATTTTAATAAAAATAATTAACTTACGACGAAATGTTTAAATCGTCGCAACTTTAAATTAGTTTCATTTTTGTTTAATCGTGTCGTGCATAATTTTATTATTAAAATATTTAACTTACGACGATTTTGGGTTTCGTCGTAAAAAATTACGACGTTTTAGTTTTTTCCATCGTAAGTTGAGCGCACATTTTTTTTGTCGTATTTGGCCCATTTTGTTGTAGTGATTTTATTTTTTTATAAATAATTATATATACTACAATAAAGGAAAATTCGTAAAAAATAATCTGATTTCAAAAATTGAATCGGTTGAGTACTTTGCAGGGAATTATTGGGGGATTAATCGGAGATTTTTGGAACAATGCTAATAACACACGATTATCTTTCTCGTTGAAATAAGTACGTACTATTTATATACTTTGTTCGAACTGAATAATTGTTAGAGAATTTACCAAAAATACTATTTTTTTAAGTTTGTTTGCGATTTTATCAATTTTTAAAAACTATTGCAAAAATACGATTTGCAACTAAAAGCAGCTACATATGCAACTTCTCTGAAAAAGTACTGAAATTTGTTTTGATTGCATTTGAGGTTTTATCGGATTGAATTTGAGATTGTATCTAATTGCAGCGGGTTGCAAAATCATATTTTTGTAAAAAAAAATAATCGTATTTCTGAAAATTAAAATTTTAGAAAAAAATAATTTTTTATATTTTTTTAAAAAAAACGTATTTTTGAAAAGAACTTTAATTATTATCACTACGGAAAAATACTTAAAATTGACCGTACACATTAATTGATTTCTATTTATTGTAGTGACATTAGTCAGTTTAAAGACCTAAACCGACCACATGCAATGGTTGGTTTAAGTTAGGCAAGTTATGACTTTTGGTCGGTGACCAAAATTGTGGTCGATAGTATGTTTTTTTCGTATTTATGAAATATGGGCCAAAACTGAACACATGGCGACATGTGTGTCAGTGTAAACAGACATAAACGATTGATTATGGTGGTCGATAATATGTTCACTAAAATATATATGTTGACCGAAAATAAAATTGACCGAGGTAAAATATATTGTCGAGTTTATAGTAGGTATCATGTAAAACACTCATATCCGACCACCGCATAACTGATCAATATTTTAAATGGTGGTCAATTTTTGTATGATGTCGATAAGTTATATATTTCATCAGTCAGTTTTATAGCAACTTAAATGGTAAAATTATCGTTTTAAATAAATTTCGATCATTTTTTAATTGACAATCAAAAAATTGACCATAGAGATTGGTCGATTATATTGATGTCACAGTCGAACGACCGACCATTGCATATCAGCCGATTTTACTTGGACATGTTCTAAAAAACGATGATGTATTTGGAACATGCATAACCAACCAAGCGTGTATTAGTCGATTTTATTGTTTCAATTTTGTTTTGGTCAGTTTTAAACCATTTCCTTGTAGTGTATAATCTGTACCAAAACTAATTTTATTTAATAAGTATATTGAAAATTCTCAAAAAATTAATATACACCCTACTTCAAATTTTCCAACTCCTTTAATATTTGTGAAAACGTAGATGGGATTTTTGCATAAATACCCAAATTGCAGAAAATATTTACAAAAATACAGATCAACCTCCTATGCAACCGTTTCAACTTCACATGCAACCTCATATGCAACCCGCGTCCTTATTTTTGCAAATATATTCATAAAAAGTGGTATTTTTGGTAAATTACCAAAATAGATTCTAAATATAATATTTTATACATTGAATTTTTTCAGTTGTTTGCAGGTAAATTACATTTAACTTTTAAGATCCTCCATTTAATAAGAGTAACAACATTCGTTGTTTTAGATATATCTAGTTGTTTGTTCGAATAGTAATGTTAGAGGTCCAAATATGTGCCAAACTTTTTTTTTTCCAAATTAATGTGATATAAATGACGTGACAATATATAATATTTTAATTGGTGCTTTTAATGTGAGTAGATTTCATATTTTTTAATTGCATTATAACCAATTTAGGAATGTCACGTAATATTCGGAAACCATTTTAACATCTAATTTGGATATTTTAGCATTTTTCTAGATCGAAAATATACTAGAATAATGTTTGGTTTGCCATGGCCCCATAACAACTTGGATCATACTTTTTAACTATTGGTTTAATCAAACTGCTAGTGAACTTTAAGTAAACAAATTTAATCTTTGTTTATAAAAAAAGGCCGTTGCATTATATTAAATCTAAACATAACTAATCATCCAAGATGCATTATCTAACATGGTTGAGCCAAGTTAGGGGCTAACAATTACCCTACCAAATGCTCCAAACTGCAAGTAAAATTAGACGGTTAAGTTTCTAAAGGATTAAGTACTTGTCCAGCAAACAACACAGTTCCTGTTATGTTTTCTCTAATGAAAAACAAGAATGGGTGGTCTGCAACAAAGTCAATTATAAACCTCAGGCTCAGGAATCCGACGACACATAGGAATGGCACATCAAGTTAAACCACCAGCAGCAGCTTTAGTACCTTCTTCCTCAACTTCAATGCAAGATTTCTGGTACATTTCCTCGACATAAAGAGGCCTAAGATCAACTATCTTCTTTAGACCCGCGACATCTTGATCAAAGGGCAAGACCGGACCTAGACTCTTTAACGCTTCGGTCCTTCAGATGCTTCAATTTTGTACCCAAATTTAAATTTTGGGATCCAGAACTCTCCAACTTTGACACTTCGTTCTGGAATATGTCGGTCGAGAAATTTAGATTTTGTCATAGATTTCTCTATCATATACACAATCAACATTAAATACAAAGCCGATGAACAAACTTAAAAACAGATCATCACCAAGGACGGATCTATTAAGGTGCACAGGGGACACGTATCTCCCGTAAAACAAAATTTGTCATTTTTTCACCATTATTTTTTTGAAATATGTAAGGGCGTCTTTCCAAAATATAGCCCCCTGCAAAAATTTTCAGATCCGTCCATGATCATCACTATATGATATATGAATTTAAACAGAGTAGTAAAGACTAGTCATAAAGACTAATAAAAGAAGAATTAACCTTATTCTGAAAATCAACCTCATGGCAAGCCGCTTTGTAGAGGCTGTTCACCACCTCTTTAAAAGAAAAGAAGGCTTGAAAGTTAGTTCCTGGTCAATCCATACACCATTGGCAAATGACAAACAAGACCACCATTGGTAAAATCATCAGCCAAAACAAGATGAACAAGATGCGAATAAATATCGCTAAGATCATCTAAAGTTTTAACTTTAAGAAAAGAGATAAGTTGCTCAAGAGTTTCGTCACGGGAACCAGCTGCAATCAAGCTAAGAACAACTTGTATCGAAATCGGAGAGAAGATTAGGTTCGAATCTTTGCCATAGTTTGACAGAATGTGTTTCGCTAGGGTTAACGAGACACGAACTTGCTTCTTCAACAATTTTTCAGACTTTTTAGTGATTAAGTTGTCCAGGGAAAAAGGTTTTTTGAGCCATGAGCAAACTATTGAACGACTCTTTTAATGAACTAGTTCTATGTTAGGTCACACGCACTGTAGAGGGGGTGAATACAGTGTATAATACAATCAAATCGAACTTCAAGAACTTAAGTAACAGAAAACAAACTGTATTGAAACAATAACTTCTGTTACAGTATGGAACTGTTACCTCTCAGTGATGAACAATATCACGAGAGCTGCTAGGGTTACAATAAATAATCTTGTCGAATATGATAACACTTATAGTGTAAACCCTATGTCTGTGTTTATATACTACACAGTTACAAGATAATCGCTAATTGATATGGAATATAATTCTGCTTCCTAAAATATATCAATCAGTTATCTTTTCTTCCAAGTATTCCATTCTTCATGGAACTCCTTCTTCATGCATATCTCTTCTTATGTTTATCTTGATCTTCTTTCCTTTAATTAGCTTCTGTCCTAATCTGATCGTCCTTCAGCACTTAAGTTCTGATATCTAACTTCTGATGATTATCTCCTGATAACATAAGTACTGATATCCTTAAGTCCTGACTTTCAGTATAAGTACTGATTCCCAGTTAAGTACTGTTTTATCCTGTTTAAGTAAGATCTGAAAGCTAAACATAAAACATATTAGCCATGACATTATCAAATATATCTAACAATCTCCCCCAACTTGTAAATTAGCAAAATATACAAGTTTAACAGATATTTGATGATGTCAAAAACATTAAGTACAAATGCATGAGAATTAGACTAGATAACTACAACTTACAGTCCTTAAAGCTTTACCAATATTTAACTTCTGATAACAACTTCAGTCTGTACAAATATCAGAATTTAAACTGTTGTAGATCTTTGACTTGGCTTCATTTTCTGATCTCTCTGATGTCAGGAGTTGTTCTGAGATAGTTCTTCAACAAACATTTCTCAGCATATCTGAGTTCATCAATCATTCTCCTTTTGGCATCTTTAAGCTCTGCAGTATCTTCACCAATTTGAAAGATTGCAGCTCTGAGATCATTGATCTTTGCTTTTCTTATACCCTGATCCAGTCTGATAAAATAAGCTTCATCAGACTCAAGATTGAATTCCACAGCCCTGTACCCCAGAAAGGTAGTTACAATTTGAGCAGAATTGGGCTTCATTTCAACTATATCACCCTTGTGATCTCTGTACTTAGGAACATATGTGCTGTCAGACTTAACAGAATAAAGCCTTTTCTGTCTCTGAATCTGTTCTTTCAAATAGTTTGCAGCAGTCCCTGTCAATCTGTCATCCACTTGAAGTAAGAATAAAACATGCTCCAATTGTTCAAAATACCTCAATGGAATGACATTTTATCTTATATGATAAACCCTACCATCTGTCATGAAATACAACAAGATGTGTTCCTTCAAGAAGGTATGGTAAACCATTTGTACAGATTCCAGTTGATTCAATCTCTCAGGAGTTGCTCCAATACCTGGTTCACTCAAGGAAGTTGGATCATTGGTAGTGTTATGTACTCTTCTTTCATTAACACTTCCCAATCCAGTTTTATCTCTTGCTTCCTTTCCAGTAACTACTCTAGCTTCAAAACCACTTGCAGTAGTCTTCAAAGGTTGAGTCTGCTTTGCTTTAGTGAATCCTGGTAGGAGTGTTTTTGGTCTATCTTCTGATATCAAGTCAACTTGAGCTATGTCAGAGGTTACTTGCTTCTTTTGAATATCAGAACTTACATTTTCTTGACTCTGAACAACTTGAGCCATGTCAGAGGTTGTTTTAAGAATTTTTCTTGAAGTCAGAGCAAAAGTATCCTTTTCATTAGTAATTTCTTCATCGTCAGGAGGTACATAAACCTTAACAGGTTCACCGACCTTTTCTTTACCTTTGGATCTTGGATCTATCTGCGGTTGTGATTGAGCAAATGTTGCTTCAGAATGTGTCCTTTCTTTGATCACAATTCCTTTGAGTTTTGGAAGTGACTTTTTACCAGAAGCTTCAGATTTAGATGTAACTTTCTCTGATTTAAGTCTGGATTCTTCTTCCATTAAACTCTCCAAGTCCATTCCTGGATTTTCCTGAAGAAATAACTGTCTTGACATTTCCTCATCAAGATCTAAAAGTTCATCAGAACTTAACTTTTTACCAGCAGCAGAACTTATTCTTTTTCCAGTATCAGAACTTGTCCCGTGACTAGCTTGTCTTGATGTGAATCCTCTACCTTGACTATGACCTCTACCCATTCCAGAGTTTCCTTGATCATCCTTTTCATCATCCTTACCTTTCAGTGTCTTGTCAGTCTTGCATTTGGACTTAATTACTTTCTCCCCCTTTTTGGCATCAGCAGGTAGTAGAAGAGAGATAAGCAATTCCACTGAGGTCTGGATTTCAGTAAGTTGTGATCGCTGAGAAGCTTGATTTGTCAGAATTTCATCAATCTGAGCTTGTTGTTGCTCGTGAGTCTTCTCAATATAAGCAATCCTGTCAAAGGTAGGTTGGAAGAACTTTTTCTTATCAAGTTTCCAAACTTGATCTTGCTTCATTAATTCTTCCCTTAAGAGATGTAATTCTGCATGAGTAGTTGAATGAAAACCTTGTAGATGTTTAGTACTCAATGCAGTTACTCTAAGCTGTGTTTTGAAATCATCAGAATTGAACATCTCATCAGCTTTTGTCAATTGCTCAGCCAAATGCTGAGCAGTAGGAACACAGGTGACTGAGTTCCATTCCTTAGTCCACTCCTGTCCTGCAGGAGTTTCACTCCAAGGCACTGGTGCTTCTCCAATGACAAACTTCTTAACAAGGTTTGACTTAAGAATGGCTTGTTGAGGAGAATGTCCTGAAGGACCTGCTGCATCAGTATCTACAACATTAGCAGTTGGAGTAGCATCACCAGTATCTCCAGCATGTGCAGCATCAGAACTTACAGAATCAGTATCCTCTGATAAAACAACAGTGTGAGTAGCAATGGAGGCTTCAACATCCTCTAATTGCTGATCTGATTCTAAGTTCTGATCAATAGCCATATCTAGATGCTCACCTAAAGTCTGATCATCAGCATCTAGATGCAGAGAAGGTGTAGTAGATAATTCTGGAGTTTGAACAACATCAGTAACAGGTGTTGTAGAAGGATTTGTTGCTGTTGGAGCTTCTAAAAGAAGTACTCCAGACACAACCAAGTGTTGAACATCAATATCAGTACTTGTGCCTGGATCAACAAGAGACACAGATGGTGAGTTAGCCTTATGAGAAATAGCTTCCTGAGATGGAGTTGATGGAGAAGAAGTGACTGGAGCAAATTCCTTGTCTTGTGAGATCAGAGATTCCTGATCCCCTTCCTTAGCTGCTTCCTCTTCATCATCTGAAACTGACATTTGTGCCCTCTGTTTCTTGTATTTCTTTGTTGATTTGGATTCCTTGGGAGTTGCAGGTACTGTCATTCTTCTAAGCCTTTTGAGAAGCCTAGACCCCCCAATTTCAGAATCCTTCTGAGAAGTCTCTTTCTCAGCTGCAGTTACAACAGCATCTGAAGGAACCTGTTCCTCAGAATCAGATTCATCTCTCAAGGCAATCCTCCTTCTCTTTTGAGGTGTTTGAGGAACAGTCTTTGTCCTCTTTGGCTTGAAGGAAGAAGGCTTCACAGTAGATCCTGAAGATGAGGGTTGATCAGTCTGTGAAGTGGAGAGATAGGATTTGAGATATGTCCTGAGGGTAGGTTGAGCAGAATAAGTGGTAGGTGCTGAGGATGATGGTTTTTGGGTGTTTGGAGTTGGTTGGACATCAGAGTAAATAGATTGATAAGTAGTAGGATCAACATTTACAAGAATCTGTTTTACAGACTGAGGAATCTGTAATGGTCTAACCACTGATTTCTTTGTGTCAGCATTTACCAGGTCATTAAAGTAGTGTTTTGTAACCTTAAAAGGTGGGGTTTGGGTGCTGACTAATTGAGGTTCATCAGTACAATAAGTGTAAATAAGTTGACAGAATCTAGCAAAATAAACAACATCCCTATCCTCTGTCATCCTATCCCCAATAAAACCAATTAAACCAGTTGCAAAATCAAAATGAGTATGATTGATAATTGCATACCCGATGTGCTGACTCATAATTGGGATAGCATCAAAATTCGAACATTTGTTCCCAAAAGCTTTGGTGATGCAATCGAAGAAGAAACTCCATTCTCTTCTGATATTAGCCCGTTTTAACTGCCCAAGTTTTGTCAGACTCTTTTCATATCCCAATTCAACCATTAACTCCCGAAGAGCTGATTCCTCTGGAATTGAAAAAGTACAATCTTCTGGAAGATGTAGAGCCCTGCATATTGTACCAGGAGTGACTACATAGGATGAATCACCCACTTGGAAGATAATACTGGGAGTGCCATGTTTGCCACCATCATCAAAGTGCCCAGTCCTCCAAAACGTCAGGACTTGTTAGCTTGAAAAGAATTCAGGCTGAGTTAATGCATACTCAACCTCACTATGTGCAAGAAGATCTTGCACAAAATGCAATTCAGATGGAACTTCAGTGTGATCAAGAATTGCAGCATAGTTGTTGGGAACAAACTTAGCTCCATCAATGATTAAATCCTTAGGTGCCATGTGAAAAATTGAAATTCAGAAGTGTGCCTGTTAGGTGTTTGATAGAATGTCTGTATGAAAAACCAACGTGAGAAGAAAAGAGATAGAGAGTAAAAGTAACTAGAGAGATAAAATATGAAAGAAATAAAGGATTAAAGAAATCCTCTTTTTGTTGTACTTATACTTTGAAAAAAAATATTACCGTTGGACACCTGTCAGACATGCAGTAATAACGGATAGTTACTGGGCTCGAGAAAACAGGAATCATTACTTACCCATTTGCCTAGTTTCAAGGGAAAACCGTTCCACTTACCAAGAGGAAACAATTTTAATTCAAAATTTAAACCGTTCTCACTGATTTAATTATTTTTCACTGCATCATTAATATTCTGAAAGAAATCAAGTGAAAATGACCAAGATAAATCATATGAGTAAGTGCTGATATATGAAAGTCAGAACTTAAATTAAAACAGAATTTATATGGTCATCAGAATATCAATCAGGATTTATCAAAGCATTGCAAAATAACTCATAGACAAAATCTTGAAGTAAAAACAAATTTCATTAATATATTAAGAGAATACATTCATGAAATATAAATTACATCAGTACTTATACAAGATTTCCCTAAGCTACTAGACCTAACATCAACAGCTTTAGTCCTAGCTAAGAAGCCTGACAAAGCTGATGATGAAGAAGAACAGGAAGAAGACGAGATTAAGTCATCTCTTCTTCCTGCTCTCGACAAACAAAATGGCGATCCGGATGATTCGCTCTTGCTGGCGGAGAGCTTCCAGCCTTTCCTCCTCCAATCGCTCCAGATGGCGATGGTAGTCCATATAGAATAACAGAAGGTGGGTCAGTACCTCCTGTGGGACAGAGTCCCAGATCTCCTCAGGAATGGCCGTAACATGCCACTCCTGCTGCCAATCAGCACAACTTAGCTCCATATTAAAGGTTTGGTAGTTCAGAAACATGTTATATCTGACCATTGTGTTTTTGAAAGAAAAAGGTATGAAGGTAAGTTTGTGAGAAAGAATGTGATGGGAAGGCTGATGGGAAGTGGTTGCTTATATAGGCAAGAGAATGCCAGGAGACGTAAAAGTATTTAATGCTGACAGGTAGAATTAATTCTACCTCGTCTCCCCAGACTTGGAAAAAGAATAACATTCATTGGAAAGAGAAAATATGGTTTAATGCGCACAAGTAACAAGTAAGAGTGAACTGTTCAAGTACGAGTACCATTAACCCTAACCATAGTGACTATTAATCTTCCACTTCAACATATTCTAGTTTGAACTGAGACTGTTATCAAATTTTATCCACAGATAAATCACGTAAAGAATTAGACAGAAAAATCAGAACTTAGACTTATATCAGAACTTAACAGTCATCAGAACATAATTTCTTAACTCGAAAAAAGAATGTCTATCTTAGTAAGTCCTCATACAAATTCTGAGTTATAGTCTTCAGAACTTAATCATCAGAACATGCAATCAGAACTTGTCCTCAGAGTTTGTGCAAAGTGACACAATGACTGTTTATCTAAAACAACATAGACCACCACAGTAATTTTCATCATTCATATGGAGTGATTTGTGTGTGCATTAAGCTAAATAACAGACAAAGAGTAAAGTCTGATTCACTTCAGTACATCTTAGAAATAAGGCATAATTAATTTTTTTCTAAAGAGCTGCCATTATCCTGAAACCTACTGATGAATGAGTTCATGCCTGAGTCCACCTCAATTGTTTTGTGCTAATTTTATGCATCTTTTTAAATTCTATTTTATAGTGGCTTCTTAGTGTAAGTGAGTCACGACTGCTTATCAGAATTTATGTTATTATCAGTGTATTTCTCTAGTAATCATAGAGTGTGAAAAGTCATCAAGAAAATATTTTGCTTTTCTAATGCATATTTACTTAATACCAGCAATGCACTTGGGTCGTCCCTTCCAAATTTTTACTCTAGACCTCAAAGGAGTACCTGATGTTATTCTTTGATCCTTTTTCTTTTTCTTTTGATAAGTGAGGTTTATCAGCACTTAGAACATTTAGCAGTTTTACTAGAATCAGAACTTAACAGATGAGTAGCATTATTCTAATTTGCGACTTAGTAGTAAGATAGACAAAGTAAACTCAACTAAGCTCAATTATCAGAATTTGCTTGTGTCATAAGATTTCCACAGAAATAATTACTTCTTACATGGGATCATTTATTTATTGAAGACTACTAGGTCAGTATCTAGCACAGTTATCCTCATAGGATTGAATAGTTACTTAAACAGACATATCACTTATCAGAGTTTAGAAACATATATTAGACAACAGTCAGTACTTAAAAACATTTTTCAATTAAGCACATAATACACAAAGAGATTAATTCTGTAAATACTGAACATAAGGTCTGATAACACAGAACAAGACTAAGCAGATTTAGAGAAAGAACCTAAAATCATTCCAAGTTCATTTACCAATCTTGTAAAAGTAGCTTCACTCAGTGGTTTTGTGAAGATATCTGCTAATTGTTGATCTGTAGGAACAAAGTGTAATTCCACTGTACCTTCATCCACATGTTCCCTGATGAAGTGGTACCTGATGCTGATGTGCTTTGTCATAGAGTGTTGGACTGGATTACCTGTCATAGCAATAGCACTTTGATTATCACAGTAAATAGGGATTTTGAAATATGTTAACCCATAATCCAGTAACTGATTCTTCATCCAAAGAATCTGTGCACAACAGCTTCCTGTAGCAATATACTTTGCTTCTGCAGTTGATGTGGAAATTGACTTTTGTTTCTTGCTGAACCAAGAAACCAATCTGCCTCCAAGAAATTGGCAGCTTCCACTTGTGCTTTTCCTGTCAATTTTGCAACCTGCAAAATCTGCATCTGAGTAACCTATTAGTTTAAAATCTGATTCTCTAGGATACCACAATCCCATATCAGTTGTTCCTTTAAGATACTTAAAGATTCTTTTCACAGCTGTTAAGTGAGGTTCTCTTGGATCTATTTGAAATCTTGCACAGAGACAAGTAGCATACATGATATCAGGTCTACTAGCAGTTAGATAGAGTAGAGAGCCAATCATACCTCTGTAATCAGTAATATTTACTGATTTACCAGTATCCTTATCCAGTTTTGTTGCAGTGGCCATGAGAGTGGATGCATTTGAACAATCTTGCATTCCAAATTTCTTCAGCAAGTTTCTGGTGTACTTAGTTTGACAAATAAAAGTGTCTTCTTCATTCTGCTTGACTTGAAGGCCCAGAAAATAGCTAAGTTCCCCCATCATACTCATCTGATATCTTGACTGCATCAGTTTGGCAAACTTTTTGCAAAGTTTGTCATTTGTAGACCCAAAAATGATATCATCAACATAAATCTGGACCAAAAGTAAGTCCTTTCCATGGTTGAGATAGAACAGTATTTTGTCTATTGTTCCTATGTTGAATCCACTTTCCAGAAGAAACTGAGCTAAAGTCTCATACCATGCTCTAGGAGCTTGCTTAAGTCCATAAAGTGTTTTATCAAGCCTGTAGACATTATCTGGATGTTTGGAATCTACAAAGCCTGGAGGTTGTTCAACATATACTTCCTCCTCCAATTCTCCATTGAGAAAAGCACTTTTCACATCCATTTGAAAGACAGTAAACTTTTTGTGAGCAACATAAGCCAAAAATATCCTTATGATTTCTAACCTAGCAACTGGTGCAAATGTTTCATCATAATCAATTCTCTCTTGTTGAGAATATCCTTTTGCAACCAGCCTTGCCTTATTCCTTGTAATTATGCCATCACTGTCAGTTTTGTTTCTGAATACCCACTTTGTACCAACAACAGATCTATTCTTTGGTCTTGACACTAGGGTCCAGACTTTGTTTCTTTCAAATTCATTCAACTCTTCCTGCATTGCTTGCACCCAATCAGCATCTCGAAGAGCTTCTTCCACTTTCTTTGGCTCAGTCTGAGAGAGAAAAGAATTATAAAGACATTCGTTTGAAGTACCTGTTCTAGTTCTGACACCTGCATCAGGATTTCCAATTATCAAATCAGGTGTATGTGATTTAGTCCACTTCCTTACAGATGGAAGGTTTTCTCTAGAACTGGATGCTCCCCCATAATCCATGCAGTCTTCATTTTCATTTTCTGATTCTCCCCCTGAAACTATGCTCTCTGAGTTGGATTCTTCAGAATTTAGATTTTCAGTACTATCAGAACTTGGCTTATCAGAACATGACGAATCAGAACTTGAAGAGCCAGATGTATGTTCTGATGTTTCTTGAGATGTGATAGGATCTTGAGTATGCTCCCCCTGCATTGGTGCATCTTCATTTGACGTAGTTACCACAGTTTCAATAACATCAGAGTTTAATCCATCAGAGTTTACAGTATCAGGACTTAGACTATCAGGATTTTCAGTATCAGAATTTGAGTCTTCATTTTCAAATCTCAGCTGATCATGATCAATGAAATCTTCAAGACACCAGTAATCTTCTTGTCATCAAAAGAAACATTGATAGACTTCATGACCACTTTTGTTCTTAAATTATAGACTCTGAAGGCTTTTGTGGAGAGTGGATATCCAACAAAGATTCCTTCATCATCTTTTAGATCAAACTTGGATAGCTGTTCAGGATGAGTCTTGAGAACAAAACACTTGCATCCAAATACATGAAAGTATTTCAGATTTGGCTTCTTTCTTTTTACCATCTCATATGGTGTTTTTCCATGCTTGTTAATGAGTGTTGCATTTTGAGTAAAACAAGCAGTCTGCACAGCTTCAGCCCAGAAATAGGTTGGAAGCTTTGCTTCTTCAAGCATTGTACGTGCAGCTTCAATGAGAGTTCTATTCTTTCTTTCAACAACTCCATTTTGCTGTGGAGTTCCAGGAGCAGAAAATTCCTGCTTTATCCCATGGTTTTTGCAGAACTCTTCCATTATCAAATTCTTGAACTCAGTGCCATTATCACTCCTTAAAATTTTCACAGAATCTTTGACCAATTTATCCAGATGTTTGACATGATCAATCAAGATAGATGCAGTTTCACTTTTTGTGTGCAAGAAATACACCCATGTGTATCTGGTGAACTCATCCACTATGACCAAAGCATATTTCTTCTTTGCTATAGACATGACATTCACTGGACCAAATAGATCAACATGTAGTAGATGATAAGACTCAAGAATTGATGATTCAGTCTTGCTCTTGAATGAAGATTTTCTATGTTTGACCTTCTGACATGAATCACAAAGACCATCAGGAGAAAATACTGACTTTGGCAATCCTCTCACAAGATCTTTCTTGACCAGTTCATTTATATTGTTGAAATTTAAATGAGAGAGTTTCTTGTGCCAATTCCAGCTTTCTTCAATTGATGCTCTACTCATCAGACAGATTGCAGAACCATCAGTGCTTGTTGAAAGCTTAGCTTCATAAATGTTACCACGCCTGTATCCTTTCAGAACAACTTTGCCTTTAGATTTACTCACAATTTCACAGTGTTCTTCAAGGAAATCAACATGATAACCTCTGTCACAGATTTGACTTATACTCAACAGATTGTGTTTAAGTCCTGAGACCAGAGCTACATTTGTAATTATGACATTTCCAAGATTTATATTGCCATATTCCAATGTTTTTCCAATATTGCCATCTCCATAAGAAACACTTGGGCCAGCTTTCTCCACAAAGTCTGATAGCAGGGCCTTATTTCCAGTCATATGTCCTGAACATCCACTGTCCAGAACTAGAATATTTTTCCTGTTGCCCTGCAATCACAAAGACCACTAATTATTAGTTTTAAGGACCCAGACTTGCTTGGATCCTTTGGCCTTATTAAGTTTGTTAACATTTGCAGCGGATTTAGCATCAGATTTTATGTTAACATTTTTCTTATCAGAACTTATACTATCAGACTTTAAATCAGAACTTACACTAGAAGGAACAATTGAAACTTTCTTTAAAGAAGGTTTGATTTGATAATAATCATAGTACAGACTATGATATTCCTTACAAGTATAAATGGAATGCCATAAACTACCACAATGAAAACAAGGATTTTGTGGTTTGTATCTAACAGACTGACTCTTAACTCCTGATTTTGAAGGTAAGGAGTTAATATTCTTATTCTTCCTGCAAAAAGAAGCCAGATGGTTAGAACTTCCACAGTTATGACATGCTTTCCTAGGAGCATCAGGAACACGTTTATAATTATTGCTTTTATTCACACCTTCCTTTCCATTCCTATTTTTCCTAGGTGATTTTACCTTGTTTGCATTCTTAACATCTTTCAGCTTATGCTTAAGCTGCTTCTTAGTCATTAAGCCTATGTTCACTTCAGCTATCTTTTCCTGTTTTAGTTTGTCAGAAGTTAGTTCCTCTTTAACTTCTGATTTCTCATTTTCAGACTTTCCAGTTACAAACTTAACAGGTTTTAACTTTGACTTTTGCTTAACAACAGGCTTAATTTCTTCAGTTCCTTTATCATTCTTATCTTCTCCATAACCTAAACCTTCTTTCCAGTTTCCACTACTTAGCAAATTTTGAGTTGTTTTGCCAGAGTTAGTCCAAGTTCTGATAATCTCTCTCTCCTTTTCTAACTCAGTTTTTAGAGATTCATTCATTTTTAGCACTTCATCCCTAACATAAAAAGCATCATCTCTATCCTTCTGAGTCTGATGGAACATGACTAACTCTTTTTCTACGAAATCATTTCTTTTCTTAAAAGCAAGATTTTCAGAAGTTAATCTCTCACATGTTAAAGTTTGATCTCTATAGCTAACAAACATGGTTTTAAGATATCTTCTCAACTCATTAATATAATCAGTATGAAAAGCATAAGTAGTCTGAGGTACCTTTGTTTCAGCAGCTTCAGAACTGCTCTCAGCACTTTCTTTATCAGCATTTGCCATCAATGCATAGTTCTTCTCACTTTCAGAGTCTAAGGTGTCTGTCCAGCTTTTCTGCTTTGTGACAAGAGCTTTGCCTTTGTCACCCTTTGCCTTCTTGCAATCAGGAGATATGTGGCCTTTCTCACCACAGTTATAGCATTTAACATTGGTATAATCTCCTCTGTCAGACTTTCCTCCTCTTCCTTCAGATCTTCTGAAATTCTTCTTATCAGAACTTATGCCTTTCCTGGAAAACTTCTTTCCCTTCCTGAACTTCCTGTATGCAATCTTTATGATTCCTTTCACCATAAGAGCACACAGCTTCATCATCTCCTCATCAGCACCAGTTTCAGGAAAGCTTTCAGAATCTGAGTCATCATCACTTTCAGAACTTGATGACTCAGTATCAGACTTTATGAAAAGAGCTTTACCCTTGTCTTTCCTTGAGGTAGCTGTCTTCGGGGATTCTTCTTCAGCCTTAAGAGCAACTGTCCTTGACTTTCCTCCTTTCCTCTTGCTTCTTTGTTCCATCTCAAGTTCATGAGTCTTGAGCATTCCATAGATTTCATCAAGAGTTGTCTCATCAAGATTGTAGTTGTCTCTTATTGTCGTGGCCTTCAAATCCCAACATTCAGGAAGAGCTAACAGGAATTTAAGGTTTGAATCTTCAAGATCATACTCTTTATCAACCAATGACAAATCATTCAAAAGTTTGACAAATCTATCATATAAATCATTCAATGACTCATTAGTCTTTGAGTCAAAGTGTTCATACTTTTGAGTGAGTATTGTCTTCCTGTTCTTCTTAATTGTGTTAGTTCCCTGACACCTTGTTTCCAGAGCATCCCATATCTCCTTAGCAGTCTTGCAGTTGATTACCCTGTTTGACATTATATTATCAATGGCACTATGCAGTAAGTGTCGTACCTTAGCATCCTTAGCAATTGATGTTATATCTTCAGCAGTATAATCACTCTTTTCCTTTGGTACGGTCTTTGCTGCTTCACCTGCAACTGCAACTGCAAGCTTGGTTGGTTTGTGAGGCCCTTCCTTGATTCTATCAAGGTATTCTGGATCTGTTGCTTCCAGGAACATGGACATCCTTACCTTCCATATGGGATATTCAGATGGTCTCAGTATGGGAACTCTGATGGTCTCATACCGATTTTGAATTTGTGTTTTTGGAGGTTCTTCAGTTTTTGTAGGCTTAGTTGGAGTTTCTGTGTCAGACATGATTGTGTTTGGATCTTTAACTGTATGTGTGTCAACAGATAGGCTCTGATACCACTTGTTAGGTCACACGCACTGTAGAGGGGGTGAATACAGTGTATAATACAATTAAATCGAACTTCAAGAACTTAAGTAACATAAAACAAACTTTATTGAAACAATAACTTCTGTTACAGTATGGAACTGTTACCTCTCAGTGATGAACAATATCACGAGAGCTGCTAGGGTTACAATAAATAATCTTGTCGAATATGATAACACTTATAGTGTAAACCCTATGTCTGTGTTTATATACTACACAGTTACAAGATAATCGCTAATTGAAATGGAATATAATTCTGCTTCCTAAAATATATCAATCAGATATCTTTTCTTCCAAATATTCCATTCTTCATGGAACTCCTTCTTCATGCATATCTCTTCTTATGTTTATCTTGATCTTCTTTCCTTTAATCAGCTTCTGTCCTAATCTGATCGTCCTTCAGCACTTAAGTTCTGATATCTAATTCTAGATGATTATCTCCTGATAACATAAGTACTGATATCCTTAAGTCCTGACTTTCAGTATAAATACTGATTCCCAGTTAAGTACTGATTTATCCTGTTTAAGTAAGATCTGAAATCTAAACATAAAACATATTAGCCATAACATTATCAAATATATCTAACACTCTAAAGCCCGTGCAATACACGAGCATGCTCTAGATTGGACGAATCGATATTATTTTAGTTATACTTTATGATAATATTTCATGTTATCCCCTTCCGAATGTTGATGGATTTATTTGTGTATATGAGTAGATTTCTATTGTGATGACATTGGTGCAATAGTGTTTATCTACAATTGACGTAGAGACCAGTGATATTTCTTATTTTCCACCGTTAAGGACGATCTTTGGAAGTTTTTTAGAAATTTAAGTAATTGCCTAAACTACTGCACGATATAGTTGTTTGTTTACATAAAATTTTATTTTATAATTGTTATTTGAATTTTAGTATTCTTCAATTTTAATTTCCGACCTTAGTAACTCCTTCCCTCTCTCGAAAAATATTAATAAATTCACATCTCTCGACATACTAGGCGCTTCTTGGTTGTATTTCATATATAAACTTTACCAAGATTATTTATTTTAGTTAATATTATTCGTTAACGCCATGATGACGTCGTAAAATGTCAATGTAAACCATCATAATCATATATTTTATGAATTATGAAGACCATAAGTTAAAGGTTTTTTGCATAAATTAACACATAGATATACATATATATATATATATTATATACATACACACACATATATATATATATATATATATGAAAGCCCTGAATTTAATTTTTGTGTGTAAATATAAGAATATATATATGTATATATACTATATATACATATATATGTATGTGTGTGTGTGTCTATATATATATATGAAAGTCTTGAATTTAATTTTTTTGTGTAAATATAAGAATATATATATGTATATATATTATATATACATATATATATATATATATGTGTGTTTGTCTATATATATATATGAAAGTCCTCAATTTATTTTTTTGTGTAAATATAAGAATATAACACTTAAAGTGTGACATGATTAAATATAAATATTTATTCAGTTAGAGGTATAAATGGTTGCGATGCACATAATCATATTTAATATATAAGTTTCTCAAGTTGATTTGGTTTTAATATTTAATTCGCAAATATTTATAGTCGACTATAATATGATAAATTTGGTATATGCCAGTCAACTGTGTGATTAAAGGTGGGTGTGAAGTGGGAGAGGAGGGGTGTCATAATTGGGGTGCGAAGCGAATGGGCGCTGTGCTGTTTTTCGGGGCGGGGGCGAAGAGAGACGAAGTATTCTTTACTCAAGTTTGACGAATTAATATAAATAAATAAATTTTATTTTAATAGTAAGATTTTGTACGATTTTCGCATATCTTTTTATCTATATATATATTTTTTCATTAAGATTAACGACGAACAATAATATTTTGTAAAAATAAATTTTATTATAATTTAAATGTAATACCACTTTTTTTTATAAATAACATGATTTTGTACTCAAGTTTCTCATGTATTAATATTGTTTATTTTTTTATAATAATAATAATAATTATTATTATTATTACTATAATAATAATTATTATTATTAGAATTTTTAATATATATGTTTTATAGACCTGCTATTCAAATTAAATATTTTTAATTTTTTAATGAAATTTAAAATTATTACTATTACTATTAATAATGATTTTTACTTTATATTTAAAATTCACTTATTTATATTATCAATTTGATAATTAATAATTTATGTATTCTCGTATTTAGAATTTAACTTACGTTAAAAATAAGTACAATTTTATTTTTTGTAGACAAAAAAAATTGAATCATTAACTAAAAGAAAATTTTCATTTGAATATTAGGTTTTTAATTTTCGAAGCAAATAAAAAGTAAAAGACATGACCGTCACATGCCAAATAGAAAAACAAACTCAAGGTAATATAATATTTTTATTGTTTTGCTCTGATAATTAAGAACCTGCTCTGAAAATATAACATCTCTAACTAAATTGATATATATATATATACACATGTACGTACGTACATATGTTTATATGGATATATATATGTATGTATATATGGATACATGCATGCGTGCATGTATTTATATAATAATTAGTTATAAATAAATAAATAAATAAATAAATATATATATATATATATATATATATTAAGTATGCAATAATTAATTGATATTAGTAAGACACTTATGGGATAGCTTATGTATTATATGATGCATGCATGTATCTCAATAATAATTAGTTATAAATAAATATATATACCAAGTATGCAATAACTAATCGATATTAGTATGTCAATTATGTATTATATGAATTCTTATGCAAGGGTGTTATCATTTAAATTTTTTATACTAATTTTTTTTAATAGAGTATATAAATTTTATGAAGAAATTATTTTTAATGACTTGCATATTAATGATGTTTTAATTGAGGTAATAAAAATTACATGAATAAATCCGTATTAAATATATAATAATGAATGAGTTGCTTACTAATGATGTTTTAATTGAGATAATAAAAATTACATGAATGAATCGGTATTAATTATATAATAATGAATGAGCATTAATTGTTAAAACAAATCATGTATGGATATTAATTACTGTATTTATGATTAAATTTGCTCAGCGAACCCCACTGTTGCTGTATTAGATATATAATAAATGTTAAAATAAAGCTTTCAATTAATCTATATTTATAAGGATAATTACCTAGGTTACCATCTGTAACATGAATTATGAAGAAAAACGGAAATCAAATCAATTTTGGTCTTACTGGAATTCCTCCACTCCATTTTATTTTATGAGAAAACAATTTTCACAAATAAGGACTTTTCATAGTAAAATATAAGATCCAAATATTAGATCCAAATAGAATTTTAGTTTAACTAAAATTTCTCTAACAAAGTTGAATTGATTTCCAATTTACTTTACAAATTAAACTCAATGTTGGGTTCAAAAAAATCGTACAAATTAAAAACTCAAAAGATCATTATGAATTTGAATTGAATTCAAATTTACTAATTACACAACTCAATATAGAGTTAAAAAAGTCGTAGAAAATAAAAAGTTGATTATGTATTAATTAAGATTTTAGGCTAAAGGTCATTGCAAATTTGTTCTTGCTGGCTATAAATAAATAAAACTGATAATAAGACTATAACAGAAAAGCAAGTATGCAGTCTATTAAGAATGTTAGCACTATAACATAAAAACTTTGAAATGCTCGGAGAAGTGATAACGCAAATATTAAGGCAATACACAACCCTGAGGTCGTCCTCAGGCTCAGGCCCTGCATTCTCATCAAGTACTGCTTGCTATCAGTTAGAAATTATATGCCTCAGGAATTTCAGATTATAAAATAAACTGAAAAAAGAAAACCTATAGTTTTATAGAATGAAGCTTTGATAATACCAGATAAAGTAACATTCATTTTGATCCCAATGTAATGGAAGAAAGTGCTTTGTCAAACCTTGGCGAATAGTAAATATTTAAAAACAACATAGAAATCAGGCTAGCTAGCTTGATGATGACTTATTCCATGAAAGCGCAAAAATCTATCTGAAAATCAGGCCGGCTAGTTTCTGGAATCAAGATACCGCTGAAGAGCAGAATAATAATCTATACGGATATCAGGCCAGCTAGCTTCAGGATTAAGGACTTGTCCGATGAACAGCACAACTCCAGTATTGTTTTCTCTGATGAGAAACATAAATGGATGGTCAGCAATGTAGTCAATCTTCGTGACAGGAGGAGGACCACCTCCATACTGGTGAACTAGTGAATAAGCACACGCTTCTGTGCCTGATTCATTAACCTCAATGTACGATTCCTGAAATATGCTTCAAACGTACAGCAGCTCATCATACTGAGAATTTACCATCCTATCAAGATCACGTCTTCCTGAAATGAACGGTGCACTGTGCACACACTCCAAGTTCCTTTAACGCTTTGGATGCTTCAAATCCAAACGACATTTTAAATTTGGGAATCCGAAGCTCGCCAACTCTTTCCATTACACTTGGAATATGGCGCTCAAGGAATCCGGATTCTGAGGCAAGTTTATCCACCAATGTTGATAGTCCGTCTTTTGCATCCGGGAGAAAGAAGTACATGGAAATGTCGCGCATGTCAGTTTCATGTTTATATGGAAGTTGCAACACCTTAAAGCCGTCAAAGGCACTTATACAATAATGAGTTATAGTGCTGGTCATGAAGGGAACATGAACAGAGCTATCATCAAGGAGGTGGAAGTCATATTTGCGAGTATTCAACATATCGAATTTATTAGCCCATAATCCTTTGAAGTAAATGGCATTGGCAAAGACAATCTTAGTAGTTTCATCGTCAAATTGATCACGAGGAACAATGTCTTTGAAAAGGCCATTGGTTTCCTTTTTGATCCATGCGTTCACTTTATCAGCTGCCTCATTAGCCTGTGAATGGATTAAAGCACAAGCTACAATTACAAAGATGTTTTTAATGGTAAAGCATTTATTTAAACAATGTTTAAAAATATACTCCCTCTGTTTTTTTTTATTTGTCGCTTTGACTTTTACACGTATTTCAATGTGGTTTGACTGGCTAGTTACAAATATGATTTTAAAAATTTTCTTTTTGTGAATTAAAATATAATTGTCTACTTTTATTTACAAAAGAAAATTTTGTAAATGATAATTTTAACTAGCCAGTCAAAACACATTGAAATGTGTGTAAAAGTCAAAGCGACAAATAAAAAAAACAGAGGGAGTACACACCAAAAAGAACAAAAAACAACGAGGATAATTAACATCCTTAATTGTGTGTGAGTATTTGTATAGATATGTAACTAAAAAAACAGACATTGGTTGATTGACTGAAGTACCACAATGGGGTAGGCTAGAAGATTCACGGAGACAACAGAAGAAACATCCACATCAAGTGCCAAATGGTAAACTAAAATTTACTATAGGGAACTGAAGTTGACTGGAAACCCTGTTTTAGTTCTATTTGTTAGTTGGACTAGGCGATTATTCTCTAAGTCTCAATGTTGGAAAGAATTGAATTGGACAGAAAATCTAGATTACTGGAATGTGAGAAGTGGAAGCGGCTTACCACTGGACAAGAACCAAAATACAGATCCGGCTAGAGGAAGGGAAAATTTGTGTGCATAAAAGCTCTCCATACAATATTCTCAATCAGAACTTTAAAAAATTAAACTGTGTCGGTAAAATTAAATTAAGGGTAGTTTATTAAACTACTCAACAGGGTGAGGATGTAAATTAGGGATTTCTTGGATCTTTTATATTTATACACACACATATAAATATAAATTCTTGGAATCGAGCATATCACTGTAAAATTCCCCATATACATCCTTTTAATGACAAATCGACAATACCTCGAAATGGATGTTGCATGTAAAGTAGGCAGATGAAGAAGAACAATGCACTTATGACTTTTAGATTTTTAATTCAATTGAAGTTATCAAACAATATTGTTACAATAACAATATGCAGTATTGGATTATATATGAAAACTATAGTCTACCATAAACAGTTGTAATGATAAAATATATATTCGAACATAAGCCAAACTTAACAATATGGATGTTATACTATAACACATCAATTAACAAAAAACCAAAGAAGAAGGTAATTAACCTTGTTCTTAAAATCAAGAACATCATAGGCAGCCTTGTACACATCATCCACTATCTTGCTGAAAAAAGGCTTAAATGACAGAGACTTGTCAATCCAAACCCCATTGGCTAACGACAAGATAGGCCCACCAGAAGGGGACCCACCTGTAAAAACATGATTAACAAGATGAGAAGCAAGTGAGTTTAGTTCATCTGTACTTTCAGCTTTAAGAAAGGATAAAAGCTGCTTTAGGGTTTCGCTTTCAGATCCAGCTGCAACCAAACCAAGTACAAGTTGCACAGAAACAGGAGACAAAACAACGTTACATGTGTTGTTTTGGAGAATGTGTTTTCTGAGTGTCATAGCAACTTCAGTTTGGTTACGGATTAAAGAGTTCAAGGCAATCAATAAGCTTCATGAATCTTATCTACATGATACACAATCTTGATGACAAACTAGAGAGATTGAGAGAGATGACAACGAGAGAGAACGAAACAGAATAAGAGATGAAGTTTAAGTACAATCCATTATTTCCAATTAAAAATGAAGTTACAGTAGAATATATATAGAGGACCAGGGTCACTCTCTTAACTAACAGAATTAGTTACAATTATAAGGGTCTGTTTGGCTATAAGCTATTCTAAGATTATGCTTTAATTCAGGTCTAAAACCACATATTGCATTAGCCTCCCCTTTGACAGATATGTTCTCGACCTTTGGAAGACCTGCAACAACTTCATTTGCTAGGAAAGATGACGAATAAGAACTAGAACTATAATCTGCAACATGATTTATCACTGCAGGGTTGTTATCAGCCTTGTCATGAGTATATTCACCCTTACCGGAAAGTTTTAAACCAATCTGAGACCCATCTGAGAAGAATATGACCAATGTAATTGCCTACCCAAACCTTTAGTTAAAATATCAGCAATATTGTGCTTAGAACCAACTTGAACAATAGAAACAACACCAGCTTGAATTTTCTCTCTAATAAAATGACAATCTAATTCTATATGCTTAGTTCGAGCATTGTACACAAGATTGGCAGTAAGATCTATTGCTGCTTTATTATCACAATAAAGAGAAACAGCAGTATCAACAGTCACTCCCAAATCTTTCAACAACCCTTTCAGCCATATCACCTCACAAGATGCATAAGCTAAAGCCCGATACTCTGCTTCTAGAAGTCACAGATTGTTTCTTGGCTCTCCAGGATATTGCTATATTACCAAGCATGAAACTATAACCACCAACTGATCTTCTGTCATTGGGATCACCTCCCCAGTCACTATCACTGTAACCTCTCAAAATCAAATTATTTGAAGCCGGAAAGAATAGACCATGAGAAATTGTACATTTGAGATATCTTAAAACCCGTTTTGCTGCTTCAAGATGTTTCTCTCTAGGAGCATGTAAAAACTGGCTAAGTAGATGGACAGCAAAGCATATATCAGGTTTGGAAGAGGTCAAATATAACAATTTACCAACCCAAACTTTGTATACTGATGGATCAGAAATAAGGTTGCTAGACTTATCATTATCAAACAACTTAACATGTGGACCAATGGGAACTGACAATGGTTTACAATGTTCCATATCTGATATCTTAAGTAATTCATTAATGAATTTTGGTTAACTGAGAAAAATACCAGAATTGCTTCTCTGAACCTCCAGGCCAAGATAATATTCGACATGACCTAAATCCTTGATAGTAAATTTGTGATCCAGCAATTGTTTGAGGGCTTGAATAGTGGAAAAATCATTACCAGCAAGTAAAGTATCATCTACATATATAATTCTTGCCACAAAGATTGAATCCTTTTGATATGTGAACAGAGAATGATCATGTAGAGATTGTTTATAGCCATCTGCTAACAAACAAGAGGTGCGTTTAGCAAACCATTGCCTTGATGCTTGCCTTAGACCATAGATTGATTTAATTAGCTTACAGACCAGACTTGAATCAGCAACCTGTAATCCTAAAGGAATGTCCATATAAACTTCTTCATCTAAATCTCCATGTAAAAAGGCATTGTTGACGTCTAATTGTTCAACAAACCAATTTTTAACAGCTGCAAAGGCTAAAAGACTTCTTACGGTAACCATCTTGACAACAAGAGCAAAAGTATCGTGAAAATCTATACCCTCAGATTGTGTATACCCTTTCGCTACTAATCTAGCCTTGTACTTGTCCAACTGACCATCAGCTATAGTCTTAATCTTATAAACCCACTTACATCCAATAGTTTTCTTACCCTCAGGTAAAGGTACTAAAATCCAGGTGTTATTGAATTTTAAAGCATGTAATTCTTTGTCCATAGCATCATTCCGTAGAGGATCCCTCACGGCTTGATGATAGTAACTAGGTTCTGTGTAAGATGGTGGAAAAAACACTTGTTCTAGAGGATCATAAGAAAAAACTGATGTCACATGAGTGGAGACATGATAATCTGACCACCAAGCAGGCTTATCCTTAATTCTTGTGGATTGTCTCACAGAAGGCTCCTCAGAAACAGATTGAACTAAAGGAATGAAGGAACTATCAAGAAATTGTTCAGATGTTGACACAGGCCTAGAAGTACCAGTAGACTCAGAACTTAAGTGTTCCAGATTATTAACATCAGAAGGATGAGAACTGATAGGTGTGACATGAAGATTACCAAGAGAACTAGGATTAATTGAATTGGTGATAGCAGAAGATTGAAGATTTTGATCATGAGAATGTAACCAATGTAAAAACTGAGAAGAATTACCACCAGTTGTGGCAGTACTCTTAACAGTTGAAGGGATGTGTTTATGATAAGGGAAAATATGTTCTACAAATCTGGCATGTCTACTAATAAAGATTGCATGATTGTCTAATCTCAACAATTTATATCCCTTTGTCAAATATGGATACCCTATAAACACACAAACAATAGCTCTTGAGCTAAGTTTGTCAGAGGAGTGTTCTGAAGCATATGCTAAACAACCAAAAGCTTTTAAAAGTGAATAATCTGGTTTTTCTTGATAAAGAAGTTCATGAGGAGTCTTATGATCAAGAATTGGTGTGGGTAGTTTATTAACAATGTGAGTTGCAGTGAGCAAACATTCACCCCAGTATTGTAAGGAAGTGCGGATTGAAACCTTAAAGCTCTTGCTATTTCAAGCAAATGTTTATGTTTCCTCTCTACTCTAGCATTCTGTTGTGGGGTGTGTGTACAAGATCTTTGATGAAGAATACCATGTTGAGATAAAAAAAATTTAAAAGTGTGGTTAATAAACTCACTCCCATTGTCAGTTCTTATAGTTTGAATATTTGTATAAAAATGAGTAGTAACATAAGCCATAAAGGATTTAAAATGACTAAATATTTCTTGCTTAGTAGTCATAAGTATGGTCCAAGTGGCCCTACTAAAATCATCAACCAAAGTCAAGAAATATTTACAACCCGAGGTAGTGGAAATGTGATATGGACCCCAAACATCCATATGTAACAAAGCAAAAATTTTACTAGCACAAGAAGTACTATGTTTAGGAAAAGGAAACATAGATTGCTTTGCACAAGGACAAACAGGACAAACATCATCTTTATGATCAGACAATTTTCCAATGCATGAAATATGTTGCAAAACAGTACTAGGGGCATGGCCCAATCTCAAATGCCACAATTTGTTATTAGAAACAACATTGGAAACAAAAACAAGAACTGAGACTGTAATTTCATCAAACACTTACAATGCATATTCTGTATACTACTCAAAACATTTAATCGGCCACAATACTCACTCAAATCAAGACAAATTCCAAGTTAACACTCTTCATATACTAAGAAACACAAGAAACTTCATTGTAGCTATGTCCGCAATCGTTATTCAAGAAAATTACGATCTCAGCAAGAGTTGTACAGATTTTACCTCGAATCGTTGCAAAAATATCGCGGAAGTAAAAGAAAAACACAAGATCAAAGCTCTGATACCATAAAGAGTTCAAGGCAATCAATAAGCTTCATGAATCTTATCTACATGATACACAATCTTGATGACAAACTAGAGAGATTGAGAGAGATGACAACGAGAGAGAACGAAACAGAATAAGAGATGAAGTTTAAGTACAATCCATTATTTCCAATTAAAAATGAAGTTACAGTAGAATATATATAGAGGACCAGGGTCACTCTCTTAACTAACAGAATTAGTTACAATAATAAGGGTCTGTTTGGCTATAAGCTATTCTAAGATTATGCTTTAATTCAGGTCTAAAACCACATATTGCATTACGGATGACTTGGCCCATCTCTATTTTGGTGTTATGGGTCCCATCTTTGTGGGTTTGGTCTCAGAGGGTTCAGTTTTTGGTTTGCTTTCAGAGGGTTCAAGATTTGGTTCCATTTTTGTGGGTTTGGTTTCAGAGGGTTCAAGTTTTGGTGCAATAGGTTTGGTTTCATTTGATTCAAATTTTGAAGATTTTCTTTTCCTGGTGGAAGGTGCCATTGTTTTGTGGTTGGGGAGAGATGCTTAAACTTTTATAACCCTAGCTGAGAAAATGAAAAGACCGACTCTCTGAGAGAATGATGTCTGGGGAAGTGAACTAGCTAGTTAGATTAAACTAATTAATTTTCAAGTGTGGGCACCTGGCAGGTAGAACAACAATTAATGCTGAGAGATGACATTTAGTATTCCAGAACCATCTGATCAACACTAAAAATCTGATGTGAAATGTTTTACCCGTAATTTGTATAATTTGAAAACCCCGGTAACACCCTTAACTAGCAGCCACGCTAACTCACTTCTTACTTCACACAAACATACACAACTTCAATTAAGTACTGAAAGTGATAATTAAGGTCATGTCACCAAAAGTAGGCACCTCTATCCTCCATTATTGTTGCAGATATTTTAAGAATATTTAGTTATTAATCTTTTCCCATATATAATTTTATGATAATATTTTTTAATTAACACTATTTTCGACACCAATATTTAGGATAAAAAGATAGTTCAAATTAATAAAAATAAGGGACTTTCTACACAATAGTCATTAACTCTCATATAAATGGGGTTTTCTTATTGGTGGTTGAATAATAAATGTTAATGCCCCCTGCATTCACATCAATTCCACCAATAAAAACAGCTCATTTTTATTGGAGTTAGTGACTAATGTGTACCCTAGAAAGATGGTAAAAATAAAATCTTTCTCTATCACATATAAAATTTAAATTTTCATTTGATATAAATATTTTAAAAAATAATTATATTTGAATAAATTTTTTTAAACCAAATATATATATTAAAAAGTGAAATAATAAAAATAGGAGGGATGGAGTAAATCATAATATAATTATTTCAATTGATATAAAAGATATTAACAATGGTTTTCATTTCAGAAAACAACTGAATTATTCCCTATTGAAATAAAAACAATATTCTAAAACAATAAATTAATTAAATGATACAATCGTACACCTAAATATTATAGGTTGTTAAATATTAAAATAATTTAAAAATATAAAATAAAAATATAAATGTTATTAACATGAAAAAAGGGATTTCATTGAAATATTATCACCCTGCACGTGCGCCTGCAATTGCAACATGATCTGGGTGATCACAGTATGTCTTCCGAAAAATAGATGATTCTCGTATGGAAATCGATATGAGGGTAGCACAGTAGATCATAGCACTGCTACACATTTAAATTTATATAGCATTTCTTTTTTAGCTTGCATAGTACTTAAATTTTTAGCTTACATAGCATTTTTAAGTACTATGCACTAGATAACATTTTTGAAAGGGCTACTAAATAAATGTTGTCCAAGTAAATTTGCACTTGCATAACTCTTTTCAAAATGCTATACAAGTAGGGTGACCTTTTAAAAATATCAATTGCTTAGCTGTTACAATAGATCCTATCTAATTATTTGTCAATTTTATTTCATTTTTTTAATTTCAAAATTTATTTATCTATGTGACCTTTTCAACCTGATGTATTCCTAGTAAACTCATAAAAAATAGAAACTAGAAAATACTAAACCAAATGACTACAGAAATTTGTACAACACCTCATACTACTTTCCTATATTTCATAAAAAATTCAGATATCATGGAAATCATAAAAAAAAGTCTCCATAATTGATATATAATATTGCTAATTGAATCATAAACATAACAAAACACAATTACAATTTATTGTAAAAAAATATAACAAGCTACTTCAGGTACAATTTCTTCGTAGAGAACCAACCAATTCTTCTCGAAACTAACCATTTTGTGGAGAGGATATGGGTCCTGAATCTACAAGCATTGATAACCTGCACACCAACAAAATTATAATTTTACAAAGATTAGATAACATAATATACTTGTAATTAACAATAACCGCTTAAGAAATTTTTTACTTACATTACCATTAAATATTCTTACACCAGCTGACCAGCACTTCAAACATCCATTGTCTGATTAGTTGTTGCTTAGTGTGTGTCGATGGGCACACACTAGAAAGATCCATTGTATGATTAGTTGTTACTAGAAAGATCTATGTATAGTGTGTGTCGATGGGCACACACTAGAAAGATCCATTGTATGATTAGTTGTTACTAGAAAGTTCTATGTATGCAGCAGCAGTGCAGGTTCATTCTATTTCTTCACTTATTTTTATTATTGATCCAGCTATATCATAGACCTTGATTTCTACTCTCATTAGAAAGCTAGACAAGGCTCCTTGTAAAGAGGACTTAGTTGTATGTATGGAAGGCAGAATCTTGATTCTGTCAGGTTTTTAAAGCAGGGTTGCAAATGACCATGCATCATTGTGGCATGGGGTCTCATGAGGGAATCTGCAACTCACTTATTCTATGACTGCCTAAAGGCGCAATACTAACCTTGTCATAAATTTTCTTGCCTTAATCTAGAACCAGATCCTAAATATGCTGTAGAAAGATCAGACCCTTATTTCTTTAAGTTGTATACTTGAAGTTATGTTGATGTTTGGGAATGGTTGTGTTACTTATACTGTTCTAAATTTGTATTTTTTGTTGCTTATTAGCTGAGATCATGTATCTGACTATATATGATGTCCTGTTCCTAACCCGGGATATATTTTGGTGGCAGTATTCCTGCACAGATATTTTTGTGCTCGGGAGCAAATATCTTACTTCACGAAGTATAAACAGGAGACCAAAAAGGCGAAGAAGATAATTGGTTATGAAAAAGGCAATAGTACCAAATATTTACAATGTTCAAAGCACTCTTGGGGCACTATAAAAAATAATTGTTAATATATATGATCGTTAATAGTACCAAATATAGGCAACTTAACTATTCTCATAGTTTAAGTTACTGCACTAAACACTGGGACCTGATAATTTTCTACTAAAAAAAGATCAATCAAGTAAATCTGAAATTAAAATATATATTTTAGTAGCATGCGACAAAAAAGACAATAGAATACAATATGTAGATGAAAGACATAATACATAAAAGGAATAATAGATTAAAGTATTAATCCTCTCTAAATATTATCTTGGGCAGGAACCACAAGATAATAGGTATCAAGAAAATAGATGTTAATAACAGTCCTAAAAACAATGTACATGTAGGTTCATATCAAACCAAAAACTCTCATTCTAATACATTCACGTAAAAAAACAGAGAACCTAACTAGCATGACGCAAAACTCACCTTGAGTTAAAAGAATAATGTTTTCAGGTTCCATGTGCTAAAAAGTTCTAAAAAGTATAAGCATGACTTAAAATTCTATGTATGTTGCTTTTCACCGAAAACACATTCACTATTTAAATAGTTTTTTTAGGTTTGTTATAAGAATTTTACTTATACTTTGATACATACATATACTTGAATTCTCGAGATTATTATTTAACTGTAATAAAATTTATAGAACTGATAATTTTTGTTGATTTTTAATGCTTATTATTTTTTTAGACAAACAAGTTTGGCATTAAGGAAAGACCTTACTTTGTAGTTAGAAGACCCAATAGAGATGCCATATTGTAGGCTACGAAAATGAGAATTAATCAACGAGAAGGTTCGAAAACATATTTATTGCTATTCAGAGGAAGAAATGCACTGGAATACCAAAGTGTATCATGCACCTGAATTTACTTATGAAAATGTTCATCTCTTACCAAAAACAAGTCATTTATGAATATTATTAGGAGAGCATTAGTAATCACTAGGTGGGTAAATTGTTTGGCAAAAACTAAATATAAGACTAAAAATTCTACTAGCTAAACTCTCTTAACCATAAACATCAGATTGTAGAAAAAAGAAGGAGTGCAATCTTACCTTGAGTTTGTTCAGTTGTATAGGTTTTCATTGCAAGACTTACGGATGATGCTTGCAAATGGACTTGGAAAATATCTTGGCCTGTCTTGGTCACAAATTCTATCACAAAAAATGAATGAATAAATATAAATATGTGATGTTGTAGTTGTCAGAGAAAATAATAACCAAACACCTACTCTTGTGCTAATTTGTAGTTGACACTTCATAATACAAAATTAAAACACATACACACACAAACACTATAACACATTCAATCAAATGGGTTGCTGTGAAAGGACTCATCTCAATTACCTCCTAAAGAAGTTTTAATTATCTGTACTTCTCAAATAATGCTAATAGAAATTGAAAATACCATATATAAACAGAAATTAACACTTGGGAGTTCAGTAATCTATAAGTTGTATAATATCAATGTCCCAGATCTACCAAGCGGGCTGAAATACCATCTTTGAATTAATCAACAATATCAGCTTATTCGATTTGAGATAAAACAGGAAATCGATTGAACCCCCAAATCGTTCGTTTAGGGTTTTAAGAACGAGAAGAACAAGAAACTGGTTGAATCACAAACAGATTGTATCTCCCAAATCGACTGAAACATAAACCAATTGCCAGAATATACATGTGTATATCGATTCATATGTATATCTTCATCTTTGATGAGACGATTGAATCGAGAATAGAGTAAGAGTCCTCTCTGCTGTTTTTACATTAAAATATATATATATATATATATATATATATATATATATTCTAAAAGACAATTACTTCTAAAATGCTTGCATAAGCGCTATTTAAGAGTTGATTATTAAATAAAAAATAATAAAAATTACTTAGAAAACGGAAACCAGGATGGCACTTATATAAAATGCTATGCAAGTGCAGTTCTCCAATAGCGCTTCCTCCTTACACGCTAAGTTTGTTATTTTTTTATTTTTAATTTATTTTTATTTCTTATTATTATAACTTGTTTTGTAGAAAATGCTATGTAAGCGATATACTTCTATCACACTTTTTTGAAAGTGCTATGAAAGTAGTGTATCCTAAATTTAATTTTGTAGTAGTGTAGGTTAGAATTATATATGCAGCATAATGGAGCTTAATCAGTTGATTCTCATGTAATTTTGATTTGTTCATTGTTGTTTAATTATTGATGTTGTTTGTTAATTCTAATCAGATAGGACACGGGAATAGTACCATGTTGCACAAATTGGGGCAATATCTTGTAATTTTAATTTGTTAATCATTATTAATGTGAATTAATGTTTCTTAATCATTTAATATTTTATCTTCCTTTTTTTAGAATTAATTATGAGTTTAAGCATGTATGCAATTTAGTACAAGTTATTTGATTAATAATTCTTTAGTTTCATGGAGTTTGACAAACACTTAGCTTAAATTGATAAATTCTCTAGTATTTAAAGCTAAGCTTTGTTGTTGTTTTGTGTTGTCATTTTTCTTCCCCTTCGGAGGTACAAAAGCATCATCTGTTAGCTATAATATTAGGTGGCAATTTAAAAATCTAATATGTAAAATACTCATTACTACAGCTTTAGGTATAATTTTAAATAATATAAAAAGGGCACGTTATATTTGTTATCTTCTCTCATCCTCTAAATTAATCTATGTCACCTCCCGCTTAAATGATCATCTAATACTAACATTCCTATGTACTCTTTTAATTTTTTTACTTTTTATAATATATAATATGCTACCTTAAATTATTTTTATATATTATTTAATTATTAGCGAAATTAAAAATTTTAATATTCTAATATAATAAACAATGTTTGAGTTATGTATATTTATTTTATAATATATGTAAGTAATATTTGTTAATTTTGTTTCTGCCATTTTTATATATGTTATTATCTATACTATACTATTATAAGCAAAACATATGATAATTTGGTTGGTTGGCTGGTTAACACCTTCCAAAAAGGATTATTAACATTTTTCAAAAAAGTAAAAATATATATATAATTAATTTAAAAACACGTTAATTCCGTTTAATTAAAGGTAAAATTACATATCCTACATAACTATTGCACACTCCCATCATAGTCAAAACTCAATAATAAGTCTTAGCAGAAACCCTCCATATATTTTGCATGTTATTAATTAATAAAAAAATAAAAATATACATATAATTAATTTTAAAAATACGTTAATTCCGTTTAATTAAAGGTAAAATTACATATCTAACATAACTACCAACACTTACACACTCTCATCATAGGCAAAACTCTACTAATAAGTCTTAGCAGAAACCCTCCATATATTTCGCATGTTATTAATTAATGTTATTAATTAATATATAATAATTCAAATAAGTTATTATTATCAACCTCTTCAGTCTTTACTATATTTCTTATATTTACTTTGTAAGAGACATGTCTACATAGCTGCTATTCATAAAAGGAGTACACTTATCAAGTGGGGGTATATAAACGAATGATACATCTATACGAATTAAAGGGAAAATGAAAAAAAAAATCAAATTTAGTAAACTCAACTGTTGAGAATATATATGCCTTAACCTTTTAATCTCTTAAGATATAATGAAAAAAATTATTATTTTTTAATTAATTTTCAATCAGAAATAACACAAAAGGCCATAATAGTTGAAAGATAAATGAATTGAAATTAAAAAAATAAATATATAAAAAAATAAACCATTTAACACTTGACTAGGTAGCCCGTGCATCGCACGGGGTATAGGCTAGTACTTATAATTGTAATAACTTTTCTTTAATTTTTAATTTGAAATATTTACATAGATATAAAAATATAAAATCACTATCATCAAAATATCTTTTATTAAAATACATGTTTTATTTTTAGTTGTATTGAATAAAACTAACTTAAATTTTCTTTAATTATATATTTGAAATTAATAATAAATTAACATTTTTAATATAGCTAATGAATATAGCTACTAGAACATATTTTCTTACATGTTCAACAAAATTTTAGATAATAATATTTTTTATCGTAGTTAACCCGCAACCGCTATCCTTCGGGTGCGCACTAGGTAAACCCTAGAGGCTCACGCAATAGTCTGCAAACCACGACATTTTAGCTAACAAGTTTACATATACCTTCGAGATGCTCTAAGAGTAAGAGTTAGGTACTAGAGCAAGTCCAAGTGCTAGTAGCTTCCTTATAAATATTATAAAATAATAACTCTTAATAAGTTATGACATGTTTTTATATATCAACTCCAACAATGATCTCTAAACCCATTCCTTATTATTATTATAATAATAAATTTGAAAAAGATATGAACAAAAAATGGAAGAAAGAGAAAGAAAAAAGTGGAACAAAGAGTGAGAAATGAATATTTTATTAATAAAAATGATATAAGGGATGACTAATTGTTTTTTAAAGATAGGAACTACTAAGATACCGTCCGTTGGAGTGCAAATTTAAGCATAGTTCCTTATATTTGAACTTAAGAGTCCGTTTAAGAAAGCTGTTGGACTTGTTTTAAGGTTGTGCTTGGCCTTGGAGGCTTTTTCCAAGGGGCAAATGCAAACCTAATTGACATCTTTCTACAGCCCTAAACGAGAATAAATTGTTATTTTAAAAAAAATATATATGATATATTTTTTTACGGAATATATGATAAATAAGTTATATAATTATTAATCTTAATCGAAATATGTATTGTGAGATTAATGATCTCCGAGAAGTATGTCGTGAAACTAATGACCCCAAAGTTTGTTGAGCTCTTTTTCCGCATGAACTTATTCAAGATACGAATAAATTGCTAATTATTTATAAATATATGATGTATTTTTTTGCGAAAAATGCTGTAAATAAATTACATAATTATTGATCATGATCAAAATATGTATTGTGAGATTATTGATCTCTGATAAATATGTCTTGTGAAACTAATGACCGAGGAGTTTATTGAATTGTTTTTCTTATATATCTGATATTTGTCATATATAAATAATTTTAAACCTTTTAACATTATATCACATATATCTTTAAAAATTTCACGCAGATCTTTGTTTACGTTTAGTTTTATAATAGTTCTTCGTACCATTTGAATTAAAAATAATTTGTACTCTTCGTGCACCAAATTATATTTCCTCCCATAAAAATAATCTTTTTATTTAATATATTCACTCAAAATAATAAAATTCAAATATTGTGTCATAATCATGTTTAGTGTGAAAATTATATAAATATAAATATAATCTATGTACATTGTTATAAATGATTAATATTAAATGAAAAATATGTAATAGAAATACGTTCAATACTAAATTAGATGTAATTAATACATGTATAATAAATGAAAAACTATTAATATATATAATTATAAGGGGTAATTTAGTAATTTTACAAGGAATAAAATGTCTCAATGTACCCCCTATTTCCTCCATTAGTTTTATAATAGTTCTTCGTAACATTCAAATTAAAAATAATTTGTACTCTTCGTACACCAAAATATATTTTTCACCTACAAATATTCTTTTTATTTAATGTATTCACTCAAAATAATAAAATTCAAATATGTGTCATAATCATGTTAAGTATGAAAATTATATAAAGATAAATAAAATCTATATACATAGTTATAAATTGTTAATGTTAAATGATGAAAAATAGTAATAAATATACATTCATTATTAAATTAGATATAATTAATACATGTATATTAAATAAAAAATCATTAATTACAAGAAATAAAATGTTTTCAATGTACTCCTTATTTTCGTTGTTATATATATAATAGATAGATTAAAACTAATAGGGCTAAATTCATTTAAACTTTCAATATTTGTAATTGTATACATAAATTGTAATTTAAATCGGGTTCTAGTATCAAATAACTATTTTTGAAGGTCAGTTGCCCAAAATATCTATAACATGATATTTTGTCTAAAATATCCATGAAACACATATTTGAAAGATGTGTATTCGAATTTTTTGGAATTTAACACAAAAACTTGAATTCATTATGTGTATTGCCTTTGTCTTTTTGGGTTCAGCTAAGTTAATCATGCACATATCATTTAAGAACTTAAAGGCAATATGTTTTGTGAAAATTTTAAAAGCTAAATACATATTCTCATTATGCTTAGCTTATTTCATGGATAATTTGAGTTGTTATTCCGCTTGTAAGTATTTTGGACAATTGAAGTTTAAAATTTATAAAATTTTGAGCAATTTTTCTTTATATTATCACCAGTTTATGAATGTTATAATTTTAAATTTAGTAGTTCATATTTACAAATTTTTAAGTATGAATATTTAAATTTAGTCATCTTTTGGCCCAAACAAAATTCATTTAAATCTATTTCTTGAGAATAAAATTCTCGAATAAAAATTCTACAGGAAAATTATTTTTGGATAAAGTTTCTCGAAAAATATTCGAATAAAAATCACAAAAACATTTTGAAATTACTAAAAACACAAATATTTAAATTTGTTTACGATTTTACTACGTTATGAAAATAATTGCAAAAAATAAGGTTTACAATCAAAATTAACCGCATATGCAGCTTCTTTTATATTTTCCGAAATATGGCTAAATTTTTTTAGTGACATTCGAGATTGCATAAAATTGCAAATTCGTATTTTTTCAAAAAATTGAAAATTATATTTTTACAAATGATAACTTAAAAATTATATTTCAAAAAATATTTAAAATAATCATATATTTAATGTTAGAGATGATTAAAGCTTAAAGTAAGTTTATTAAATAATGTTCCCTGTCCCTTTATCCCCTTGAGATCTAACTTATAAGTAATTCAACACGTATTTTAATGCTCATGCAAAGTGTAATTACATAAATTATTTTAAATAAAAGTATAAACACAAGTACACAACCCACATCACAGTGCCTCCTATAAAATCACCAAAATTGACCCAACCACTTCATGGAAATTACTGGATTAACAATATTACAAAACTATTACACTCGCTCCATTATAAAATCACCAAGTAATTATAAAATTGTATAAAATCATAAAAAATGAAATGAAAATTCATGGATAATATGAGTTTCATCAAAGAAAAATCAGACTGGGGTCGGAGTTTCAAATATGAGTGTGGAAGGAGGGAGTTTTGTTACCGGAATGGGATGTTGGCGAGGGGTGATGGAAGGTAGGGGATGGGGTTTGACGGGGTTGGTGGAGGAAAGGGAAAGAAAATGTTGGGGCAGTAATCTAAACTTGAAGTAACCGTTATTTTCATAAGTTGACGTGGCTGAAGACCTCCTGCAGATTGTGGAACAAGTCCTCAGGAACGTGGGGTATTTGTAGGATCAATTTTAAATAAATGTAGTGTTTGAGTTCAGTTAGGAGAAGTTGTTATTTAGTTCCTATTTTCTTGCAAGTTTTTATTTCTTGTAGCTATATGTGTTGCATACGTTATAATAATATTTTGAGGACTTTCTACTCATTTTGTTTTTGTCAGTTTCATACGTAAACACTATATATCATATCTAGGGTGGTGTGTGTATCTAACAATCTGGTATCAGAGTTTGGACAATTGGTGAATGCCCAAGTACATGCCAAAGATGGCTGCCATGGATTCCGAAAATAACAAAGACGATGTAGTAAGTCTGAGATATCCCATGCTGACCCGGGAGAACTATACAGCGTGGGCAATGAAGATGAGAGTCTATATGCAGGCACATGGTGTATGGACTGCTATAGAATCAAAAGATCCAAAGGGATCATCTGATGACAGAGTGGACAAAATCTCTTTGGCGGCCATATACCAAGGGATTCCGGAAGATGTTCTACTAGCAATCGCAGAAAAGGAAACTGCGAAAGAGGCGTGGGATTCCGTGAAAGTCATGTGCCAGGGCGCGGAACGAGTAAAGAAGGCTAGGGTGCAGACCCTTAAGGCAGAATTTGAAGCCATGAATATGAAAGATTCAGATTCACTAGATGATTTCTGCCTAAAGATGAATGGGCTGGTTACTAACATACGTGCACTTGGGGAGGAGGTCTCTGAGTCGTACGTAGTTAAGAAACTGCTCCGCGCAGTACCTGGAAAGTTCCTGCAGATTGCTGCTACCATCGAGCAGTTCGGTAATCTGGAAACGATGACTGTGGAAGAAACTATAGGCTCGTTGAAGGCTCATAATGAAAGGTTGCGGGGGCATGTCGAACCCAGTGGAGGGTGATAAGTGGCATTTTATACCACTTAGAACATCTTAAAATGGCTTAAATTGGTGCCTTGAAATCAAGTATTTTGTGTATTTGATGCGTTTTTCTAGTGTTTATGCATTTCAGGGTATTAGTTGCATTTCGGAGGAGTAATCATCAAGAATAAGTCTTGGCATGTGTTCACCATTGCGAGAGGAAAGAAATGGGCAGATTACGGCGAAGAAACGGAGCAAACTCAGGATTTTTCCGGAAGGGTCCTGAGCGCCCGCTCAGCAATGCTGAGCGGCCGCGCAGAAAGCTGAGCGGCCGCGCAGAAAGCTGAGCGCCCGCTCAGCTATGCTGAGAGGCCGCGCAGGGTCGGGAAAAAAGACAATTTATTTTAGGACTTCTACTTCTGTTTGGCTTCCACTTCTATGTAATATGAGTTTTATGGGACTATTATATAAGTAGATTTGGAGACGTTTTTACGAGGTTGGATCGTGGTATTACGCAAGGAGCGAAGGAGATAAGGAAGAAGACCGTTTTAGCACACAGCAACGAAGAGGAAGCATATTTTCTCGTGATTCTTGTTTCGTTGTAACGTTGGATGCTAGTTTTCTTACTTTGAACCTATTTACTCTTGTGACGTACTCTGATTTAATATAATTAGTTTAGTTATTATTTTCTTGTGTTTGTTTATCATGATTTCATATGAACCCATGATGACGATGAGTGCTATTATGGGCTAATCGTGATCATGGGGTCGCAACGGATTTACTATGGAATTCTTTAGTTAATTGTTTAATACTGTAGTGTGTGATGATTGTATGATATCTAGTATTGGTTGTGCGTATTCGTCTTATGTGTGTCGCGAATATATAAGATAGGGTGTTAATCTCTTGTGAAGCGACGGTGGATCTTGAGATTTAGAACTTGCCATGCTAGCATAGGTTCATGTATGATGTGCATGATTAGTGGGTAACTCTAACAGTTTTATTTGCCCTGTATAATCAAAAGGAATAACTTGTGCTTAAATCGTTGTGTTGTCAATTTCGGTAGACATATAGGAACTCAACATAATTGATGACTATTCAACTTCTATCTTAATTGTGGATGTTTAGTAGAATGGTATTAGTTCAATAAAAGTTGGCTTTTATCAGTTTCGTGTTATTCGATTAATATCATCACTGTCACATGCTAAAGGTAATAACAATAACTATTGAAGGAAGTAGTAATGAAGTTGTGATCTCATGAGTGTTTTAATATTGTTAATTTGAAGTGTTAATTAAGTGATTAATTAAGTAGTTAATTGTAATTAATGTTTAGTCAACAATTCTAAGTGTTAGTGTCTTAACATTGAGAAGTAATCATACATTGGTGCGTGAGTTTAATTAAACAATAATTAGTCCGAGTCTCTGTGGGAACGAACTAGAAAGTATTCTATATTACTTGTGAACGCGTATACTTGCGTGGATATTAGCGTGTGTTTTCGCCCTAACAAGTTTTTGGCGCCGCTGCCGGGGACTCGGCGTATTTGTTTAGTTTATGTACTTACCATCATTGGTCATTAGGACTCAGTGATTAGGACGTAGTAGTTACTTATTGTTTCCGGTTGTGTTTCAGGTACTTTAGCGAGCGTTTATGCAAACTCGTTCTCGTACTCGCAAGAGGACTTTAGATACAGCTGAGGAGACAAACGAAGTTCTTGATATTCCGGAGAAGTTAGATTTTGAACATTCGGATTCAGGAACTGAGCGGAAAGAACCAGTAAACATGGGTGATCGTATTGTTCAAGCTGATCCAGCTCTTATGGATTTTTCTCGGCCAAAAATTGATGACATTCAGTCAAGCATTCTTCATCCAGCTATTCAAGCTAACACCTTTGAAATCAAGCCGGGCACTATCCAGATGGTACAGAATTCTGTTTCTTTTGGAGGAGCTGCGACTGAAGACCCCAACATGCACATAAGGAATTTTGTCGAGATCTGCAACACTTTTAAGTATAATGGCGTGACTGATGAGGCTATTAAGCTGAGGCTTTTCCCATTCTCACTGAGGGACAAAGCTAAGGACTGGTTACATTTTGAACCAGCTGGGGCCATCACTACGTGGCAAGATCTTGCGCAAAAGTTTCTGGTGAAGTTTTATCCGATGGCAAAGACTGCTGCTATGAGGAGTGCTCTTACTCAGTTTGCGCAGCAACCTACAGTATCTATGTGCGAAGCTTGGGAACGCTACAAGGAAATGTTGAGAAAGTGTCCACATCATGGAATGCCTGATTGGATGGTGATCACTGGTTTCTATAATGGTTTGGGGGCCCAATCTCGGCCCATGCTCGATGCAGCAGCTGGAGGCGCCTTATGGGCTAAAAGCTATACTGAGGCTTATAATCTTATCGAGACTATGGCTGCAAATGAGCATCAAAACCCAACTCAGAGGATGATGCCTGGTAAGGTAGCAGGTATTCTGGAAGTCGATGCAGCCACCGCTATTGCAGCGCAGCTCCAGGCGCTATCAATGAAGGTTGATTCTTTGGCTACATATGGAGTTAATCAAATAGCTATGGTTTGTGAGCTTTGTGCAGGTTCTCATGCTACGGATCAGTGTTCTCTTGTCAACGAATCTGTTCAGTATATGAATAATTATCAGTGACAACAGCAGCCTGTGCCAACTACCTATCATCCGAATAACAGAAATCATCCAAATTTCAGCTGAGGGAATAATCAGAATGCTATTCAGCCACCATATCAGCAAGGTGTGAGTAAACAGTTTAATCCACCTGGATTCCAGCAACCACAGCAGTATGCTCAAAGGCAATCATATCCTCAACAGGGAAGTGCAGCTGCACCTACTAGTGCTGATTTTGAGGAACTTAAGCTGTTATGCAAGAGTCAGGCGGTTTCTATCAAGACCTTGGAAAATCAAATCGGTCAATTAGCCAATGCAGTGCTCAATCGTCAACCTGGCACTCTTCCCAGTGACACGGAAGTACCAGGCAGGAAGGAAGCTAAAGAGCAAGTTAAGGCTATTACCTTAAGGTCTGGAAGAGTTGCTGATGCTGAAAAGGCAAAAGAAGGAGAAGCTGAAATTAGAGATGAAGAAGCTAAGCAAAAGGAGAAAGCGGCGGAACCAAGGAAGACTACTGTTGAACACACTCTGCCTGAGGGTAATACAGGGGAGAAACAGCTCTATCCTCCACCACCTTTTCCTAAGAGATTGCAGCAACAAAAGCTGGATAGACAGTTCGGTAAGTTTTTGGAGGTTTTCAAGAAACTTCACATCAATATACCTTTCGCTGAGGCTCTGGAGCAAATGCCTAGTTATGCGAAGTTTATGAAGAGCATTCTTTCAAGGAAGGTGAAACTGGATGACCTTGAGACCGTTGCTCTCACGGAAGAATGCAGCGCTGTTCTGCAGCAAAAGTTACCTCCAAAACTGAAAGATCCAGGTAGCTTCACCATTCCTTGCACCATTGGCAAGTTGACTTTTGACAAGTGCCTTTGTGATTTGGGAGCAAGCATCAATCTGATGCCGTTGTCGATCTTTAAAAAGTTGGATTTGCCTGATCCAAAGCCCACATACATGTCTCTACAATTGGCTGATCGTTCTATTACTTACCCAAGGGGCATAGTGGAGGATGTGCTAGTCAAGGTGGATAAGCTCTTCTTTCCTGCAGATTTTGTTATTCTGGATTTTGAGGAAGATAAGAAGATTCCCATAATCTTGGGAAGACCTTTCTTGGCTACTGACCGTACCTTGATAGATGTGCAGAAAGGTGAACTTACTATGCGGGTACAAGATCAGGATGTGACCTTCAACGTATTCAAGGCAATGAAATTCCCTACCGAAGATGAGGAGTGCTTAAAAGTGGATGTGATTGATTCTGCGGTTACTTCGGAACTCGATCGCATGCTAATGTCTGATGCATTGGAAAAGGCCTTAGTGGGGGATTTTGACAGTGATGATGAAGATGGCAATGAGCAATTACAATATCTGAACGCTTCTCCCTGGAAGCGAAAGCTGGACATGCCGTTTGAATCTCTGGGTGCTTCTGACCTCAAGAATGCTGAAGGAAAGCTTAAACCATCAATAGAGGAAGCACCTACCTTGGAGCTCAAGCCATTACCTGAACACTTGAGGTATGCTTTTTTAGGTGATGCATCTACTTTACCTGTTATTATTGCATCTGACCTTTCAGGTGGTGAGGAAGACAAGCTCTTAAGGATTTTGAGAGAATTCAAGTCGGCTATTGGATGGACCATAGCAGACATCAAGGGTATAAGTCCTTCATATTGTATGCATAAAATTCTGCTAGAGGAAGGTAGTAAGCCGACTGTTGAACAGCAGCGCAGACTGAATCCTATCATGAAGGAGGTGTTGAAGAAAGAAATTCTGAAATGGCTAGATGCAGGCATCATTTATCCTATTTCTGACAGTTCTTGGGTGAGCCCCGTACAATATGTACCTAAGAAAGGAGGTATCACTGTGGTAGCAAATGAAAAGAATGAGCTCATCCCTACTCGAACAGTTACAGGATGGAGAGTATGCATGGATTATCGAAAGTTGAACAAAGCCACGAGGAAGGACCACTTCCCTCTTCCGTTCATTGATCAGATGCTTGACAGGTTGGCTGGTCACGAGTATTTTTGTCTTCTGGATGGCTATTCAGGGTATAATCAGATTTGTATTGCACCAGAGGATCAGGAAAATGCTACATTCACTTGTCCATTTGGCACGTTTGCTTTTCGCAGAGTTTCGTTTGGCTTATGTGGTGCCCCGGCCGCTTTTCAGAGATGTATGATGGCTATATTCTCTGACATGATTGGAAATAATGTCGAGGTGTTCATGGACGACTTCTCCGTCTTTGGACATTCGTATGATGAATGTTTGAATAATCTTCGCGCCGTACTCAAAAGGTGCGTGGAAACTAATTTGGTGCTCAATTGGGAGAAATGTCATTTTATGGTGCGTGAAGGCATTATTCTTGGGCATAAGGTCTCTAGCAAGGGTCTGGAGGTGGACAAGGCCAAGGTGGGAGTCATTGAAAATCTTCCACCACCTATTTCTGTGAAAAGAATCCGTAGTTTTCTTGGTCATGCGGGTTTTTATCGGCGATTCATCAAGGACTTTTCAAAGATATCTAAGCCGTTGTGTAATTTGCTTGAGAAAGATGTGCCTTTCAAATTTGATGATGAATGTTTGGCGGCATTCGAGACTCTCAAGAAGAGTTTGATCACTGCACCAGTTATTACAACACCAGATTGGACAGAGCCGTTTGAGATGATGTGTGATGCGAGTGATTATGCGGTAGGCGCAGTTCTGGGACAACGCAAGAATAATCTCTTTCATGTGGTCTACTATGCGAGTAAGACCTTAAATGGGGCCTAAATGAAGTACACCACTACGGAGAAGGAGCTCTTGGATATAGTCTTTGGTTTCGAGAAATTTCGATCTTATCTGCTTGGTACTAAAGTAACAGTATTCACTGATCATGCGGCCATTCGCTATCTGGTTTCCAAGAAGGATTCGAAGCCGAGACTCATTCGTTGGGTGCTCTTACTTCAGGAATTTGAGTTAGAGATCAAGGATCGAAAAGGTACTGAGAATCAAGTAGCTGACCATCTCTCTAGGTTGGAGAATCCCGATTCTACTTCACAAGATATGACACTAATCAATGATTCTTTTCCGGATGAGCAGTTGTTTGCAGTTCAGGAGGAAGAACCATGGTTTGCAGATATTGTAAACTATCTCGTCAGCAATATAATGCCTCCTAATTTGACCGCTCAAAAGAAGAAGTTTTTGCATGATGTGAAGTGGTATATGTGGGATGAACCATATTTGTTTAGACAGGGAGCTGACCAGATCATCAGGAGATGTATCCCGTTTTGTGAGACGGAGGGGATATTACGAGACTGCCACTCCACGGTTTATGGTGGACACTATGGTGGGGAGAAGACGACAGCTCGTATTCTGCAAGCAGGTTTTTTCTGGCCTACTTTGTTTAAGGATGCTCATCAGTTTGTTTTAAGGTGTGATCGTTGCCAAAGAGTGGGAAATTTGACGAGAAAGGATGATATGTCGTTAAATGTGATGCTTGAAGTCGAGGTCTTTGATGTTTGGGGAATCGATTTCATGGGGCCTTTTGTCTCGTCCTGCAATAATCAATACATCTTGCTGGCAGTCGATTATGTCTCAAAATGGGTAGAAGTCAAAGCTTTACCGACAAATGATGCAAAGGCAGTGCTGAATTTTCTTCATAAGCAGATTTTCACAAGGTTTGGAACACCTCGTGTAATCATAAGTGATGAAGTGTCGCATTTCTGCAACCGTAAGTTCACTTCTATGATGCAGCGTTATAATGTGAATCATCGAGTTGCTACTGCCTATCATCCGCAAACAAATGGTCAAGCGGAAGTGTCTAACAGAGAAATCAAGCGCATTCTAGAGAAGGTTGTTTGTCCGTCAAGGAAGGATTGGTCTTTAATGCTCGATGAAGCTGTTTGGGCTTACAGAACAACTTACAAAACTCCACTTGGTATGTCCCCATTTCAGTTGGTGTACGGTAAGGGATGTCATTTACCTGCGGAGCTTGAGCATAAGGCCTACTGGGCGTTGAAAAAGTTGAACCTGGATTTAGATGCAGCTGGTAAGAAAAGAATGCTTCAGCTTAATGAACTTGATGAATTTCGACTTCAAGCGTACGAGAATAACAAAATATATAAGGAAAAGGTGAAGAGGTGGCACGATAGGAAGCTACATCCTAAGTTATTCGTGCCGGGGCAACAAGTTCTCTTATTCAACTCTCGTCTCTGACTTTTTCCTGGGAAGTTGAAATCGAGGTGGTCTGGACCTTTTATTGTCAAAACTGTGTTTCCACATGGAGCGGTGGACATTTTTGAGAATGATCCGGACCAAGCATTCAAGGTTAACGGTCAGCGTTTGAAGCACTACTATGGGGACATGGCAAACCGAGAAGTGGTTAGTTCCATTTTATTGACTACGTGAGAAAGGTACGCAACGTCAAGCTAATGACGAAAAAGAAGCGCTGCGTGGTAGGCAACCCAGATTTGTTATTACAGGAACCCTTAGAAGTTAATAACCTATCCAAAAACACAAAAAAATCAGAAAAACGGGGCTGAATTTTTTTTTCCAGTGACCCCCTGAGCGCCCGCTCAGCTTTGCTGAGCGACCGCTCAGGGGTCGGCTGAATGAATTTTTTTTAGTTCAGAAAAAACCAAAAAAAAAATCAGAAAATAAAAAAATAAAACCCAACTTTAGCCCATAAACCCACGATTTGTTCCTACTACCCCATGATTTTATCCCTCAATCCCCAACCCTAATCTAATTTAACCTATTCCACACCCTATATATACATACACCTATCCTACATATCTCCCACAAACTTTCTACACTTAAACTCTCTCCCAAGCACAAAAACTCAGTTCTTAAACACTTTTATTCAAGATTCAATGGCACCCAAGAGAGCACGAACTATTGATAGCAGCAGCACAGTTCCTACTGCTGATTCATCGAGGGGTACTGCTGCAAGGCCTCGGTTGACTGACAGAGCTGCGGAGGAGGAGTACACTAGGCTTTTAGGGAAGCCGGTTCTGAAGGAGAGAGGGTTTTTACCATCGGGGAGGGATGGTGAGTTGCTACCCATGATTGCAGAGAAGGGGTGGATAGCTTTTTGTGAGTCGCCCGAAGCAGTGCCGATGAGCGTGGTTCGCGAGTTCTATGCGAACGCGAAGGCTGAAAAGAATGGGTTTTCTGTGGTCCGAGGGCTGACGATTGATTATCACCCAGCGGCGATTCGCCGTGTGATTGGGTAGCGAGAGAGGAAGCCCGAGGAGGAGAACTGGAATGAGAAGACTGCTGAGGATTTTGACTTGGATTTGATTTGTGCGACTCTCTGTAGGCCGGGCATAGGTTGGACCTTAAAGACCGGCACTAATGAGTATCGCCACTTCCCGGCGATAGCTATGAACAGGTATGCCCGTGCATGGAATGCATTTATTTGTGCTAATATTTTGCCTTCTTCGCATGCACACGAGGTCACAGTTGAGAGAGCACAGTTGTTGTGGGGAATTCTTAATGAGGAGTACTATGTGGACCTTGGTGAGTTTATCTACCAAGGAATTCTGAAGTTTTTGAGGGGAGCTAAGCATATGAACATCCCTTATGCATCCACGGTTACGAAGCTGTGCCGAGCAGTAGGAGTGAACTGGCCGGCTCATGAGCAGTTGCAGTTGCCGGCAGCTCCGATTGATTCTGGGACTCTGAACGGGATGCAGGAGTGGACCGGTGGTGAGCCCGAGGAGCATGGGCTGGGTTATCGTCTTCCAGGAGGGCGTCCAGCACGAGGTGCTACTATGGCTAGGCCTAGGCGTGATGAGGCTGGTTCTTCGAGAGCTCAGGAGGGTGCTGGGATGGCTGATACCCAGTATAGGAGGCTTTCACGACGGATGGATGCCATGTACGAGACACAGAGCAGGTTTGTTCAGGAGCTCACCCTTGCGTTAGAGACTACTTTTCGGGGCCTTGGAGCTGATATCCAGTGGCCAGTTTTTGGTGAAGACTCTGCATACCCGCCGCCTGATACTCCACCCACTGAGGGTGATGATGATGATGACTCCGAGTAGGTATACCCTGTGTTCCTTTCTACTACCTTCACTGGGGACAGTGAAGATTTTAAGTTTGGGGGTGGTAGTTAAGGAATATTTTGTGTGTGTCATATAGCTGCATATTCATGATAGCTTAGTTCATATAGTTGCATAATTTTTGCCATATAGTTTTTTATTTTTTTGTTTATCATGTCATGTAGCTCATGCATATACCATGATCCCTTTTGCGATGATTTATCGACTGAATTGTGATATTGATGCGAGTGTAGTGATAGCATTAAGGTGATATTGAGTCGTGTAGGTTGATATGCATGCTAGAAGCACTTGTATTTTCACTAAGTCTTAGAGAATGCTTAAGGGCTAGGTTGTTTGTATGATTTGATTGTTTTCGAGGTTAATCTATTTATTATGCTTAGAATTCGATAATAGGTTCTTAGTGATAAAGGCATGCAAAAGAAAAAATTGGAGTAAAAAATGGAATTTGTTGCTAGTTGTGGCTAGGCGTCAAATGGCTAGTAGCCGGCTCGCATGTTATGCGAGTAGTCTAGGGTTGAGCAAGTTGGAGCGAAACGCACTTCTCAGAAATTCAAAAAAAAAAAAATTAAAATTTTGGTGTTTATGCATAATTGATCACGAGTGGGCTCTTTGGTATTCGAGTTATTAATTTCTTAGGGGACTTTGTGCCTAGTGACCTAAGGCTTTTAGAGTCTGGGATCCGCTAACCTAACGCTCGCTACATGGATACCATTGTATAAGTCTTTTGTGGACCTCACTCATTGCACGGTCAAATAAGCATTTGTGTTGTGAATAAAAAGCATGATTCCATAATAAGCTCCAGAATTCTTGTAGTGTTGTATGTCACTTTGTGCCTAGAATTTTTATTCTTTGTATAATCATGTGATTGCCTTGAGGATAGTCGAGTCATAATAATTGGTCTAGTTCCGAAGTATATCTGTTAAGCATCTGCACACACCACGTTTCTGGCTGTATATTCGTTTGCATGAGTTTATTGATCTTTAGTCGCCTAACTGCATTTGTTGAGTTGTTGCAATTTGGTTGGTTTGTTCGTAGTAAGGGGGATCGCTGCATTTTCATATAGATTGCATTCATGCATGTTTTTATTTGTTTTTGAGTCTGTGACGCTTGAGGACAATCATCGATTTAAGTTTGGGGGTGTGATAAGTGGCATTTTATACCACTTAGAACATCTTAAAATGGCTTAAATTGGTGCCTTAAAATCAAGTATTTTGTGTATTTGATGCGTTTTTCTAGTGTTTATGCATTTCAGGGTATTAGTTGCATTTCAGAGGAGTAATCATCAAGAATAAGCCTTGGCATGTGTTCACCATTGCGAGAGGAAAGAAATGGGCAGATTACGGCGAAGAAACGGAGCAAACTCAGGATTTTTCCAGAAGGGTCCTGAGCGCCCGCTCAGCAATGCTGAGCGGCCGCGCAGAAAGCTGAGCGCCCGCTCAGCTATGCTGAGCGGCCGCGCAGCTATGCTGAGCGGCCGCGCAGGGTCGGGAAAAAAGACAATTTATTTTAGGACTTCTACTTCTGTTTGGCTTCCACTTCTATGTAATATGAGTTTTATGGGACTATTATATAAGTAGATTTGGAGACGTTTTCACGAGGTTGGATCGTGGTATTACGCAAGGAGCGAAGGAGATAAGGAGATAAGGAAGAAGACCGTTTTAGCACACAGCAATGAAGAGGAAACATATTTTCTCGTGATTCTTGTTTCGTTGTAACGTTGGATGCTAGTTTTCTTACTTTGAACCTATTTACTCTTGTGACGTACTCTGATTTAATATAATTAGTTTAGTTATTATTTTCTTGTGTTTGTTTATCATGATTTCATATGAACCCATGATGACGATGAGTGCTATTATGGGCTAATCGTGATCATGGGGTCGCAACGGATTTACTATGGAATTCTTTAGTTAATTATTTAATACTGTAGTGTGTGATGATTGTATGATATCTAGTATTGGTTGTGCGTATTCGTCTTATGTGCGTCGCGAACATATAAGATAGGGTGTTAATCTCTTGTGAAGCGACGGTGGATCTTGAGATTTAGAACTTGCCATGCTAGCATAGGTTCATGTATGATGTGCATGATTAGTGGGTAACTCTAACAGTTTTATTTGCCCTGTATAATCAAAAGGAATAACTTGTGCTTAAATCGTTGTGTTGTCAATTTCTGTAGACATATAGGAACTCAACATAATTGATGACTATTCAACTTCTATCTTAATTGTGGATGTTTGGTAGAATGGTATTAGTACAATGAAAGTTGGCTTTTATCAGTTTCGTGTTATTCGATTAATATCATCACTGTCACATGCTAAAGGTAATAACAATAACTATTGAAGGAAGTAGTAATGAAGTTGTGATCTCATGAGTGTTTTAATATTATTAATTTGAAGTGTTAATTAAGTGATTAATTAAGTAGTTAATTGTAGTTAATGTTTAGTTAACAATTCTAAGTGTTAGTGTCTTAACATTGAGAAGTAATCATACATTGGTGCGTGAGTTTAATTAAATAATAATTAGTCTGAGTCTCTGTGGGAACGAACTAGAAAGTATTCTATATTACTTGCGAACGCGTATACTTGCGTGGATATTAACGTGTGTTTTCGCCCTAACAGAGGGCAACTACTCTTGACAGAGGAAGAGTGGGCCAGAAAAGAAAGAGAAGACAACAAGTTATTATTGACAAGGGAGGAGTGGTTAAAACGATCAAACAAGAATAGTGGCAATGCGAGTTCAGGCCAAAGGTTTCGTGCAGGGAACAATTTCCGTGGACCCAGAGACAAGACTCGGGTAAGATGCTTTAATTGTGGTATTCTTGGCCATTTTGCTGCAGAGTGTAAAAAGCCAAAACGAGACAAAGAAATCAAAGAAGAAGCCAACATAGCTCAGATTCCTGACAATGAACCTGCGTTGCTCTTGACAGGGCGTGAGAAAAGGGAGGAGACAGTGATGCTAGTACACGAGGAGAAGGTTACTCCTAAATTAAATCGAGAAAGCAATGTTCGAGTGGAGTCAAATGTGTGGTACCTGGATAATGGGGCCAGTAACCACATGACTGGCCATAAATCGAAGTTCGAAGAGATTGATGAAACCGTGGCTGGCCAGGTAAAATTTGGAGATGGTTTAATAGTTCACATAAAGGGCAAGGGATCGATAAGGGTGAGATGCAACAATGGTGAAACCAGGATTTTTGGTGGAGTATATTATATTCCATCCCTGTGCAACAATATAATTAGCTTGGGACAACTTTCAGAAGAAGGATACAAAGTTATCATGTGCGGAGAATATCTCTGGGTACGAGGTGAACAAAAGGAACTAATCATGAAGGTGAAGCGATCAACCAATCGTCTTTACAAAATCATTTTGCAAAATTGTGAATAGAAATGTCTATTGGCTGAAGGCTGTGATGTTAACTGGTTGTGGAAATCCCGTTTGGGTCACGTAAACTTCAAAGCTATGGCACTAATGTCTGCAGAAAATATGGTGCACAGACTACCCAGAATTTCGCAACCAAGTTATGCATGTAGTGGCTGTTTAATGTCAAAACAAGCACGACGTCCGTTCCCATCACAGTCAAGCTATAGTGCAAAGAATGCTCTGGAGTTGGTACATGGCGACTTGTGCGGCCCTATAACACCAAGTACGCCCGCTGGAAATAGGTATATATTGCGTTTAGTCGATGATTTCAGTCGAGTTATGTGGATATATCTTCTAAAGAACAAGAATGAAGCTTTTGATGCATTTAAAAGATTTCGTAGCTTGGTTGAAAGTGGTCCGGAGAAGAAAATAAAATCTTTCAGGTCTGACCGTGGGGGCAAATTTATGTCCAAAGATTTTCTAGCTTACTGTGAAGAGAATGGAATTAATCGGCAATTTACTGCACCCTACTCACCACAGCAAAATGGTGTAGTCGAGAGACGCAACAGAACTATGATGGAAATGGCAAGGAGTCTTTTGAGGGAAATGAAACTTCCAAATTATTTTTGTGGGGAAGCTGTACGCCATGCCATTTATCTTCTAAATAGACTGCCTACCCGTGCGGTGTCTGGAATCACTCCATATGAGGCCTGGTGCAAGAGGAAGCCTTATCTTGAACATATACGGGTATTTGGATGCTTGGCATACATGAATGTGCCAACAGTGAATTTGAAGAAACTTGATAATCGAAGTCTACCTGTCATACACCTCAGAAAGGAGCCCGGAACCAAGGCCTATAGGCTATATAACCCTGTAACCAAGACAGTTCATGTGAGCCGCGACGTATTCTTTGTAGAGAGAAAATCATGGTGCTGGAATTCAGAAAAGGAACCACAACAAAATATGACAAGCACTTTCTCTGTTACATATGGGGAGGCTCCTATTACGGGCGAACAAAGTCCCCCACCTGAAGACTCTATTCACAACTCGGGTTCAGACAATGCAAGTTATACTAAATCAGAATCGAGCTACTCTTCGAATAACAACACTGAGATGTCCGAGGTCGACTCAAGTACAGATGCAGAAAGTGTACCTCGAAAGTTTTGAAGTCTGAGCAATATTTATGCCAACACTGAGCCAATCGAACTAGAAGATGAGGAGCTGATGCTCATGGGAGTGGACGAGCCCATAAATTATGCAGAGGCATCGAAGAAAACTGAATGGAGGAAAACAATGGAGCTGGAGTTAGAGGTTGTTGAAAGAAACGCTACGTGGGAACTAACAGAGTTACCGCCAGGAAGGAAGCCAATTGATCTAAAATGGATTTATAAAATTAAAAGAGACGCAGATGGGAAAGTCATAAAAAATAAAGCGAGGATTGTGGCAAAGGGTTACGTTAAAAAACAGGGAGTCGACTTTGATGAAGTATTTGCCCCGGTGACTCGAATGGAGATGATACGTTTATTACTTGCACTTGCTGCTCAAAACAGTTGGGAAGTCCACCATCTTGATGTTAAAACTGCGTTTCTTAACGGAGAAATCCAAGAAGAGGTTTATGTTAGTCAGCCGGAGGGGTTCATCAAACAGGGAAAGGAACATCTAGTGTATAAACTTCTGAAAGCTTTATACGGGCTGCGACAAGCCCCAAGGGCGTGGTACTCAAAGCTGAATAGATGTTTGAAAGAAATGGGATTTGTTAGATGCCCGTATGAACAGGCGGTTTACACCCAAAGAATTGGAGCAGAAATTCTAATCATTAGTGTGTATGTGGATAATCTTCTCGTGACAGGTTCGAGTATCCAGATTATATCTGAGTTCAAGAAATAGATGAATGGAAAATTTGATATGAGTGACCTGGGGAAATTAACCTACTAATTGGGCATAGAAGTCGAGCAAGGAGAAACTTTTATCGAGCTTAAACAGAGAGGGTATGCAAAGAAAATTCTTGAGAAGGCTGGTTTGGGGAAGTGCAATCCTACAAGGTACCCAATGGATCCTAAAGAAATTATTAACAAAGATGAAGGGGGAGTGCTAGTTGATGCTACACAGTTTAAAAGTCTAGTTGGCGGACTGCGGTATCTCATTCACACTAGGCCGGACATCGCCTATTCAGTAGGGATAGTTAGTAGGTACATGGAAAAACCTACAATGCTTCATCTAAATGCAACAAAGAGCATCCTGAGGTACGTAAAGGGCACACTCGACCTTGGTCTGACTTATACAAAGGATGGCAGAAACAGCGTGTTGCAGGGTTTCTCAGATAGCGATTTGGGAGGTAATCTTGAAGACAGACGAAGCACAGGAGGAATGGTTTTCTACCTAAATGAAAGTTTAGTTACATGGGTATCTCAGAAGCAGAGGTGCGTCGCTCTCTCGTCATGTGAAACAGAATTTATGGCGGCTACTGCAGCAGCATGCCAAACCATATGGTTACGGAATTTGCTGTCACAAATTACTGGTGTTCAAGTTAGTTCTGTGATATTGTATGTTGACAACAGATCGCCAATTGATTTAGCTAAAAACCCTGTGTTCCACGGAAGAAGTAAACATATAGATATTCGGTATCATTTTATACGTGAATGTGTGGAGAAGGGTGATGTTGTGCTTAAACATGTTAGCACTGATGAGCAGCGTGCGGACATCTTAACCAAGGCACTCACTACAACCAAGTTCGAGAGAATGCGGGCACTACTGGGAGTGAAGGAAACATCTAACCAAGTTTAGATTAGGGGAGTGTTTGTTGGGGCTGTAATCTAAACTTGAAGTAACCGTTATTTTCATATGTTGATGTGGCTGAAGACCTCCTGTAGATTGTGGAACAAGTCCTCAGGAACGTGGAGTATTTGTAGGATTAGTTTTAAATAAATGTAGTGTTTGAGTTCAGTTAGGAGAAGTTGTTATTTAGTTCCTATTTTTTTGCAAGTTTTTATTTCTTGTAGCTATAAGTGTTGTAGACGTTATAATAATATTTTGAGGACTTTCTACTCATTTTGTTTTTGTCAGTTTCATACGTAAACACTATATATCATAGCTAGGGTGGTGTGTGTATCCAACAAAAAGAGAAGAGGGAGAGAGAGAGTAAGAGAGGGAGAGATGGAGATGACGGATCTCTAATACAATGAGATATGGAGATTTATATAATGAGCTGTAATATAATGAGAGATGGAAATTTATATAATGATATAAATGAATGATACAAGTGAGGAAAATGATAAAGTTTAAATAAATGACTCACTTTAAAGATAGTTTAAAAAATAGGTGGATATGATTCGAATTTCATTTTAAAATTGGTTCTAATTTGAATAAGTTTGCCTAAATTAAGAAGATGTATTTAATATTTATCATAAAGCGAGACATATATTAAAAAGTATATGTATAAAATTGAATCGAATGGAAGAAAAGATATGTTATAAATTCGTATTTCAAATTCTAATATACATGCTGATTTTTTTTTTCTAAGTGGAGTTAAATTCTGGTTTTCAGGCCACAGACGTATTCAACTAGCAAAAAGTTATTCAAATAGCAAAAAGGAGCATGAGTTGATAATAACATATAACATGAGTGTATTTGCCTATTTGGGTTTTTTTTAAAATGTAATTTATGACTTAAAATTATTATATGTCAATGAACATTGTAACTTTTAAGTTATTTAGGTGTTTAGATAATTTTACTTATAATTTACTTATAAATTGATAATGTGTTTGATAAATTGTAGCTTATAAGTTATAATTTATTTGAAACAAAAATAATATTTAAATTACACAAATTACATGTATTAATTATTTTAATGCATGTATATAAAAATAAAAAAGAGAAAATTTAAAAATAAGAATAATATTATTATTATATACTACTCATTTTGACGAAAATAAAACTATATTATTGACCCGGATAAAAGAAATCATGTCAAATATAAATCGATTGATTTAACTTGGTCGGTATAATTTTCTCGAATTAAACAAAATCTATTCAAATGGAAACATATTTTTGGTGAAATATAATAATACCAAAATACCGTATTCTGGTTATAATTGGATTATTTATTACATTAATATCTATTCTTTTTATGATGACTACATTATTATATAAGATTATTAAGTAACTTGTTTAGTTTTCAGTTTCACCTATTTTTGATTCCCTACAAATATATAATTAAATAATATTTATTTATTATATACCCTCAATTCTTAATTCTGCATATACAATTTAAATAAATACTTGTTCCTTAACTGTAAATCATGTGAATAAAAGTATGTGAACATGTAAATTAAAAAGTATTACAAGTTGACAGCATCTCAACGTTTCACTTATGGCCATAAAACCAATAATGGAGAAGTTTATTTTTTTCCCAAATCATGCTTATACTAACCTCAAAACACTTCGTACTTCATTCAAGTGGTTTCAGGAGTGTCTAAACATCCATTCCCATTATACAACCTCAAATCCAACCGTATCTTAGTCAATTCTTCTATATAATATATATAAAAAAATTAACTCTTAATATTTTAAGAGATGAATAAGTAGTTTGGTCTGCAACAACATTACTTATATCTGCTTCTTATTTAATATTTTATAATTAATAGTGTATTGTTCAAATTAAAGTAGGAGAGATAATGATGATTTGTTCCATATTTTATTATAAAATATAAGCTAAAAGATCCTTAGAAAGGAAAGATATTTCTTAAAAATAAAAAATAAAAGAACGCTATTAATAATATAAAGAATCATTAATATATTATTGGAGTGATTTTTTTTATCTCACTCCTTACAATAAACTTAAGAGCATTGATAACACTACTAGAAAATGGGGTTAAATTCAACCGAACATAAACTCAACCGTATATGGTTGAATTTAAAATCAACGTTGTTAGAGTTTTGACCTGCGCTCAAATTCAACCGAACAAATTCAACCGTCACTAAATTCAACCGATTTTAAATTCAACCAGAACCCGTTGAATTTAGTGTTCCCAATTTTTCCATGTGCGGGAAATTTCCCCCCAAAAGTTAAATTCATCCGAATAAATTCAACTGCTTTATTGTCAACCAAAATCGGTTGAATTTAGAACAACCAATTTTAGGGTGAGCGGGAAAGTTCCAACCAAAAATAAATTCAACCGGATAAAATCAACGAAAATCTTATTCAACGATTTCCGGTTGAATTTAGTATAAACAATTTTTTAATTCGCGAGAAAGTTCCCACCAAAATGAATAAATTCAGCGAATTTTAAATTCAACCGTATCTGGTTGGATATACACGCTGTTCGTTTTCAACCGTATCTGGTTGAATATAACCGTTGTTCATTTTCAACCGTTTCCTGTTATATTTGGGTAACACATTTAGAAACCCTACTGTCAGTATCCTTTCTTTCCAGTGGCCTCCTTTTTCTTCTTTCACCATTTTTTCCTATCTCTTTTAATTTCTTAATCTTCAGTTTTAAAAGCATTCATGTCCATGTAATTATTCTTTCAAATTTTTCATACATATACTTGTTATTCTTGTATTCATATATGTCAATTGTGTTAATATTGTTAATATTTTTATATGTCAATTGTGTTAATATTGTCAATTGTGGCTAAATTAGTGTGATTATTACTTGTTTTTAGTATGTTAAGATAATCGTAAGACATTGAGTTATATAATGATTGTATCAATCATACTAATGAAATATTAATTTAATTAAGTTGTTTATCTTCTTTTTATTTTATTTTGATACTTTTCTTAATTCTTTTTGGAGATTTGTTCCATAAGTTTTTTGAAAAGGAGCCCCCTGTATATTCTTCTCTCCTTTAGTTTAATTTACGAGGCTTGACCTCATTTACCCAACAAAAAAAAGACCTATAATACAAGGGCTGGTCCGCGGTTTCAGGACTGTTAGGTGCTTCAAAGTAGAGATCATTCCCTGAATTTATTTAAAACCTTAGTACAAGTGACTGGTTTTAGCATACTCTTCAATTTGTTTGATCATTCTCTGAATTTATTTAAAAACTTAGTAGAAGTAACTCTTAAGTAATTTTGTTAAATGATCAAAAGTTGTCTATATATTGTTTTGGCAGTGTAGTCTAATCATATTTTTATTCTTAACCACAGGATACACGCTCAGATCATATGGAGGTGGACGAAGATGACAATGATGTTCATATAGACGACTTGGAATATCGCTTCCTACTTTAGCTGAAGATCCTAGCTTATGATTATTTTGTCTAAGAACTTGCATGTGTTAGTTTGGTCTCAAACTTTAAAATTTGGCCTATGTTTTACGATCTCAAGTTACATATTTTGTATTAGGCATGAAGACATTGAACTAATGCTTGTTTATATATACATTTCAGTTTGGATTCTCTCATTTGCTATTTTATTTTTTATTAATAGTTATATATCTAAAGAATTGTACGGGAGGCAGCTTATGAGGAAGCTTATTGGAAAATTATTTTACAATATTGTATTTTAAAATTCAACTCTTAGTGGTTAAAACTAAGTACCAATTGCCCATTAAGTTCAACAAGAGATGGTTGTATTTAACAGACAAAATCAGAATTAATCAACCACTTCCGGTTATTAATGAAATCTATATTCAACAAAATTTGGTTGAAATTAATATACAAAAAATGGACTAGTTTACGAATCGACCAAAACCGGATCAAAAAATGGACTAGTTTACGAATCAACAAAATGGAAAATGGTTGCGGTTGAATTTATTATAAATTCAACCGGATCCAACTAAATTCAATCTGATCCGGTTGGTCTTATGCTAAATTCAACCGAATACTGTCGGTTGAATTTAACCGCTTTTGTTATAGTGTAGTAGCTTATTGAACCATCTTTTGAACACACTCTTTAATTAAAATAGTTAAACTTGCATATGCGTATCCATGTGTCCTAACTCCTAAATTCAATCTCTTCTACGATGTTGAATATAAACATTAATATAATCAATTATGTAGAACATATTTCTTGTATGCATATAAAGAAGCAAAATAAAATTTTAAAATATTTGTGTACAAAATAATTTATAAGCGCCAATTTTTTTAATTGCAAGTAACACAAAAATTAAAAACAATTAGGACTTAACCTTCGATATTGACTGAGAGATTTTATTTCTTGAATTAAAAATTTTAAGGGAATGTTTATCGATTGAAATTAAAAGCACTATCGAGATGTTAAATTATTCAAAAGTAACGAAAGAATATTATCCAAATATTACACTTGCTTATAAATTCTGTTGACCATACCAATTACAATCGCTTATGTGATCAAGTTTCATCATTCGAGTATATGTCACAGTCACATGATAGACTGAATGGATTATCTATAATATTAATTTAGAAAGAAATGATTTCAAATCTTGATTATGAAATATGTATGAATAATTTTGCTAGCAATATAGTTAGAAAAAAATTAGAAGTAATAAATCGTATGTCTTAATGAAAATTTTGTTTATGTTTTCCGTTGTAGCATAATTTTTTTTTATTCTTGATTAAATATCTTCGGATTTGTCCTCTAAATATATCATCCAATATTTAAACAAATACATATTGTTTTAATAATTAATTTAACTTATTTTAGAATACCAAGTTATAAAACACATGTAGATAAGGATTTAAGATTCGTGAAGTTAACTTTAGATAAATATCTTTAAAATTCGTGAAGTTATCTTTAGATAAATATCTAAAGCATTCTATGCAAAATTAAAGTTTACTTTTCTAAATACACGTGACATTCAACTTTTATTTTATTTGCAAAATCCATAACTTTAAATAATTTCATAAAGTTAATTTTAAAAATTCTTTTCTCATTTTAGATTAAGAACTTCCAACATGTAAGATATAAAAACTTTTCAAATTTTACAACCTAACAACCAATTTTTGATATATTAATGATCATAAGCTAATAATAAAACATGATTTAGTCTGGCTGACAGCAAGTCCAAAACTTTGGAACTAATAAGGAAAAGAAAACTACAGGATTATTGTAGTAGATTATTGTAAGCACTTAAGGCTGAAGTTGGATTTGGCTTGGCGGCGACTCATCCCAACGTCGTCAAGGCCAGGCGCTAGGAGCCAAACTGGGTGACTACATGGAGCTTGATTAACGCTTGATGGTGGGCTGACTTATACTTGATTGCTAGTGCTCATTGTCTTGACAATAATCAGATTATATTGGGCTGAATATGTGGTTGGTTGAGCGGCCAAGATGCAATATATTATTAGGCCCAAAGGCTGGGTTAATTATTGAGCTCATGTGGGGGAAATAAATTATGGGCTACAAGTGGCATGACTGTGGGACAACAAAAACGTGGGTAATAGTTGGGATGCATATATATGTGTATACATATATTAATGGGTGTCTAGAGATTGCTAGGAACTGCTCAGCAGATTGCACAAGCGAAATGGTTGGCTGCCAGGTGTCGCTGTAACTGCTGGAAACTACTTAGCTGAGAGTAACTGCTCAGCAAGGGAGGAAAATGTGGGAAGATATAGATAGGAATATATTTGATGTAATCTGTATCGTGTATTCATTATTCTGCATATAGAAAATTATATAGAGAAAGATAGACAAACATTGTAGTCTTGACTTATATTCTCTTGTATGCTTTTGAATTGTGATGACAATGAAATGGTTGGGAGTGTGTCTCCTATAAATTCTGCTATGTGCTTATATTTACTAGTGGCTATAATTAGATTAGCATAAGTATAAACGAAGGGTGTTGGCTGATGTTCTTGGGGTGCTTGTCCATACTGGGCGTCGGGGGTTGTGTGTGCTGTGGGATGACTGGTGATGTTTGGGTCGCGACTGAGCGACCGAGTGACTGGAATCTGTGGGCGACTGAAAGTAGGCCGCACAAGCGATCTTAGAGAAAAAAATGGGCCTTTGACAATTACTATAGTGACCGGCACAACTCTGGTCCTGTCTCCTCCGATAAAAAACATGAAAGGAGTTGTTACAAAGTCGAAGTCGATTCTAACAGGACAACCACCCCCAACCAACAGGGTAGCTGCAGAAGACTCACGTGACTTAACAAATTGATTGATTCTCGGTTAAATAGAACGTCGTCTTATGTGTTATAATCTCAGGGAATAACCCCTGAGGTCGTCCTCAGGCCCCGTATTATCATCTTAGTTAAATAGAACATCGTTGTTAGAAATATGTGTATTAGTTTGATGATAAGTTAAACAAAACACTTAAGTAGAAATCTAGTGTTTGTAGCCTCAACGGATAAGACCATCTTGGCTATCCGTTGAAGGAGTAGCTTTACTTAGCAATAAGTTTAGTATTGTAGCACATTTCATTCTCTGGATTCAAGTTATAATTCTTAGATGTTGTAGGAAATTATCAGTCATGTTGACTACTAGTGGATATACAAATAGGAGGGCTAATTGTAAATATTTCATGCCTTGTAATTTTGTATAAGTGAAGAAGTATCAACTGATATTGAAGACCTTCAACGGATAAGAAACAAAGCTTCAACGGATGTCTCTAAAGCTTCAACGGATAATATCCATCAACAGATAAGTGCTTCAACGGATAAGACTTCAACTGCTAATGCATCAACGGATAAAGCTTCAACGGATAAAGCCTCAACGGATAAGGCATCAACGGATGAAAGCTTTAACGGATGCTTAGTTCAATAGCAGTTGATAGTGATAATTCATAAGCTGACAGAGGCACATGGGTTGACAGAGACAAACTGGAATGTGGCAGCCTCTAGGAGGAATCAAGAAAATGCAGCATTTCCATTCTGGTGCAAACAAGGGAGTATTCAAAGATTAACAGCTAAACCCAAATTGAATTGGATAGAGAAATGAAGAAGAAACATGTGAAGAGCCTTTTTAATTGTATTTTACAGTTTTGTCTTCACTTATAAACTTGGTGATATATAAACCAAGTAGCAGCTAGTAATTAGGTGTGAATTTTCCAGAGCTGTTTAGAAAAATCCAGAGAGAAAATCATCTAGTTTGTACTAGGAAACAGCTGTGATTTAATTCTTTGAATCACAGATTTTCTGAAATAACACATCTCTGGTGGAACAACAAATTCACCAGAAACGTTTTTAAGTTCTTTGTGTTCTTTACATTTGTGTTTGAATATATATCTGTCTGTATTAGCTTCAAGCAATTCACACACATTTGCTCACTAAAACACTTAGCCTTAGAAACTGCTCAAAACTTGAAAAAGTTTTGAGATTTACATTCAACCCCCGTTCTGTAAATCTCATTGTTAGTCCACTGGGAATAACAATTGGTATTAGAGCAAGCTCTTAACATAAAAAGAGTTTAAAGATCTATTCTGCTAACATCGTGAGTGCACAGAAGAATCCTCCTGCTAGGAAGGATATTGGAATAAAGATTCCAGTCCTGGAAAAAGATAACTATCATCACTGGAAAGTGAAGATGCATTTACATCTTCTTTCTCAAGATGAAAGCTACATCAACTGTATTGAAAATGGTCCTCACATCCCTCACAAAGTGGCCACAGCTGCTACTGCAACAGTTATTGTTGGACAGTCCATTCCCAATCCAAAAGCAGAATGGACTATTGAAGACATGGAGGAAATCCGTAAGGACAAGAAAGCCATGAATATTTTGTTTAATGGCTTAGATCAAGATATGTTTGACAATGTCATCAATAGTCAAACTGCAAAGGAAGTTTGGGATACTGTACAAATCATCTGTGAAGGTACTGAGCAGGTTAGAGAGAACAAGATGCAGCTTCTTATTCAACAGTATGAATATTTTCACTTTGAAGAAGGAGAATCATTAAATGATACCTTCAACAGATTTCAGAAATTGTTAAATGGATTGAAGCTGTATGGTAGAGTGTACCAAGTCAAGGATTCCAACTTAAAATTTCCGAGGTCTCTACCAAAGGAATGGAAGCCTATGACTGTCTCTCTAAGAAATTCTCAAGATTATAAGAACTTCACACTTGAAAGATTATATGGAATTTTGAAGACTTATGAACTTGAAATGGAGCAGGTAGAGCTGCTGGAAAAGGGAAAGAGAAAAGGAGGAACAATTGCACTTGTAGCTGACAGTGAGAAGATTGAAGCCAGGAATGAGGAGAAGACAATGCCAAGTCTCAAAATTGGCACAAGCAAATCAGAATCAAGCAAGGGTAAAGAGCAAGTAGCTGAGGATGAAGACAATTCTAGTCAGGATGACTCTGATGATGTTGATGAACATCTGGCTTTTCTGTCCAGGAGGTTTGCAAAGATGAAGTTTAGGAAAAATACAAAATTCACTAAGCCAAACAAAAACATGGTGGACAAATCCAAGTTCAAATGTTATAACTGTGGCATTAGTGGACACTTTGCAAGTGAGTGTAGGAAGCCAACCTCTGATAAGAAGAAATTTGAGCAAGTTGATTACAAAAAGAAGTATTTTGATTTGCTCAAACAAAAGGAAAGTGCTTTTCTCACTCAAGATGATTGGGCAACAGATGGAGTCAATGAAGATGATGATATGGAATATGTCAACCTAGCCCTGATGGCTAATTCTGATGAAAATGAAACTAGTTCATCAAGCAACCAGGTAATTACTACTTATCTCTCTCAGCTTTCTAAAAATGAATGCAATGGAGCCATAAATGATATGTCCAATGAATTATATCATTTGCGTATTTCCCTTAAATCACTAGCCAAAGAAAACACTAGGATCAAAGAGAATAATGTGTTTTTAAGTGATAGGAATGATGTGTTAGAGGATCAGGTAATTGAGCTTGAAAAGATTAAACTTAAATGCTTGACTGTTGAGAGTGAACTAGAAGAAGCTGTTAAGAAAGTAGAAATTCTTTCTAAATAGTTAGAGAGTGAGCAAGAGGTAATCAAGGTCTGGAAAACATCTAGGGATGTTAGTGTTCAGATTGCCAAGGTTCAGGGAATTGAATCATTCTGTGAGGATGCCTGGAAGAAAAACAAAAAGGAGTTAGAATTAATTGATGGATTGTCAACGGATGTGGAATCAACGGATGATGAAAGTTATCAGTTGAAGGAAGAAAAAGAGCATCCGTTGAAGGCTCATCAATTAAAACAGGCAAGTAATTTCAAAAATAAAAATCTCAATAAGAAGGATGGTTCAACTTTCAAGAACTTTGTCAAAGAAGGAGCTAGCACATCCAAAGATGCCAGTAAGGTGAATATAGGACACGTGACTTTAGATCAGCTGAAAAATAGGCTTAAGTTGGTTGAGGATAAAAAGGAAAGTAAAAGAAAATCTAAAAGAAATGGGAAGGTAGGGATTAATAAATATAACAATTACACACATGATAGGTATGCTCCTAGAAAAAGCTGTGTGCATTGTAAAAGTGTTAATCATCTATCTAATAACTGCAAATCTATTAAGAATGCTCCCATGCCTTCAAATCCCTCCATGCCTAACATGTCTATGTCACCTCTGCATGCTATGCCTGCTATGTCTCATCAGAATCCCCATGCACATTTTGCAAACATGCCATATATTAATAATCCTTATTTTACTGCATTAAGTATTCCTCAAATGCCATACAATATGCCTATATGGAATAACATGTTTGCACAATCTATGCCTTATCAAATTCAATCAAATGTGCTAAATGATTCGGTGACTAACCCTACACTTCAACCAACTACATCTGAGACCAAGGTTGACCCAAAGTTACCTAAGTCAAAAGATGCAGGAGGAATGAAGTCTAGGAAAAAGACTAACAAGGCTGGACCCAAGGAAACTTGGGTACCAAAATCAACTTGATTGATTTTGTTGTGTGCAGGGAAAAAGAAGGAATCTATGGTACTTGGACAGTGGCTGTTCAAGACACATGACAGGAGATTTCACCCAGCTCACAGAGTTTAAGGAGAGAGCTGGCCCAAGCATAACCTTTGGAGATGACAACAAAGGATTCACTATGGGATATGGCTTGATTTCAAAAGAAAATGTCATCATTGTTGCATTGGTTGATGGTCTCAAATACAACTTATTGAGCATCAGTCAACTATGTGACAGAGGGAATACTGTTTCCTTCAACTCTGAAGCCTATATTGTCACAAGTAAGAAGGACAATAAAGTGGTTCTAACTGGAGTTAGAAAAGGGAATGTGTATTTAGCTGACTTCAACTCTACAGATGCAGAATCTATTACTTGTCTTTTCAGCAAAGCAAGTCCAGTTGAAAGTTGGCTATGGCACAAGAAGCTGTCCCACTTGAATTTCAAGACAATGAATGATCTAGTCAAAAAGGACTTAGTTAGAGGAATGCCTCTAGTAGAATTCACAAGGGATGGACTGTGTGATGCTTGTCAGAAAGGAAAGCAAAAGAAAGTATCATTCAGCAAGAAGCTTGAATCTGTAATTGATGAACCATTACAACTGCTACACAAGGATCTTTTTGGACCAGTCAATGTATTGTCAATTTCAAGGAAAAGATATTGCCTAGTGATTGTAGATGATTTCTCAAAGTTTTTATGGGTTTATTTTCTTGGATCAAAGGATGAAGCTAGTGAAATCATTATCAATCATATCAAGCAAGTTAACAATCATCCTGATTTCAAAGTAAGGAATATTAGGAGTGACAATGGAACCGAGTTCAAGAATTCAACCATGAAGTTGTTCTGTGAAGAAAATGGGATCATACATGAGTTCTCAGCTCCAAGGACTCCACAAAAAAATGGTGTGGTGGAAAGGAAGAACAGATCACTAATTGAAGCTACAAGGACAATGCTTGAAGAGTCAAAACTCCCAACTTACTTTTGGGCTGAGGCTGTTAACTGTGCATGTTACACTCAGAATATTTCTCTAATCAATCAGGCAAAAGGCATGACTCCCTATCAATTATTCAAGAGAAAAAAACCAACTTTAAACTTTCTGCATGTCTTTGGTTGCAAATGCTACATCTTAAGGAATCAACCTGATCACAAAGGGAAGTTTGATGCAAAGGCTGATGAATGAATATTTGTTGGTTATTCTGCTGGAAAATCATATAGGGTCTTCAATCTAAGAACCAACATTGTCATGGAATATGTGCATGTTGTGTTTGATGATAAAAAGATTGATGGACTAACAGATGAGGGACATCATGAAGGACTCAAATTTGACAATATTGAGATATATTATGATGATAGTGAAGATGAGAATGATGAAGAAGGCATCTCAAGAAGAATTCAAAATCTGCCTTTGGATAATGCACAGAATGCTGCATCCGTTGAAAGTCATAATTCAGCTTCCGTTGAAAGATACAATGCAGCATCCGTTGAAAGATAAAGTGCATCATCCGTTGAAGTTCATAATGAAGCATCCGTTGATCACAGTCTGTCAACGGATAATTAATTCACTTCATCAGTTGATAGAGCTCCCAATTCCTTTCAAAGGATCAGCAACTCAGGGGGAGTTTCAACCAATCAACATTCTATCACACATCATGAAAATACTGAGGCAACCTCATCTAGAGCTAATCTACCACCTCAAAGGAAATGGACCAAGAATCACCCTTTTGAACTGATCATTGGTGATGCTACATCTAAAGTACAAACTAGAAGGGCTACTCAAGATGAATGTCTGTATAGTAGCTTTCGATCACAGGAGGAACCTAAGAGAGTAGAAGAAGCTCTATTGGATCCAGATTGGATTTTAGCAATGCAAGAGGAGCTAAACCAATTTGAGAGGAACAAAGTATGGAAGCTGGTACCCAAGCCAAAGAACAAGAGTTCTATTGACACAAAATGGGTATTCAGAAACAAGATGGATGAAAATGGCATTATCATAAGGAATAAAGCCAGATTGGTTGCTAAAGGCTATTCTCAACAAGAGGGAATGGATTTTGATGAAACATTTGCTCCAGTTGTCAGACTTGAAGCCATCAGAATCTTTCTAGCCTATGCAGCCCATGCCAATTTCAAAGTCTATCAAATGGATGTCAAGAGTGCATTTCTAAATGGGGAATTGGAGGAAGAAGTTTATGTAAGCCAACCTCCAGGATTTGAAGATCCAAACTTTCCAGACTATGTGTATTATCTGTTGAAAGCACTCTATGGACCAAAGCAAGCACCTAGAGCCTGGTATGAGACTTTGTCAAAATTTCTTCTAGATAATCACTTCACAAGAGGTACTGTTGACAAAACTCTTTTCTTTAGAAATGTTAATGGCTCTACAATACTTGTTCAAATTTATGTAGATGATATTATATTTGGATAAACAGATGATAAGCTTTGTAAAAAGTTTGCTAAGTTAATACAAAGTAAATATGAAATGAGCATGATGGGAGGGCTAACTTATTTTCTTGGTTTACAAGTTAAACAAGTTAGTGGTGGAATTTTCATTAGTCAAACTAAATATATTTATGATCTTTTAAAGAAGTTTGACTTAATGGACTGTTCATCTGCAAAAACTCCCATGGCCACTGCCACCAAGCTTGAATTAAACAAGGCTGAAAAGTCTGTGGATATTTCAAGTTATAGAGGCATGGTTGGCACACTTTTATATTTAACTGCTAGTAGACCTGATATAATGTTTTCTACATGTGTCTGTGCTAGATTTCAAGCTGACCCTAAAGAATCTCACTTAGTGGCTATTAAAAGAATCTTCAGATATCTCAAAGGGACTCCAAATCTAGGAATTTGGTACCCTAGAAGGTCTGGTTTTGATCTAATCGGCTACTCAGATGCAGATTATGCAGGCTGCAAAATAGACAGGAAAAGCACAACAGGCACCTGTCAATTTCTAGGGAACAAGCTTGTGTCATGGTTCAGCAAGAAGCAAAATTCTGTTTCTACATCAACAGCTGAAGCTGAGTACATTGCTGCTGGTAGTTGCTGTGCACATATACTATGGATGAGGAATCAACTATTTGACTATGGACTAACTGTTGACAAAATTCCTATATTTTGTGACAACACAAGTGCCATTGCCATTACTGAAAATCCAGTGCAACACTCAAGAACCAAGCACATTGACATCAAGTACCACTTCATTAGGGAACATGTGATGAAAGGTACAGTGGAACTTCATTTTGTTCCAAGTGAAAAGCAGATTGCAGACATATTTACCAAGCCACTTGATGAATCAACATTCACAAGATTAGTAAGTGAGCTAGGTATGCTTAATTATTCATAAATTTATGTCCTCTTTATAATCTGCCTTGAAGCCTGAAATGAATTTGCTGCAAGAACAAAGTTGGCTTTAAGTAAAAATTATTCTATCAATGGATATTCCCTATCCGTTGAAAGCCAAAATTGTTCTATCAAAAGACAAATACATTTCTGGTAATTTTATCCCTCAACGGATAAAATAGTGTTGATCATCAACGGATAACTATTTACCTTATCCGTTGAAGTGTCACATCAGTTACTTTAAGTGAGTCACAACCGTTGATTCTTTTACTTAACCGATTGATATAGATATACACTGTTGTATATATTTGTATTAAAGGCAGTTTTCAGAATTTCTACAGTTTTCTTTATTCTCAAACGGCTGTAATTTATTTAAAAGTATCATTTAATCATTTTATTTATGTTTTAATTCAAGAAAGTATAAAAGCCCATTGAATTATTATTTTCACTTTACGCTTTCTTGCAATTTTTATTCTCTTTCTCTCCCAAAACTCTCAAGTTTTTCTCTACAACCTCTACTCACAACAATGGCACCAGTAGTCAAAATTATGTCTCAGTCTGGATTTGTTTATGAAAAGAACAATTTCGTAGCCTTGGTTGAAAAGAATGAAGCCCATTCTGATTATCACAAGATGATGGACTTCATCAAAAACTACAAACTAAGCTATGCAATGCTGGAAGCCCCAACCATTTACTGTGAGGTAATTGAGGAGATTTGGACAACTGCAGAGTTCAACTCCACAAATATGACTATTGCCTTCTCTCTCAAAGGTAATGATTATTGCATTAACTGTGATGATATACAGTCTTGCTTTAAGTTGCCTGAGAATAATGCCATGACACCACATACTGATAAAGATGTATCTGCTATGTTAGATTCCATAGGCTATGCTTTTAATTCTGCTAGTTTAGGTAGTATTAGAAGGAAGGGCCTTAGGAAAGAATGGAGTTTTCTTGGAGATGCCTTTATCAAGGTTTTCTCTGGGAAGATTAGCAATTTTGATGCCATAACTTCATCTCTTGTTAATATGCTCTATATGCTAGTTTCTGATAGGTACTTTAATTTTAGCAACTATGTCATGCTAGAATTAGGTTCCAGGTTAGGTAACAAAGCTAATAGACCCCATAACATCTACTATGCTAGATTCTTTATGTTATTGGCTAACCATGTTGCTGAAGGGTTGGTTATATCTAATGAGAGCAATAAACTCAAATGCTGGGCTCAAGAGAAAAGGGTCCTTGCAGACATTGTTAGAATCAACCTCAACAGCCAGGTGCCATTGGTATATTTGCCAATAATGAATGCACCACATGTAAGTGAGGTAAACACTTCTATAACTCCTACTGTTTCCAACCCCATTATTTCTTTGCCTTCTAGTGTGGCATTGGAATCTGTGTCTTTGTCCCAACAGGTTCCTACCAAAGCCACCAAAACTAAAATTTCAAAACACAAGTCAAAGAAAATCACCTCTATTGTTTCCCAAAAGACAACAGTTGTAACAACTACCATAAACCCTGAAGGGAGTGAACAGGGTGTGAGTGGTGAGGGGAGGGGTGAACATCAAGAAACCCCTCAGGATAAGGTGGGAGAGGTGAGTGGTACCCCAGCCAGCCAAGCCACAGTCCCTCAAAAGACTGTGGTGGTTCAAAAGGATTCAAACACATCCCTAGTTGCATCCTCCCAAAAGGATGCAGCTATTGAAAATAGTCCCCAACCAGGGACACAGAACAAAAGAGGGAGGGACACTGAAGCCACACATTCACCAATCAAAGCCTTTTCAAGGAAGAAGAAGGATAAAACCCTAGTTTCCACACAGGGGGCACACACAGCACAGATACATCCACCTGTATCTTTGCCTTCTCAAATTCAGCTTGATGTGACTCCAGCAAATGTGGAGTCACAGCCCCATTCTCTCATAATAGAAACACATCAATCATCAAACTCTCCATCACCCTCTCTGGATGTGGATATGATATTCACATCAATTCCTAATTCTCCCTCCTTAAAACTCAGGGAGGAGCCCCACTCAAATCTTGATGATCATCATCTTTTAGATGATTTGTTGGATCATCAGCCAATTCTTTCAGATATAGTTGAAGAATCTGTGTCACCTCACTTAAAATCAATTCACACAGATTCAACAATTATGTCACTTTCAATATCTACATCTTTTCCTTCTTCAACGGATATCTCTCATCCATTGACAAGTGGTTGTTCTTCGACGGATAAGCTTAACAGCAGTTATCCGTTGATACCATCAGTTTCCACTTCAACGGATACTCCCTATCCGTTGATGGTCTCTACACATATAACAGAAATAATTCCAACTGTAGAAGACATGGTTACTGTTCAATCACTTTTAGGTTTGAGGGAAGGGAGTGATAATTTGAGTGAGAGGCTGGGTTGCTCCCAGGAAAAAGGAGAGGTTGAGAGTCAACATATGCATGCTATTTCTTCCAGCATGGCAAAAGTAAGTGAGGGGAGTGCCACCTTAGAAGGTGAGGGTGAGGGTGTGAGGGTGTGTGTGAGCCAGGGGGAGCCCCTGATGCAAGAAAATAGAGAAAATGAGAGAAAGGCAGGTACATAAGCTATAAGGGTGGATCCAGCCATTGTTAGTGAGTCAATGATTGTGGATGATGCAGAAAAGGAAAGACAGTTTCGGCAACATTACAAAGTTGTAATTGATAACATTTCCTTGGATGCTGAAACTTTTACTCACCCTGTTCCATCCTATCAATTGTTGGCTGCTCAGGGCAACGTGGAGGCAGAGCAGACTTTGAACATTGTACACACTTCAGAATCTCTCCTAAGAGACAAAGCTGCTGCTAATAGGCTGCCTTCTCAAGCTGGTGAGCCATCTGAAGAATTTGGAGTAAATTCTAATGATGATGACTCTAATTCTTTGGATGAGAGCATGAACTTAGGGGGAGCAACATGCCTAAGTTCTGTTCCAAATCTACCTGAATGGGCATGGGCAAAGGAATCTACACCAGGACAGTTTGGTGTAGCTTTGGTCAAGCAAGTAATGACTATACAGAAGGCCCTTCAGGAGACTACAGATGCTGGCATAAGGCAATTCTTCAAGCTCATCTAGACTCTCTGCATCTCTTGCAGTTGCAGCATATCAGACAGAATCTAAGTGTGGATGAACTCAAGCAGGATATTACTGATCTGAAATCCTACAATGCTGAGAAGTTGGATTCAGTGATGCCTTATGGTACTATGTAAGATTTGTTAGTGAGATTGAGGAGATAATCTGATGCTGACAAGAGGCTGACCAGGTTGGAAAACAGAGTTCAGATCATTGAAGACTCTATGGTCACCATTTTTCAGAATCAACAAACTCAGACAAATCTACTCATACAGCTGGCAAAAGCACAAGGCTTGACCCCTACCCTTGATGATAACAAAAAGGGGGAGAATAAAAGGGAAGGGAAAGGAGAGCCATCAACAACAGTTCAAATATCTAAAGTGTTAATTCCTGCCATCACCACTTCTCCACCTATTCAAATCAAAGGAAAGCTTGATGGAATTGATCTAATCCAGATAGCAGCTGAATTGCAAGTCAAAGAGCAAAGGAGGAAAATTGATGAAAAGGTGCAACAAATTTTTGGTTCTACAGCTTCTAAATCATAATCTGTGAAGCATAGCACAAAGGTGGAATCAATTATTATGGAGCTCAAGCCATTAAGGAGGAATAAGGTTGGAGAGACTTCTGCCAAGAATATGAAACCTATGGTTCTCAAGCCCAACAACAGATCCAATAAGGACTCTACAAAGAATCCTCTAAGCCTTGCTCAGATGAAAGAAGTGGATTTTCCTCTTCCAAAGCCTGATGAAGACAAGGTTTTGGGTGGAAGTATCATAAAGCACAAAGAGACCATGGATGTGGTTGCAAGGATGAACATGGCTATTATCTTTAGAGAGGGAAAAAGCATTTGTGTGATGCAAGGACATCCCAAATTCTCAATAGCCAAGAGGGAAGAAGCCAGAAGGTTGAAGGAAGAAGCCAAAAAGCTAAAGGCTGATAAAAGAGCATAAGCAAAGCTTGAAAGATAGCTAAAGTCAAGTCAAGCTGAAGAAAAGAAAGAAATTAAAGACATGAGTGAAGATGTAGGTATGGGGGACATGTTTAGTGATGATGTGGGAGAAAGAAGTAAGGAAAGAGAGGAATGGCAGAAAGGGAACAGAAAGAAGGCCAATGCAAAAAGAAATATGGTAGATGAGACTGAAGAAACCCAATCAAAATCCAAACCACTACCTTCTATTCCTGAACCCATTGTGCCTGACCCCTTCATAAACATCCATGGTGAAACAATCACTCCTAAGGAGGAACCAATTGATTGGGACACCATCAAATTGCCCACCTTCTTAAACCACTTCTCCACCCTCAAAGAAACAGAAAAGGAAAATCAAATCAACACCTCCTCTAACCTCAATCAAATTCACTCAGAAGCCTAAGCCTAAGCCACAAGCCTCTAAGGATGATTATGTTCACATTTGTGACATAAAGGAATTCTCAGACATTGAACTCTATCTGGATGAGCTGGAGGAAGTAAGGGGAATAGATGCCTGCAGACAGCTACCAGAAAGACTAGTGTTCAAATACAAAGGAAGTGGGGGAAAGAACTTGGCCTCTCTACAGGATTCTGAATGAAGGCTACTCTACCTTGGTTAGAGTCTACTCAGCCATAAAAAGGGACTCTGGCTTTACCAGGACTATCAAAACTGAGATTCTCAACAAGATTGCCAACTTAAAGAAGACTTGGTGGGAGCCCAATGCCTTGCCTAGAACATTACTCATTCAAGAAAGAGGAATTACAGTTCACAAATCACCTCATTGGTTGATGGAGTTTAGAGACAACAAAGGAGTCATAAAATTTTTCAGACTTGAAGATCAACTCAAGATTTCCAGTAATGAAACTCTCAAGGATATGCAATCTAAGTTGGACATCAATGAAGAAGATGAAGCTGAGTTCTACAGACAACTTCAACTTCAAATAGAGGAGAATGACAGGAGGCTAGGAAAGAAAACAAGGGATCAAAGGAAAAGAAATTAATCTGCTCAGGCTAAAGGAGCACCCTTGGAAACAATGTAATTCTTCAATTCCATCTCAGCATACACATTTTTGCAGCACTTTTGAATTTCTGCTTTTTTTTATAGTTAACATGTTTGTCAAGTGTTTTGTTATCATCAAGCTAAACCCAAATTTATGCCTACAGTTCTAGTAGACATAAATAGGGGGATATTGTTAGGAATATGTGTATTAGTTTGATAATAAGTTAAACAAAACACTTAAGTAGAAATCTAGTGTTTGTAGCCTCAACGGATAAGACCATCTTGGCTATCCGTTGAAGGAGTAGCTTTACTTAGCAATAAGTTTAGTATTGTAGCACATTTCATTCTCTGGATTCAAGTTGTAATTCTTAGATGTTGTAGGAAATTATCAGTCATGTTGACTACTAGTGGATATGCAAATAGGAGGGCTAATTGTAAATATTTTATGCCTTGTAATTTTGTATAAGTGAAGAAGTATCAACTGATATTGAAGACCTTCAACGGATAAGAAACAAAGCTTCAACGGATGTCTCTAAAGCTTCAACGGATAATATCCATCAACGGATAAGTGCGTCAACGGATTAGACTTCAACTGCTAATGCATCAACGGATAAAGCTTCAACGGATAAAGCCTCAACGGATAAGGCATCAACGGATGAAAGCTTCAACGGATGCTTAGTTCAATAGCAGTTGATAGTGATAATTCATAAGCTGACAGAGGCACATGGGTTGACAGAGACAAACTGGAATGTGGCAGCCTCTAGGAGGAATCAAGAAAATGCAGCATTTCCATTCTGGTGCAAACAAGGGAGTATTCAAGATTAACAGCTAAACCCAAATTGCATTGGATAGAGAAATGAAGAAGAAACATATGAAGAGCCTTTTTAATTATATTTTACAGTTTTGTCTTCACTTGTAAACTTGGTGATATATAAACCAAGTAGCAGCTAGTAATTGGGTGTGAATTTTCCAGAGCTGTTTAGAAAAATCCAGAGAGAAAGTCATCTAGTTTATACTAGGAAGCAGCTGTGATTTAATTCTTTGAATCACAGATTTTCTGAAATAACACATCTCTGGTGGAACAACAAATCCACCAGAAAAGTTTTTAAGTTCTTTGTGTTCTTTACATTTGTGTTTGAATATATATCTGTCTGTATTAGCTTCAAGCAATTCACACACATTTGCTCACTAAAACACTTAGCCTTAGAAACTGCTCAAAACTTGAAAAAGTTTTGAGATTTACATTCAACCCCCCTTCTGTAAATCTCATTGTTAGTCCACTGGGAATAACAATCGTCATATATGTTATAATCTCAGGGAAAAACCCCAAGGTCGTCCTCAGGCCCCCGTATTCTCATCAAGTTTTGCTTGCTATCAATTAGAAAGTATATTCCAGGAATGTCAGGTTCTAAATGCATATAATAAAGTGAGAAAAAGAAAACCTTGAGAATTACAGAATAAAGCTTTGATCAATTAATATTAGATAAACTAAAATTCATTTTTGGTTCCAACTTAAGGGAAGAAAGTGTTATTTAAACCTTGGCAAATAAATATTTAAAAATCAACCTAGAAATCTGGGGCCAGCTAGAGCTTCAGTAATTAGGATTCCGATAAAAAGCAGAAAAATCTATTTCAAAAGCAGGCCAGCTAGCTTCAGGATTAAGCACTTGTCCAGTGAACACGACTCCAGTCTTGTTTTCTCTGATGAGAAACAGAAACGGATGGTCTACAATGAATTCAATCTTCGTGACAGGAAGAGGACCACCTCCACTCAGGTGAACTCGTGAAAAAGCACAAGCTTCAGTGCCATATTCATTAACATCGATGTACGAGTCCTGGAATACCCTTGAAACATACAGCAACTCAGCGTACTGAGAATTCACCATCCCATCAAAATCACGTCTTCCAGCCATGAAGGGTGCATGCACTACAAGTTTCTTTAATGCTTCCTAGGCTTCAAATCCAAATGATATTTTAAATTTGGGAATCCGAAGCTTGCCAACCCTCTCTACTTCACTTGGAATATGGCGCTCAAGAAATCCCAGTTCTGAGGCAAGTTTATCCACCAATGGTGACAGTCCGTCTTTTACATCCGGGAGAAAGAAGTACATGGAAATGTCGCGCATGTCAGTTTCATGTTTATATGGAAGTTCCAAAACCTTAAAGCCGTCAAAGGTACTTATGCAATAATGAGTTATATTTCTAGTCATAAAAGGAACACAAACGGAGCGATCATCGAGGAGGTGGAAGTCATAATAGCTTGTTGTCATCACATCGAATTTTTGAACCCAAAGTCCTTTGAAATAGATGGCACTGGCATAAACAATCTTAGTTTCATTATCAAATGAAACAGGAGAAATAGTGTCTTTGATAGGGCCATAGGTTTTCTTTTTGATCCATGAGTTCATTTTTTCCGCTGCCTCACTAGCCTGTATGAAAAAAGAGACCAATTATACTTATAATAATCTTCAACCTGGAAATACATTTTTTTACAAATATGGCTAATAGCCTTGCAAATGAGTATCCGTTCTCATAAATTCTAGGGTGGGACGACAGAGGATAAACTCTTAACCACTTGAGCTATCCACTCTTAACCAAATGGCTTGTAACCTGGAAATACATTTATTTACAGATAAAGTCCAAGATTTTATGACATCAAAAAATAGAACTTAATGTACTGACCTTGTTTTTAAAATCGACTACATCAGAGGCACCATTGTACACATCATGCACTACTTTGCTGAAAAAAGGCTTAAAGGAAAGAGACTTGTCGATCCGAACACCATTTGCTAATGACAGTCGGAGAATGGAGTCAGAGGGGGAATCATCTACGGAAAGATATTTAACAAGATGAGATCGAGTTAAGCTCGTCCGTGTTTTCAGCTTTAAGAAAAAACAGAAGCTCCTCTAGGCTTTGGCCTTCTGCACCAGCTACAACCAAGCTGTAACAAAAGCGGAGAGAAAACAACGTTGGAATTTTTTCTTTCTTGAAGGATGTACTTTGTGAGAGTCATCGAGACATCAATTTGGTTCTCCAGAGATTTTTTAATATCCAATTCTATTTTTTCTTGTTTTCCTGGTTCCACTTTTACTCCAGTTGGTTTGTCCTAGAACAATTCCGCCTTTGGTGTTTTTTTTTTGCCTTCGGATGGTTCCGCCTTTAGTGTTATTCGTTTGCCTTTGGATGGTTCCGTCTTAGGTGTTATTTGTTTATCATCAGATGATTTTGTATCTCGTGTTATTGGTTTGCCTTGGGATGGTCTATTTTTTGGTATTATTTGTTTGCCTTCGGATGGTTCCGCCTTCGATGTTATTTGTTTGCCATCAGATGATTTTGTCTTTGGTGTTATTGATTTGCCTTCAGATAGTGTTATTTGTTTGCCATCAGTTGGTTTCGTCTTTCGTGTTATTGGTTTACCTTCGGATGGTTCAGTTTTTGGTGTTTTTGGTTTTCTTTTGGATGGAACCATTTTTGGTGTTCTTTTTCTTGTGGAAGGCTCCATTGTTTAGGGTTAAAGAGGATATGTTGTGCTCAAACTAAGAACTCCTCTGTCAGTGGATGTGTTTATATATGAGTAGATATGATTTGAGAACATATAAATCAGATCTTTTATTTATTTTGCTCAAGTAAATCCGATCTTTTCAAATAAAAACCCATAATAATTAATATCTTTGTTCTCCGATAGTTTGGACTTTGGATTATCACTGGTCATTCCCTTTTTAAAGCTAATTTATATTTTCAATACTTTAGTAATCTTTACTAATAATGGAAACCCTTTTTAAATAAATACTATTAATTTTATCACCAATTTTTGATTTTACTTATTCCTTCATATATATCTTATAATCTTATTTTTGTATGTTTTTTAATTTAATTAAACTTTTGATTGAACCATTTACTTCTATTATGCGTCTACATGTGTCATACTGTATTATGATTGTAGTAAATTTGGTTTTGTTATCTTATATTCTTACATGATTCTATTAAGTTTAGTTTTATTTTTATTTTCTTATACTTCTATCTATTAAATTTGGTTTTATTTTTATTTCACCTTTTCGACTTTAAACTTTGTGTTTTTTTATTTTCTTACGAAATATACAACAACGAAAATAAAACCCAAAGCGAATAAATAAGAACAAGAAAATAAAGGACAATCACACAAGACAAAGATTTACGTGGTTCGGAAATTCCTACTCCACAAGCCGCACTAATTTTGTATTGATCTCTCACAATTTTTTGTGTTATGATTTTACAATTAGATGAGTATTTATAAGAGAAGAAACTAGGCCTAAATCAAAATTACAGTCCAAATCTGAAAAGTAGTCTAATCCATAAATTAGTCTGAATCTGAATCTGAATAGTCTATTTTCATGGGCTTAATTAATAGATTCCACAAAACCCAACAATCTCCAACTTGGAGTCTGGCCAATCTTCACTTCACTCTTGTAAGTCTAGTAAAATCAGTTCTTCAATCAATAACTCTAACTAGTGCAGCGCATTCTCATCAATCAATTCTGAAGGCCAGTTGAAACTAAGCAAAGCTTCAAGTTTTCATTCGTAACCACCTTTGTCAACATATCTGCAGGATTCTTTGAACAAAGATTTTCTTCAAGGACAAAGTACCATTTCTTATCAACTCTCTTGTAAAGTGATATCTCAGCTGAATATGCTTCGTCCTAGCATGAAACACGGGATTCTTCGCAAGATGAATAACACTCTGACTGTCGCTATACAGATAACTGTCCGCTTGTTTCTTGCCCAACTCCTCAAGAAAATTCTTCAACCAAATTATCTCCTTGCTAGCTTCAGAGATAGCCATATATTCTGCTTCTGTGGTTGAAAGAGCAACACTCTTTTGAAGTCGAGACATCCAACTAACTGCGGTGCCACCCAAAGTGAAAAATATAACCCGTTGTACTTTTTTTGTGTCCAAACATCCACCCAAATCTGCATCAGAGAACCCTTCCAAGATAACATCTTTCTTACTGAAACATAGTGCAACCTTGGATGTGCCTTTCAAGTAGCGTAACAACCATTTGACTGCTTCCCAATGCTCTCTTCCTGGATTACACATAAATCTGCTAACAACTCCCACTGCATGAGCAATGTCTGGCCTTGTACACACCATAACATACATTAAACTGCCAACTGCAGATGCATAAGGAACTTTAGCCATATCTTTCTTGCCTTCATCCGTTTTAGGTGATTGCTTCTTTGTGAGATTAAAGTGACTCACCAATGATGTACTTCTGGTCTTCGCATCCTGGACACTGAATTTCTGTAACAATTTCTCAACATACTTCTCTTGATATAATTTTAAAGTACTTTCAGTTCTATCCCTTATGATGCTTATATCAAATATTTGTTTTGATGCACCCATATCCTTCATCTCAAACTCCTCAGACATCTGTCTCTTTAACCTGTTGATTTCCCTCATATTTGATCCCGCTATCAACATGTCATCAACATACAACAATAATATGATATAAGATGAATCAAACTGTTTAAATTAACAACAATCATACATAGCACTCCTCGTGTATCCATTCTTCATCATAAAGCTGTCAAACTTCAAGTACCATTGTCTCGGTGCTTGCTTTAAACCATACAAGCTTTTTATAAGCTTGCAAACAAGGCTTTCTTTCCCAACTACCTGAAATCCCTCTGGCTGAACCATGTAGATGTCTTCCTCAAGATCACCATGTAAGAACGCGGTCTTAACATCTAGTTGCTCTAGATGTAACTCCTCTGCAACCACAATACTTAGCACAATTCCAACTGTAATCATCTTAACAACGGGAGAAAATATATCGGTATAGTCAATACCCTTTTTCTGTTGATAACCCTTGACTACTAACCTTGCCTTGTATCTCTTGCTGCCATCATGTTCTTCTTTGATCCTGAACACCCACTTATTCTGTAAAGCCTTCTTTCCCGCTGGTAACTCTGTTAAAGACCAAGTCTCATTCTTCTCAAGAGACCTCATCTCCTCATCCATGACTGATTTTCACTGAATTGAATCATCCACTTGTACTGCCTCTGAATAACACTGAGGCTCCCCGTCCTCGGTCAACAACATATAATATGTTGAAGGAGAATATCTTTGTGGTGGCCTCACACTTCTGCTAGATTTTCTTACCTCGGTTTGTGGAGTTACTGGAACCATGTCATCAACATTCTCCGAACTCCCACTATTTCTTGCAAGATCTGTTTCTGTAATATCTTCAAGCACTGCTTCCTCTTTCTCAGGTTGTTTCTTTGTAAACTCAGAATCGACTACAAGCTTATCCTTACACACCGCATTCTCATTAAAAGTAACATCTCTACTTCTAACGACCTTCTTAGTCAGTTCATCCCTGAAACGGTAACCCATATCATCTGAGCCATAACTAATGAAGATACACTTCTTTGCTTTCAGATCAAACTTGTCCCTGTCGGGATCTTTAACACGCACATAAGAAAAACAACCAAAAACTTGCAAGTGTGAAAGATTTACCTCTTTTTCCTGCCACTCTTCTTCGGGAATCTTGAACCCCAAAGGACTTGAAGGTCCTCTATTTATGAGATACGCAGCTGTGCTAACTGCATCAGCCCAAAACATCTTTGGAAACCCTGCATGTAATCTCATACTCTTGGCCCTCTCATTCAAGGTTCTATTCATGCGCTCTGCAACACCATTCTGCTGTGGTGTCTCTGGAATAGTTTTAATCATTCTAATCCCAAATTCCGCGCAATAACTTTTAAACTCATCAGTACTGTATTCACCACCATTATCTGACATCAAACTCTTCAGCTTCAAACCGGTCTGATTTTCAACTTAAGTCTTCCACTTCTTGAAATTAGCAAACACATCTGATTTATTCTTCAAAAAATAAACCCATACCTTTCTAGTGGAATCATCAATGAAAGTGACATAGTAGCGAGATCCACCCAACGACGCAACTGTTGTTGGACCATATACATATGTATGAACTAACTCTAACTTCATTTTTATCTAAATTTTCAATTGGTTAAAGACGAGAAAAATTATCCGGATAAGAATTTATGATTATGCCTCCTGAACCAGAGCCTGTCACTTAACTGTGGTTTAGCTTGGTTCATGCGGTTTGCAGGCTATTGCGTGAGCCTGTGAGGTTTACCGAGTGCGCACCTGCTGCGGTTTCCTTACTATAAAAAAAATTTAGATAAGAAAATAATTAGACCGACTAAAATAATATGTACTTTTATCCAGGTTAACATAATTTTTTTTACCATTAGTATATATACTTTTTTTACCATCAGTACGTAATTTTTTTTACAATTGATCCCGACTTGAACAAATTAAACTAAAAAAAATATGAATATAATTATTTGGATTTTGTCGGTATACCCAATTAAAGATAATTCGTATAGATGTGAGCTGCCTCTTAATTAAAACAAAATTATCTTTTATTAACACACCTATAAATATCAATTAAATTATATTTTTCAATTAGTTATATTTTTTTAAAACTAAAATATCACTAACTTTTACATATGTATATTTGAAATTATTATCAACTCATGTCATTAAAAATTTCTAATAAATAAATTTCAGAGCTTAAAATTTTCACTTCAAATTAAATTTAACAGTCATATAATATTAAAAATAATCCGTGCATGACACTTGTTTTAGACTAGTTTATAATATAATAATTAAAACAAATTACGTTAAATCTGATCCTAACTAATAAAATAAAATAAATATACATTAATATTTTTATTCTTTGTTCGGCATCAACAATCATCACCGTTTTTAAGAAAAAGAAACTTTATGTAATATTCTTTGTTCATTAATATTGTCCCCTCTCCAACATTAGCCTGAATAAGATTCAAAAATACAGTAAGACTCAATCTTAACAGCCGACTCAATCGTGTTGTACGAGCACTAAAAAGTCTCGGCCGATAACCTGTCTCACCGAAAAAATCACCAGCCTTTAGTTCTCTAGCAAATTGCAATAAGAAAGTACACTATAAATTTTTAATTTTCGAAAAAGCAAGTCATTTACAAATCACATTTAAAGAGGTCAATCATCAAATAAGATTTAACTAAGAAGCACAACTACATGGGTGTGGGCCCCTTTTAAGTACAATTAAAACAAAATGGCCCAAAACAGCATAATCTGAAAAATGGCCTTTTTTGCCACATAAAAATGTAATTCTAACTCATATATTTTGAAATCATAATTGTGTAAGTGCAGCTTGAATCGTTGTTATCTTTTAGGGGGTTTTTGGGTCATGTCGGGTAAACGGAATGGAACTGAGAAAGGAAAATAATGAGAAAGGAAAGGAATAACCTAGAATTGTTTTACGTGTTTGGTTAAGATCCAAAAACGGAATGAAAATTTACATGATTACATTTTTTATAAGATTTTTTAATATTAAGCAATCTCAATATAATCAAATATATTTATATTATAACAGTATAATATATTAACATTATAATAAAAAACAAATTTAATTATTTAATAGCAACATTAACTTTTTTAATAAATTAACATATAAATTTATATCAAAATTATTTTTAATTTATAAAAACTAAATTATAAATCATTTTTAATTTTTAAAATTAATTTTGCATAATGATGTTTTTTTTGTCTAAGATTTAAATTATAATTAAAATAAGAAAACAAAAGTGGGAAAAAGTGTTCAAATATCTAGTGGGAGGTGGGGAATGAAGTTTGAGGAATATGGGGTAAACCTACAACTAAAAAAGGGGAAGGGAATATGATTGTTTTTACTAAACAAACATCAACAAATTTACTAAACAAACATCAACAAAGGGAATAAGTCCAATTCTTTCTCATTCCCTTTGTTGAATACCTCCTACTGAACGCCCCCATATAGTTTTAGTCATAAATAAAAGAACACATTGCATTAGTATCAAAGGTAAACATATGCTGACATGGCGTTATTGGGTTATAACAGCAAAGGTCCACCAGAAAAAAGCCTATGTCCACAGGCGGAAAATTCAAGAGGAAAAATGTTACACGATTTAGCGTTTATGTGCTATTTGGGGCTTTCTTTTCAGTTGTGCTATTTGGGGTATTTTTACTAAAAATTGTGCTGAAAAGGTCCATTTCTCCAAATACACAGCATACAAAATTATATTCACCCCGGACTTAAATAAAATTGAACAAAAAACTAATATAATTAGCTGAATTTGGTTGATATAAATGGCATGATGCTAAAACCAAGATTTGCTAGCTAATGCTAAAACAAAATAATAAATATTACCGATGTGGCTAAAAAAATATTTTAAGAATCGAGATAAAACAAAAATAAAATTGAAACGTAATACATTGGCCGATATAATGATATCACGCTAAAATAAAATATATTATCTCTTCGATTTAAAATAAAATAAATTCAATTGGAGCTAAAATAAAATTAAAAATAAACTAAATATAATTAGCTGGTTGGTATAACGGGCTTAGACTAAAACAAAGTAATCTGTATTATTGATCTAAGCTAAAAATAAAATTAAATTCAAACTAAAGATAATTCTTATAATAATGATTTGTGCTAAAATAAAATTAAAGTTTACCTAATTCGTTGGTAGATATAATGTAGATTTAGAAGAGTGGGATATTGGGATCCGACCACAATAGCCGAAATATTAAAAGGTTGATGGTAGATTTGTGGGTACAATATTTGGGTTCATATATTTAGGATATTGTTGTGCCCAAATGTTGGTATAAACAATATTCAGATTAAGATCGATAAAATAGGTAAAATTGAAGGAGAAACGCCTAAGAACTAGGAAAAGATAAGATTAACTTTCCATAACAGATGGCACGCCCTAAGAACGCGCTGCATTGATTAAACGTTGAGTGGCACGTGACCGTTTTGCCTTAAAGGCGCGCCCTTGAACATGACGAGGCGCGTCCAATCATTGAAAAGAGATAGATGAGTGGCTTAATTGGAGTCTGTCCTATAGTGAGCCTTAGGGCGCGCCCTACGTAAGGAGGGCTCCTTGGGTGGATCATTTGGACATGATTACTTCGACATGTCCATACTGTGGCTTGGGCAGAATTAGAGTCAGCCCCAAAGATGAATAGTTTAGGGCGCGCCCTATGATGTAAAATGGTATGAGAAACCAAAAGTTGGTGATACAGGGCGGCGCCAACATACAGAGATGTTAGGGCGCACCTTGAATTTCTACTTAGACATAAGTATAGCTTTTATGTGCTGATTAGATGGATTCTCTAGAAGGCTCAAGGAAGATGGAGATTATTATTACTAACCTATTTGATGCAGGTACTCTATTGAGGAACTCCTTCCTGTAGCATATCTACAGGAAAGGCGGTGTCCGTGGTCAGAGACCTCCAGGGGTATGCCTGGACTGAAGACCTCCTCCTGTAGTCAATGGGTGTCCTCATTGGGGATGTGGGGTGAAATCTGGTGTGTGCTTTGGGAGCTCTGTCTCTGTAGTCAACGGGTGTCCTCGTTGGGAGACTTCGGAGTATCCTGCACTTTGCACCCAAAAGCTTGGGATCACTTGTCCTGCAATCTGGTAGGGGCTCCTTATCGGGGGACAAGGATGCGTCCAACATTTGGGGTGAACCACGGCTATACCTATGTCCACGGACTAGAGAAACAGCTGGTAGCGGAGGGTTATCCTTGGCCAGGGAGATGCCTTATCCGTGAAGTCTCGAAGCCGCGGACGAGCCTTGGGCCTTTGTAATTGGGCCTCATCGGCGGACATTCCTAAAGCTAGTAGAAGACGGTTTCCAGTAGGTTTCCTATTGGGCCTCGGGATAAGAAATCTAAGCCCATTAGGTTTCTTGTTCCCCAAGAACTACGTGGGCTTGATCCCCTATAAATAGGGGTACGTAGGCAGATTGTAAAGGGTCAGAAGCGAGAGCACAAAGGAGCCACCACTAACCCTAAACAATCTCAGCCCCCAATAATCAATACCACCAAACACTGTTCATCTTTTCCGACGAGTACTGTTCATCGGATCCACCGACTACTGCTCACGTTTCCGATAAAGAACCGCCATCACAGATCTTGTTTCCGGCTACTAACCTCAAGTTTTGTTGTTCCCAAATTCCTCCGTCAACAAATTGGCGCTTGAAGGAGGGGCTAACAAGATCTACATCTGGGAGGAAGGATGTCTCAATATCACGATGGAGGTTTTTATGATGGAAGTTCTGAAGAAGATTCCGATCATGGCTATGAATATGAACCCTACGTTCCGCCAATGACTGGCCGTCCCACACCGGACGTTGGAGGATAGCCGCTTGTGCTCATCAGCAACGCTGACTTGTTGGAACAACTGTATCGCATGGGCGATGCTTTGAATGGTTTCGATTCAAGTTTAAGCACCGTGGAATGATGCAAGGGCAGGAGAGGTCTTCGCCACAACCGAGCGGCTCAGGCGCCTGGAAAAGCACCCATGACAGACAGGGATGTCTCGGCCAGCCATGGCCACACTGAAAGAGGGCGCGTGCCGATAACCCCGCGACGCCTGGACTATTCTAATGACACGTCCCCGATCGTTGAGCTAGTGGAAGAAGATGCTGATGGACGAGAAATCCTGCGAACAGATAACCGGGGAGCCACCCATCCACACCGTTCTGACGTAGTCTCGAGGAACGCCGGCAGGCGGAGTCAATACCGGAGAATCAGCCACGAGGCTTCGCAGCTCTGAAAGATCGCTTGGGGATTCGCTTGGGCGATGACGATTTGAGAATGGTGTTACTTGAATGGCAGAGAGGAGCTGATCACGGAGATGTGACGCCCCATGATACAACGCGTGTGCCCCTGAATTCCCAGGATAATCGGGAGTGGCACCGCGATCCAACGCGTGTGCCCCTGAATTCCCAGGATAATCGGGAGCGGCACCGCGATCCAACGCGTGTGCCCCCGAATCCCCAGGAAAATCGGGAGCGGCACCGCGATCATGGACGTGGGTATGGAAACGATCGATGGAGAAGGCCTCAATGGAGGAGAAGAGGTGGACGCCGAGGCAGATATTTAGACGGATACCGTCGTGACAATTACCGCAGACACCTCGATTCCCGCTGGAATAACCAAGCAAATGGCTATGATTATATGGAACATGATGACCCCAGGAATATAGAAAACTATGACCGCGGTACGGTTCGAGGTCGCGGCCAAGGTGGAGAAGAGAATCAAGGGAGAAATCAGGAATGAAATCCTGAAATAATTATAATACCTGAAGACGCCCAGAATACAAACCAGCAGCAAGCCCCTCCCGGGGGGAATGAAGTGGAAATACCTCCATTGCAACCCCAAGGTTCACAGACTCAAATGCAGACCATTCCCGGCGTGGGAACTTTCAATATAGGAGATCTGAAAAGGCTACTTAACCATCTCGAAGGCAGGGTGGCGGCTACAGCTGAAATCCCGTCCCCATTCTCGGCAGCAGTAAGGGATGCACAATTGCCGGCCGGGTATCACAATACTACCAGCGATCTCCGTTTCCACGGAAACTCAGATCCGGTGGAATTCCTGGGTCGTTTTAATATAGAGATGGATGTGTACCAAGTCCCGGACTTGGGTCGATGTCGTCTCTTGGCGGCAACCTTTAGAGAAAGCGCCCAGCAGTGGTTTCAAAAGCTCGGGCCAGGAGTGATCACCTCGTGGGATCAGATGAAGAATTTGTTCTTAACTAAGTTCCAAGCCGCGGTGAGATACGCTCCCTCTGTCACAACTCTTGCCAATGTTAGGCAAAAAGAAAATGAAAGTTTAACATCGTACTTCAAAAGGTTCAACGCCGAGTCTACTAGCATGAGGGGGGCCTCAGACGAAGCCTTAAAAAGTTTCCTGATCGCAGGATTAAGGGTTGGTTCAGATTTTTGGAAGCACTTGCAAGGGAAAGATCCAGCCACTCTCGCAGATGTCTTCGCTTTGGCAGAATCCTTTAAAGCTATAGAACAATCTTCGGCAGATGTACAACCAACTTCACAGTCGAGTCAAAGAAACAAAGGAAAGAAGAGGGATAGGTCACCAAGCCCGAGATACCGAAGGAATAGTCGAAGCCCAGACCGGATAAATACAACAAGCACAAGGAGGGGACGGAGCCCTCCCTCAAACTATGACTACAAGATAAGCCGGTACACACCTTTGGTCGCATCTATCGACCATATCTATGAGGTAAACAGAAATAAAGGGCTATTTAGGAAACCTGAAGCTTTATCATCATGGCAAAGCAAAGACAAGAAAAAATATTGTGAATACCATGAATCATCTGGACATAACACGCACGAGTGCCGACATTTAAAAGACGAAATCGAAGCGCTTATCAAGGAAGGATACCTCGGAGAATGGGTAGTCAAGGAAGTAAGGAAGCACAAGGATGACAGGACAAGGGAAGAGGAAAGACGAGCCCCACGCGGGACAAACAATGATACCCCGGAGGAAAATAAATTTATCAGAGATGGCAGTATCCGAACAATCTACGGGGGAGATCCCGGAATGGAATGCAGCAACCGAGCCTTGGCAAAGTACGCTAGGGAAGCCCGGTTTAGGCCTCTCACTGATATTCATAGGGTGGAAACCCGGCCACCCAAAGTGTTTAAAGGAGAGTCCATGGATATCACTTTCAGAGAAACAGATGCCCGATGGGTACATCACCCACACAATGATGCGTTGGTTATTTCCATCCAAATCGGTACAAAGAATGTCCATAGAGCCTTCGTGGACAATGGAAGCTCCGCAAACATCCTCTATTACAACACTTTCAAGAAGATGGGACTGCCTGATCAGGATATGTCGGGGGAAGACTCGTGGGTCTATGGTTTTTCAGGTGCAGGAGTTAGAGTCATGGGGTCAATTCGGCTCCCATGAACACTAGGGGAAAGCCCATTGTCGGTAACAAAGATGCTCGAATTTAAGGTTCTGAATCAGGAATCATCCCACAACGTGTTATTGGGACGACCTTTTCTACGGGAGATGAGAGTCATCACTTCAATTCATCACCTAACAATCAAATTTCCAACGCCAAATGGAGTGGGAAGTATCAGGGGTTCCCAATATGATTCACGGGAGTGCTACAGGCAAGCAATGAAAGGGTTCAAAAAAGACTCCCACGCCGATGATACTCTGGACGTAGATCGAGAGAAAAGCATTGAGCAACCAACCGAGGAAATCCGAGTCCACTATTATGTTGAGCAAGAAGAAGAACATCCCTCTGAGTTGCCCTCGATAATGTTGTACCTGGAAGACACAATCAGAATTGAGATGTTGGAAGAAGAAGAGAGGGCGATGTATACCATAGTCCAAGCAGATTTCCATGGGGAACATTTAGAAGGAAGATTTGATGTCTTGCAAAGCCTCGAACAGGGTGACGTCATTCCTCTTGCAGAAGCACCCCCGCCCGCAAAATATACTGAAAAAATTGATAACTCTACTACGCAAGGCACACCTCCTGAAGGGAATGCACCCTCTCTACAAGATCAGGAGATCTATAATCCCCTTGACTTGGATCCCCGGATACCAATGTCGACGGAAAAGATGGGGCCAGCAGAAGATACGATCGAGATTCCCGTTGATGAAAAAGACCCGAGTAAGGTTCTGAGAATAGGGTCCCAATTGGCACCAAGGTTAAAGGAAGGTCTGTCAATATTTCTGTTAGAAAACCTTGATGTATTTGCATGGAGCCATTCTGATATGGTGAGGATTGATCCAGAAATAATGTGCCATCGATTGAATATCGACCCCAAGCATAAAGGGGTTCGACAAAAACGAAGGGTCGTAAGTGGAGAAAGAGCTATAGCCCTAGCAGAAGAAGTAGAAAGGCTCCTAGACGTCGGACTAATTCGAGAATCTTTTTACCCACAATGGCTAGCAAATCCGGTATTGGTAAAAAAGCCCAACGGCAAATAGAGAACGTGCGTAGACTTCACCGACCTAAATAAAGCATGCCCAAAAGATAGTTTTCCCCTACCAAGAATTGATCAGTTGGTCGACGCCACGGCGGGGCATGCCCTGCTCAACTTCATGGACGCATATTCCGGGTATAACCAGATCCTTATGTATGAGCCTGACCAGGAGCACACCTCTTTCATCACTGATAGAGGGCTCTACTGCTATATTGGAATGCCATTTGGTCTGATCAACGCCGGTGCCACTTACCAAAGGTTGGTAAACAAAATGTTCAAGAAGCAGATTGGGAAGACTATGGAAGTGTATGTGGATGACATGCTCGTGAAATCGAAAAGGGCGGAAGATCACGTCGCCGACTTAACTGAAATGTTCCATATCCTGAGAAAATATAGGATGAAACTAAACCCGCAGAAATGCGTGTTCGGCGTGGAATCGGGAAAATTCTTGGGATTCATGGTCAATAACTAGGGGATTGAGGCCAACCCGGCAAAAATAAAAGCTCTACTAGACATGAAATCCCCCACCAGTGTCAAACAGGTACAGAGTCTAACAGGAAGGATTGCGGCCCTGAATCGATTTGTGTCAAAGTCGTCGGATAGGTGCAAAGAATTCTTCAAAGCAATCAAAGGGAGAGGGAAGGATTTTCTGTGGACCCCTAATTGTGAAGAAGCTTTTCTGAAAATCAAAGAACAACTGGGAAATCCGCCGATGTTGGCCAAGCCAGAAGACGGAGAAACATTAATCCTATATTTGGCGGTGTCAGAATATTCCGTCAGTGCCGTCTTGGTAAAGGAAGAAGCAAGCTACCAGTGGCCTGTATACTATGTAAGCAAAAGGTTGTTGGATGCAGAAACCAGATATACCAACATGGAAAAATTAGTGTACGCTCTTATTCTTGCTGCACGAAAGCTAAGACCGTATTTTCAGGCTCACCGAATAGAAGTTCGCACCGCTTATCCGCTCCGACAAATTTTACATAAACCCGAATCGTCGGGAAGAATGTTAAAATGGGCCATAGAGCTAGGGTAATTCGATTTGGAATATTGTCCATGCACGGCAATCAAAGGACAAACGTTGGCCGATTTCGTACTTGAGTTTGATGAAGAAATTGATGATAAGGCCATAGTACCGGCAGAACCAACCTCGCAAGAAAGTCATCAGGACGAAAAGAAACAGGAACTCCCCCACCCGTGGTGGACATTACATGTGGACGGGGCCGTAAATAACAGCGGGTCCGGTGCCGGGATAGTCCTGATCACTCCGGAGGGGCACCGCTTGATGAGTGCTATTCATCTCAAATTTTATGCTACCAACAATGATGCTGAGTATGAAGCCTTAATTAACGGTCTGAAGTTAGCTCTGGAGGTAGGGGCCGTGAATTTGATAGTTCGAAGTGATTCCGAATTAGTTGTCAATCAAGTCAACGGAGGATTCCAAGCCCGAGGACCGCAGACAGAGCTGTATATGAGATGTGCAAGACGCCTACTGGGAAAATTTTCAAGTGCCAGACTGGAAAGCGTTCCACGAGAAGAGAATAGTAATGTGGACGCTTTGGCCAAGATGGGGTCGCAGATGGACAGCGTCCAACTTGGACAAATCCCCTTGGGAATCCAGGAAGTTCCAAGTATCCCAGAGGTGGAGGTGTGTCAAATGCAAGAAATCCCAAAAGAAAACTGGATGACCCCCATCCATAGCTATATTCAATCAGGGGCTGTACCGGAGGATAAACTACAGGCTCGACGTCTTCGGTACCAAGCTGCAAAGTATGTCGAGTATGACGGGGTACTATACAAGAGAGGATTTAACCAGCCACTGTTATGTTGTGTGGACAGGGAAGAAGGAAATTATATTCTCAGAGAGGTGCATGAAGGGATTTGTGGCAATCACTCGGGGGTGGTTCCTTAGCATTTAAAGTGCTCAGACAAGGGTACTACTGGCCGACTATGAGGGAAGATGCTTTCAATTTTGTCCGGGCCTGTGATCGCTGCCAACGGTTTTCCAACTATTCCAACATCCCGACAACCACCATTACCTCATTAACAAGTCCCTGGCCTTTTGCCATGTGGGGGATTGATCTCATTGGAGAGTTACCCAAAGTAAAGGGGGGTATGAAATACGCTGTGGTGGCTGTGGACTACTTCACCAAATGGGCAGAGGCCATGCCATTAGCCATGATCACGGCAAAAAAGATAAGGGATTTTGTGTTTAACTCCATAGTATGCAGGTTTGGTATTCCTTACAAGCTCATTTCAGACAATGGGAAACAATTTGATAGTAAGGAGTTAAGGAAGCTCTATGAAGACCTAAAGATTAAAAAAGATTTCGCCGCGGTTTATCATCCGCAGAGTAATGGTCAGACAGAAGCCATAAACAAAATCATAAAGCATACCTTGAAGGCTAAGTTGGAAGAAAAGAAGGGAGACTGGCCAGAAGAAATGCCCATGATCCTCTGGTCTTACAATACGACTCCTAGAACGACTACAGGGGAAACCCCATTTCTACTAACTTATGGATATGAGGCCATGGTTCCCGTGGAGGTAGGAGCTGGATCCCTCCGGAGAGATGTCTTTGTTGAGGAAGATGCAGAAGTTAACCAGAGGCTTCACTTGGATTTGCTAGATGAAGCCAAAACGAACTCTCAATTAAAGCTTGCTGCATACCAGCAGAGGGTCGCAAGGTATTTCAATAAAAGGGTTAAATCTGTACCATTCAAGGTTGGGGATCTTGTGTTGCGAAAGGTTATGCCTAATACTAAGATAGCTCAACACGGGGTGCTTGGGGCTAATTGGGAAGGACCGTACAAGGTCAAAGCTATACTCTGGAAGGGAACCTATCGCCTAGAAGACCTGGATGGTAAACTTATTCCTCGAGCATGGAATGCAGAACATTTACGAAAGTATTATCAGTAGGGTGTGGTTGTGCCCCCTCGTTTTCTTATTTGATTCTCATGTAATAGGCTAGTAGCAAATAAATTCCTTCTAGCCTAGGGGGGTAGTACATGTGACTGCGAACCCTGGAACTAGCAGAAGGAAGAAATTTTTTTCAAATAACTTCCCCATAGAGCATAGTAGCCATGGGACCGGTGTAATTTGAACACTAGAGCGCGTTATCAATCAAAAGGAAAAGTTACTTCAAATTGTTTTATCTGCCTAACATAAAAATTACTCATTTGAAAAACGTTCGAGGCGCGCCCTATATTGAGGCGCGCCCTGTCTAGTAATTCTCAAATTCATAATCAAGATTAAATACAGTGTACGAGGGTGAAAGGAATAAGTGTGCATGGCCATCAAAATAAGCTAAGCTCCCTAGGTTAAGGCGCGCCCGTGGACTAATACTTGAGTAAAATATCGCAAAAGGATTACAAATAGGTGTTATGTGCAAATTCAAGAAATAAAGCGCACCCTATAGTCACAAAATCCATGGGAACGTAAAACAGCCAAGTGAAAAATCGAAGTGCCTTAACAAAGTTTTTATAAAAAAAGATATTAAGCCATGCAGAAAGTCACGATGCAAAAAGGAAAAGTAGCAACAAAACAAGTCATACAACTTTGCACAGCATCAAAAGAGGGCTGGCTCCTCATAAGTATCTGAAATTTAAAGACTATAAATGATTAAGGCGCGCCTTGGGACTGGTCTGTTGGAGGAATAGATTGGAGGGGGACAGTTGGATCAACTTCAGGCGCGTCCTTGGAGAATTCCTCTTGAGGCGTGCCCTCCCTCTCTTCTTCTTCTTCTAATCCAAGCTCTATCCTCCTTGCCTTGATTTCAGCAGCATGCTCTTTTTTGAATTCCACCATCTCAGCAACAGTCTCCTCCCCAAATTTTTCAAAGGAATAATCAGGATCATTGGCCACAAAGCCCACCCTGTAGAAATGAAAACCATTGGCAAATGCTTCATCAGTCATTTCCTTCTTCTCATCAGGCCAGCCTGTTTTCTGTTGCTCTTCGAGGTACTCTATCCTCAGTTTGGCACCACCAAGCTCAGTATGGAGAGAGGTAACCTTTTTGTTGGCAATCTCTAATTGAGAAGTGAGATTGGCCACCTCATCCTTGAGGAAAGAGATCTCAGAATCCTTAGCTTTGATGTCTTTGGCATGCAAGAAGTCTTTGTCTGTGAGGGTATTCTTCAGAATGTTGTTATCACCCTGCAGCCTCTCTAGGCGCGCCTTCTCCTCAAGTAATTTGTCCACCACTTGGGTGGAGTGGATGAACAGTTGGCAAGAAGCTTTTATAGAAGCACGGGCAGCATCTCCCAAATCCATAGCCTGCCACTATTCCACCTCTTCATCTGAAACATGAAGGGCACCCATGGGGCCAAGAGCGCTGAAAGTAGTGGAAGAACCAGAAGGCGCGCCCTCTGTTCTATGTCTCTTGGGCGCGCCCTGTTTGTCTGTAAGGTCAATTACGGGCCGTTTTTGAACAGGTGTTGTTTGAGGAATGGGAGCTGAAGTGGGGACGGATGTCTGTGCTGCAGGAACATCTTTCTTCGACTTCGGCCTAGGCTTATCACCAGGGCGCGCCCCAAAGGATTTAGGGATTCTTGGAGGGGCCATTTCTGCACAAAACATGGGACATATTAGTTAAGCATGGCAGTTAAGTATATTGAGCAGGGCAAGGAATGTGTGTAAAAAAAATATAATAATATTGACAAACATGTATAAAATGTTATGCCTAAGATGCAAAGGGCGCGCCCTGGAAGGTGGAGCTTAAATAAACAAAAATTTACATCTAGTGTGATTATTGAAGATGACAGAAGAAAAGGACGCGCTAATAGGATAAGGGCGCGCCTCTATATCCTACGGTTAGTTAACCTGAAGGATCCGGGCCTTGTAAAGAACCGTCCTCTGTTTCTTCCTCTTCTTCTTCTTCTTCAGCTTCTTCGCTACCTAAGTTGATAACACGAGAAACAGGAGCACCTTTCCTAAATTTTACGTATTTGCACTTCACTCCTACTTGGTCAGAAAGAATCCCTACTCGCATCAAGTTGGATCGAGTAACTAAGGATTTTAAGTTCCACCTGTCAGAAGCTACTCTAAGGAGGGCTTCAGCTCGTTTTTTGGGCTCGCCTTTAAGGAGTTTTGAAGATGGTCTGTCTGGAAAAGTATAAGAATGAGAAAAGAAAGGAAAAATGTAAAAATAACATAAGGGAAAAGATAAAATGGCGCGTCCTTACTTGGTGACTTGTTGAATCTTATCCTTATCCTGGGAACGTCATACAGGTAAAAAAAGTTCTCTTTCCAACCTTTCTCGTGGCTAAGCTTGCCAGAGGAGAAATCCTTCTTGTTATGCTGCTTATCCACCACCAAATAATAGTACCCGTGGTCAGACTTTCTTAGATTGAAAAAATAAGCAACTTCGGCCATGGACGGTTGGGGAAAACCCAAGTCCGTATAGAGGATGAACAAGGCCAGGACGAACTTGTAGCTGTTGGGAGAAAGTTGGAGTGGAGCTACATCGTAGAATTCTATCACTTCCCTAAGGAAAGGATGTAATGGCGCGCCTATACCTAAAGACACCAGTTTGGGGCTGGTCACCATTCTGGGAATTTTAAAGTTTCTCCCATAATTGAAGATATGGGGCCGTATCATGCTCAAAGGGCGCGCCCATATGCCTTCCATGTCATAAAACTCCATGAGCCATCCTAGTTGTTCGTCTGAACAAGCCGAAGACAGGCCCACGCAGAAAAGCTTCCCATGTTCCTTCCTGAAACGTTTCTTCACAGCTTCATTACACGATTCGAATTCGTCCCAATCAAAATCCAATTCGCTGTCAGAAACTTCCCAATGTTGGAAGGGAATTGGAGAAGGCTCAGAAGAGGTGGAAAATTGAAAGGAGTCTTCATCAAAGAAGTTTTCTTCATCACAGAGTGGTGATATATTTGCTTCAGGCGCGCCCTCGTGAGTAGGAGAGGTAGGCGCGCCCTTTGGTCGCTGAGGAGATAGGCTTGGGGAAACAGCCTTGTAAAAAACCTTGGAAGGCCCAGCGTCTACATTAACCCCCCTTTCAACACCCCTATACCTGTCGGCATTTAAGCTCTCAAACCAATCATCATCGTCTAGCTCTGTACTAGTTGGGGCTGGAGACCTCTCTTTTTGGACTAATTTTTGTTTTCCGTGTCTACGAGATAAGGGAATGTTGTCCGTGGACGAGCTATCTGAAAAATCTGCCATTAAGGAACCCTTTTTGGAGTCTTGAAGAAGGCGCGCCACCCGGTTCAGGAATTCGGGAGTATGGTGAGCGTTTGGAAGCTGGGGGTCCAAGTAAGCGTTTGGAGGAGAATAGATTCCCAAGTTGGTAAGGAAATCCTTGAAGGGGTGAAAAGGAGAAGACGCGCCCTCGTCTTCCAGCTGCCAAGAAAACCAAAAATGTTGAGGGCGCGCCCAATACGAAAGAACGAGATACAAAAATATGAAGGAAACAGAAAAGGTAGGGATAGACTTAAAGGAAGGGTGAGGCGAGTCATACACTATGAAGGCGCGCCCTATTCTGTCCTAAAATCTATAAAAGACTGGAAGATTGGATGACATTGGCGTGGCTTAAAGTAAAAGGAACGCGCCTCGTATCGATAAAGAGGCGCGCCTTATCATGGGACGTATATTTTTAATTTATGAGGATAAAACGGTTGGGATTCCTAGAAACATAAAATTAAAAGCTAGACCCCATGATTTCAGATCTAGAGCAACAAAATTTGAAAGTACAAGATATACATACACAGATACATACATCGTTTTGTGTTTATCATCAAGAACAATTAAGGAAGTTGAAGAAACAATGTAGCATGCGGTATTATTTGTGTGATGAAATCCCGAGAAGAAAGAAGATTTACATACCTTTTCAAATGGAGAAGACGTTGACTGGAAGAAATCGAGAATACGGTGACGGAGAAGGCCGATTCTGAGCAAGAGTTCGTCGCCGGAGTTGAAGTCTTTGGTGAAGAAAGAGAAAATGAAAAGGAAGGGGAAAGTGAAAGTAAAAATGAAAATGACTGACGGTGACTTGTATTTATAGGTGAAATTGACAGCTGTTAAAATAAATCACACCAATCACGTCAGGCACGATTTCTGAATAAACAGGGGAACCGTTTCAAAAATAATTCAAATTGAAGGACGCGCCCTCTTGAAGACGCGCCTCGTATAAATTAACTCAGTAACTAGAAATCCTGAATGCAAAATTCGAAACTTTAAGAATGCACACCCTTTTGAAGGCGCGCCTCATAAGTGTGATATTTGGGATGTGCGAAAATGGGAACTCTGAACAGATCAAGCCCTGTTGAGGGCGCGCCCCAGTAGGTAGTACTAGGGAATTGTTTATACATATTTTGTTAAAGATAAAGAGAAATTCCAATCCCATTCTCAAATGACATATGGAATTTGGGGGGTAGTTGTTGTGCCCAAATGTTGGTATAAACAATATTCAGATTAAGATCGATAAAATAGGTAAAATTGAAGGAGAAACGCCTAAGAACTAGGAAAAGATAAGATTAACTTTCCATAACAGATGGCATGCCCTAAGAACGCGCTGCATTGATTAAACAGTTGAGTGGCACGTGACCGTTTTGCCTTAAAGGCGCGCCCTTGAACATGACGAGGTGCGTCCAATCATTGAAAAGAGATAGATGAATGGCTTAATTGGAGTCTGTCCTATAGTGAGCCTTAGGGCGCGCCCTACGTAAGGAGGGCTCCTTGGGTGGATCATTTGGACATGATTACTTCGACATGTCCATACTGTGGCTTGGGCAGAATTAGAGTCAGCCCCAAAGATGAATAGTTTAGGGCGCGCCCTATGATATAAAATGGTATGAGAAACCAAAAGTTGGTGATACAGGGCGGCGCTAACATACAGAGATGTTAGGGCGCGCCTTGAATTTCAACTTAGACATAAGTATAGCTTTTATGTGCTGATTAGATGGATTCTCTAGAAGGCTCAAGGAAGATGGAGATTATTATTACTAACCTATTTGATGCAGGTACTCTATTGAAGAACTCCTTCCTGTAGCATATCTACAGGAAAGGCGGTGTCCGTGGTCAGAGACCTCCAGGGGTATGCCTGGACTGAAGACCTCCTCCTGTAGTCAATGGGTGTCCTCATTGGGGATGTGGGATGAAATATGGTGTGTGCTTTGGGAGCTCTGTCTCTGTAGTCAACGGGTGTCCTCGTTGTGAGACTTCGTAGTATCCTGCACTTTGCACCCAAAAGCTTGGGATCACTTGTCCTGCAATCTGGTAGGGGCTCCTTATCGGGGGACAAGGATGCGTCCAACATTTGGGGTGAACCACGGCTATACCTGCGTCCACGGACTAGAGAAACAGCTGGTAGCGGAGGATTATCCTTGGCCAGGGAGATGCCTTATCCGTGAAGTCTCGAAGCCGCGGACGAGCCTTGGGCCTTTGTGGTTGGGCCTCATCGGCGGACATTCCTAAAGCTAGTAGAAGACGGTTTCCAGTAGGTTTCCTATTGGGCCTCGGGATAAGAAATCTAAGCCCATTAGGTTTCTTGTTCCCCAAGAACTACGTGGGCTTGATCCCCTATAAATAGGGGTACGTAGGCACATTGTAAAGGGTCAGAAGCGAGAGCACAAAGGAGCCACCACTAACCCTAAACAATCTCAGCCCCCAATAATCAACACCACCAAACACTGTTCATCTTTTCCGACGAGTACTGTTCATCGGATCCACCGACTACTGCTCACGTTTCCGATAAAGAACCGCCATCACAGATCTTGTTTTCGGCTACTAACCTCAAGTTTTGTTGTTCCCAAATTCCTCCGTCAACAGATATCCATACTATTTTAATAAAATGAAAAGAGAGATGGTTCCCTAGTCAACAAAATTGCGCCAGACTAAAATAAATCAATATATATTATTCATTCGGACTAAAAAAATATTGTAATTGATTCATGATAATTCAAAATTAAGATAAGAAGCCCGCAAGGGTTAGCTCAGTTGGTTCAAGAGGGGAAAATTATCCTCCCAGGGGCGGAAAATATATGATTATGCCTCCTGAACCAGAGCCAGTCACTTAACTGTGGTTTAGCTTGGTTCATGTGGTTTGTAGTGGTTTGCAGGCTATTGCGTGAGCCCGTGAGATTTACCAAGTGCGCACATGCTGCGGGTTCCTTACGATAAAAAAAATTAATAAAAAAAAATAATGAGACCGGCTAAAATAATATGTACTTTTATCCAGGTTAACATAATTTTTTTAACATTAGTACATAGACTTTTTTACCATTAGTATATAATTGTTTTTACAATTGATCCCGACTTGAACAAATTAAACTTAAAAAAATATGAATATAATTAGTTGGATTTTGTCGGTATACCCAATTAAAGATAATTCGTATAGATGTGACATGCCTCTTACTTTAAACATAATTATCTTTCATTAACACACCTATAGATATCAATTAAATTATATTTTTCAATTAGTTATATTTTTTTTAAACTAAAATATCACAAACTTTTACATGTGTATATTTGAAATTATTATCAAATCGTGTCATTAAAAATTTCTATTAAATAAATTTCAGAGCTTAAAATTTTCACTTCAAATTAAATTTAAAAGTCATATAATATTAAAAACAATTCGTGCATGACACTTGTTTTAGACTAGTTTATAATATAATAATTGAAACAAATTACGTTAAATCTGATCGTAACTAATAAAATATATATATTAATATTTTTATTTTTTTCAGCATCAACAGTCATCACCGTTTTTTAAGAAAGAAGAAATTTCATGTGAATGCGTAGTTCAAATCACATACCTGAAGACAATTGTTCTTTAATATTGTCCCCTCTCCAAGATTAGCCTGAATAAGATTCAAAAATACATTAAGACTCAATCTTAACAGCTGACTCAGTCGTGTTGTACGAGCACTAAACAGTCATGGCCGATAACCTTTCTCACAGAAAAAATTACCAGTTTTTAGTTCTCTAGCAAATTGTAATACGAAAGTGCACAGAAAATATTTAATTTTCTAAAAAGCAAGTCACTTACAAATCACATTTAAAGAGGTCAATCATCAAATAAGGTTTAACTAAGAAACACAACTACATGGGTGTTGGCCCCTTTAAGCACAATTAAATAAAATGGCCCAAAACAGCATAATCTGAAAAATGGCCTTTTTTGCCACATAAAAATATAATTTTAACTCAGATATTTTGAAATTATAATTGTCTAAGTGCAGCTTGAATTGTTGTTATCTTTTAGGGGTGTTTAGGTCGTGTCGGGAAACGGAATGGAATTGAGAAAGGAAAATGAGGAGAAAGGAAAGGAATAACCCATAATTGTTTTACGTGTTTGGTTCAGATCCATAAACGGAATGAAAATTTACATGATTATATTTTTTTTGAGATTTTTTAATATTAACAATCTCAATATAATCAAATATATTTATATTATAACAGTATAATATATTAACATTATAATAAACAAACAAATTTAATTATTTAATAGCACTATTAACTTTTTTAATAAATTAACATATAAATTTATATCAAAATTATTTTTTAATTTACAAAAACTAAATTATAAATCATTTTTAATTTTTAAAATTAATTTTGCATAATGATGTTTTTTTTGTCCAAGATTTAAATTATAATTGAAATAAGAAAACAAAAGTGGGAAAAGGTGTTCAAATATCTAGTGGGAGATGGGGAATGTAGTTTGAGGAATATGGGGTAAACCTACAACTAAAAAAGGGAATTTATGAGTAAAACTAAACATCTACTCTCTCAATGAGAGTCGACCCCCAAACCCTAGTTAGCCGCCTCAAAAATATTCAGATCTACTTCTTTTTCTTCATCAATTAAGCCCTCTTCCTTTTCCCAAAATCACTTCCATCTTCTTTTCCCCCATCTAATAATCAGTTTTTTATTTTTCTTTTAATAATCATCCTTATTTTGTAAGGATTACTATCGTACCCAATCTTTTTGGATATTTTGTTTGTCCTCCTTTTGGAGTGGTTGTTTGTCCTCCTTTTGGAGTGGTCCGTATGTTTTTGATATTTTTGACTTGTTGGTTTGTATCGTTGAGAATGATTCAATTGGTGTTTCGGGGAATCTTGAAAGCTCGCATCGAGTCTGAATCGGTGGTGAAAATCGCAAAAGCTTACCTTTCACAACGGAAGATTGTTCATATTACAAGGGCATCTGTACCTCCAATCACTTCTGAACATTGGATTACAACTGGAATTAATTGTGTGAAGGTCAATTGTGATGCTACTGATTTTGGAGATGGTGTAGGATGGATTTTTTGGGAAACTATTGTAATCTTTTTCAGTTTAAAGAATATTTATATTCTGTATGTTAAGCGATCTGGAAACAAAACAGCTATTCATTTAGCTCGTTTATTTGTTTGTCAACCTGATCGTATCGCCAGTTTTGGGGTTTGTCCAAGCTGGATTAAGTCTTTTTGATGAAATGCATAATATTTTGGCAAAAAAAAAAGGGAAAAGAGAATATGATTGTTTTTACTAAATAAACATCAACAAAGGGAACGAGTCCAATTTTTTCCCTTTCCCTTTGTTGAATACCTCCTACCAAACGCCCCCTTATAGTTTTAGTCATTAATAAATAAAATACATTGCATTAGTATCAAAGGTAAACATATGCTAACATGGCGTTATTGGGCTATAACAGCAAAGGTCCACCAGAAAAAAAAGCCTATGTTCACACCACAGGCGGAAAATTCAAGAGGATAAATATTACACGATTTAGCGTTTATGTGTGCTATTTAGGGTTTTCTTTTCAATTGTGCTATTTGGGGTATTTTTACTAAAAATTGTGCTAAAAAGGTCCATTTCTCCAAATACATGGCATACAAAATTATATATATTATCTATTCGTTCTATAACAAAATTATATTTACCCCAGACTTAAATAAAATTGAACAAAAAACTAATGTTATTAGCTGGATTTGGTTGATATAATTGGCATGATGCTAAAACCAAGATGTGCTAGCTAATGGTAAAACAAAATAATAAATATTACCGATGTGGCTAAAAAGTATTTTAAGAATCGAGCTAAAACAAAAATAAAATTTGAAACATAATACATTGGTCAATATAATGTTATCACGTTAAAACAAAATATACTATCTCTTCGATTTAAAATAAAATAAATTCACTTGGAGCTAAAATAAAATTAAAAATAAACTAAATGTAATTAGCTAGTTGGTATAACGGGCTTAGGCTAAAACAAAGTAATATGTATTATTGATCTACGCTAAAACTAAAATTAAATTCAAACTAAAGATAATTCTTATATTATTGATTTGTGTTAAAATAAAATTAAAGTTTACCTAATTCGTTTTTAGATATAATATAGATTTAGAAGTGAGGGATAATGAGATCCGACCCCAGTAGCCGAAATATTAAAAGGTTGATGGTAGATCTGTGGTTACAATATTTGGGTTCATATAATTAAGGATATCCATACTATTTTAATAAAACGAAAATTGAGATGGTTCCTTAGTCAGCAAAATTGCGCCGGACTAAAATAAATCAATATATGTTATTCATTCAGACTAAAAAAATATTACAATTGATTCATGATAAATAAAAATTAAGATAAGAAGCCCGTAAGGGTTAGCTCAGTTGGCTAAATAGTGGAAAATTATCCTTCCACGGGAGGAAAATTTATGATTATGCCTCATTAACTGTGGTTTAGCTTGATTCATATGGTTTGCAGTGGTTTGTAGGCTATTGCGTGAGCCTGTGAGATTTACCAAGTACGCACCTGCTGCGGGTTCCTTACGATAAAAAAATTAAGATAAGAAAATAATTAGACCGGCTAAAATAATATGTACTTTTATCCAGGTTAACATAATTTTTTTTACCATTAGTACATAGACTTTTTTTACCATTAGTATATAATTTTTTTTACAATTGATCCCGACTTGAACAAATTAAACTAAAAAAATATGAATATAATTAGTTGGATTTTGTCGGTATACCCAATTAAAGATAATTCGTATAGATGTGAGTTGCCTCTTAATTAAAACATAATTATCTTTCATTAACACACCTATAAATATCAATTAAATTATATTTTTCAATTAGTTATATTTTTTTAAAACTAAAATATCACTAACTTTTACATGTGTATATTTGAAATTATTATCAGATCGTGTCATTAAAAATTTCTAATAAATAAATTTCAGAGCTTAAAATTTTCACTTAAAATTAAATTTAACAGTCATATAATATTAAAAATAATCCGCGCATGACACTTGTTTTAGACTAGTTTATAATATAATAATTAAAATAAATTACGTTAAATCTGATCTTAACTAATAAAATAAAATAAATATACATTAATATTTTTATTCTTTGTTCGGCATCAACAGTCATCACCGTTTTTAAGAAAAAGAAACTTTATGTGAATGCGTAGTTCAAATCACATACCTGAAGACAATTGTTCATTAATATTGTCCCCTCTCTAACATTAGCCGGAATAAGATTCAAAAATACAGTAAGACTCAATCTTAACAACCGACTCACTCGTGTTGTACGAGCACTAAACAGTTGTGGCCGATAACCTTTCTCACCGAAAAAATCATCAGCCTATAGTTCTCTTGCAAATTGCAATAAGAAAGTGCACAGAAAATATTTAATTTTCTAAAAAGCAAGTCATTTACAAATCACATTTAAAGAGGTCAATCATCAAATAATGTTTAACTAAGAAGCACAACTACATGGGTGTTGGCGCCTTTAAGCACAATTAAAACAAAATGGCCCGAAACAACATAATCTGAAAAAATGGCCTTTTTATCACATAAAAATGTAATTTTAACTCAGATATTTTGAAATTATAATTGTGTAAGTGCAACTTGAATTATTGTTATGTTTTAGGTGATGTTTGGATCATATCGGGGAAACGGAATGGAGAAACGGAATGGAATTGAGAAAGACTAGCAAGAAAGAACAAGCAATCCAAGATTTACATGGTCCGGCAATTTGCCTACTCCAACATGCACTAGTTTTACATAGATGATAATCCTCCCTTAAAGGTTTAAAATTACAATAAGATGCAATTTAGATGAGATAACATGCGTTAAAATGACTTTCGAAACCAGATTATAACCTTTCCAACGATATACGATGACAATCCTAGGTTAAATACCATGTAAATGGTCGTAAACACCATCTCCCATTCATCGGTAGCATGCAGATCACCGTAGCCTGTTGTCGAAAGGGTAGTAATAGACCAGTACATTGCTGTCACATATAACTTTATTGTACTCTGGTCATTAGCCTTATCAGCATAGATAAGCCCCAGCCATGAATTTAACAGAGGTTTATGACGAATGGCAATAAGGTACATGATACAAGCGGCAGCATGAATAGCAAAAAGTGTTACCCACAAGACATTAAAAACATTATTAAGACAAATTACATTGTACCAGAAGACACTTGGCCTAATCATCTGTATAAGTCTAATCGAATAATCAGTGGGCAACATTCCTAGTAAACACTTACAAATATCATCTTTAAACATCTAATCCAGAAGTAACTCAAGCTTGTATGTTTCTCCAATCTGCGACAATTAAACAGAAGGGGAACACCTCCATTAACACTATAGTTTGACCAGAAGCATATTCGACGAAGAATCTTCTATCCATATAACTAGTTAGTCATGCTATAATTTGCACACTTCTTACCAAAGGTTTGAATGCTCAATATCATAAAATGATTTATTGCATGACAAGGTTACTTTCTATTTGGAGAAATTACATAGATTAAAATAATGTAAAATTTCAACGTTACCTGGTATACATAGCCACTGACTCGTCAAAGTCAAAATTTTGCAATTTCTGATTTCCCTTGTATAAATTTTTATGAAGGATGTGTTATACTCATTGGGTGATGAGGAGGATGAAGAAGAAGAGAAGGAACGGCTGAAGGCTAAATCGGAAGCAAATGGTGCCGACCCTAATTCCTTTAAGACCTCACTAATTAAGGTCTTTAAATCAAGAAAGCACAAAGGAGGAGCTTCGGAGGCAGCATCAAGCAGAGCTTGCTCGCCAAAAGAACCAAGAAACGTCTTGAAGGCTTACTGGTGGAGACTCCGGGACTCTAGAGCATCAAGCGTTTTTTCGCTTGTATTATAAGTTAACTTCAAATGCCAAAAGATAGTAATAATAATCAAACTAATAAACGGTACATAGTAGTACTACTACTGGGCAATAGGCAATTGATTACAATTGTAATCAACTTATACTCCGAATAGAAAAAGAAGACATACAGACAACAAGCATCTCCTCCTCCAGATAGGACATAAGATAAATATTATTATCCTAAATAAATATACTGAATTTGACTTCTACCGTGAATACACAAATAATGTTCCACAGGGAATAGAAATAGAAGATCTAACATAAAAAAATCTCTATATATACCCATGTCAACATCTAATATTCATTCATACTCTTATACACTCTCTGCTATCACGAATGTTTAACGAGCTCATCTAAAATCTTAAATCTAACTTTGTTTTTTAGCTTTAATAAATATAAAAAAAAAGGAAAAATTTCAGTCTACATATATACATTACGGTGAACATGGCTGGCGGTGGTGCTGTAAGCTCTAGCAACGGGAAAGTTTATCCGGGAAAGCTCACCACACGTGTTGTGGTAGCATGCATTGTTGCTGCTTTGGGCGGCATGATCTTCGGTTATGATCTTGGTGTATCTGGTAATATACATGATAAATCCACAATTAAATTTGTCAAATACTTTGCTATGTTTATATTTTTGGCGCATGTTCAACTGCTCATCATATCTTCTTTTTGTTCCACTCTTTAGGCGGGGTGACGTCAATGGATTCGTTCTTGGAACAGTTCTTTCCATCCGTATATCAAAAACAGAAGGCTGACGATTCCACCAATCAGTATTGCAAATTTGATAGTCAGATACTGACGACGTTCACTTCATCATTGTACGTAGCAGCTTTGTTTTCTTCTCTTTTTGCGGCTTCTTGGGTCACACGAAGGCTAGGTCGAAAGCTGTCTATGCTTGTGGGTGGTGCTCTGTTCTGTGCAGGTGCTCTCATTAATGGTCTTGCTCAGAATATTGCCATGCTCATTGTTGGCAGGATTTTACTTGGTTTCGGTATTGGATTTGGAAATCAGGTACCCGCTTTTCCTTAGGACACACGCTTCACCCGACCACTCTCTGAATCTTTATATTCAACTGATAAATATATATTATTTTTGTCTCTGATTTTGTATTGATTAACTTGTTAGTTTATCTATTGAATTACTACTTAAATCGATAATTTGTTATAAGTCTAGTACAAGCCGTTCATAGCGGCTGTTGCTTTTACATTTGCTGTCATTATTCTGCTAACAAGTTTGCTACAAGTTTTGAGGTGTTGATGAGTATTAGTATTTGTGTGAATGATTTATCGAAATCCTGAGTATTGTTAATCAGTGTACATTATAGTTATTAACAAGTCTGGTATAACGTTGTTTGTTTGTCTTGTTCTCTGCTATTTGCTTTACATCAGTCATGTTAATTATTCAAGTTTTTCTATAATGTTATTATGTTATTTTGTAACTACAGGCAGTGCCACTCTACCTCTCCGAAATGGCACCGTCCAAGTACAGAGGAGCCCTCAATTTTTGCTTTCAATTATCAATCACTCTAGGTATCCTCATAGCAAATCTTGTGAACTATTGGTTTGCACAGATTGAAGGAGGTTGGGGATGGCGTTTGAGTTTAGGAGGAGCGATTGTTCCTGCTCTGTTCATGATTGTTGGATCATTGTTTCTCCCTGAAACTCCTAACTCATTGATTGAAATGGGGAAGCAAGATCAGGCTAAAGCAGAATTACTGAAAATTCGTGGTGTCGATAATGTTGACGAGGAGTTTGAAGATCTTGTTGCAGCGAGCGAAGCATCTAAGAAAGTGGAGCATCCTTGGAGAAACCTCTTGCAACGAAAGTATAGGCCACAGCTTGTAATGGCTATACTTATTCCATTCTTTCAGCAGATTACTGGCATTAATGTTATCATGTTCTATGCCCCGGTTCTGTTTAGAACTATTGGTTTTGGGAGTAGCGCCTCTCTTACATCTGCTGTGATCACTGGTTTAGTAAACGTGATTGCAACTTTTGTGGCTATATATGCTGTTGATAAGTTCGGCCGGAAAGCTCTTTTCTTTGAAGGAGGTATTCAGATGATTATATGCCAGGTATACATATTCAATTCAATAAACGATGCTATTTTTTTATATGTCGTGGACTTAGCCCTATGTATTTTGAGATGCAACCTCTTACTTTGTTGTGTATGTAATTTTTTTGACAGATTATTGTTGCAATTCTTATTGGAAAAGAATTTGGAACATCCGGCGACAATGATAATTTATCCAAGGGGTATGCTATTGCTATTGTGGCTTTCATATGCATATATGTGGCTGGATTTGCCTGGTCTTGGGGCCCTCTAGGCTGGTTAGTACCAAGTGAGATTTTTCCACTCGAAATTCGATCGGCCGCACAAAGTATCACAGTTTCAGTGAACATGTTTTTCACATTTGTTATTGCTCAACTCTTTTTGATGATGCTCTGTCGGATGAAATTTGGCCTTTTCGTGTTCTTTGCATTCTTCGTCGTACTAATGACCGTGTTCGTGCACTACTTGTTGCCTGAGACTAAAGGTATTCCTATCGAAGATATGGCAATGGTTTGGAAGTCACATGCATTCTGGAAAAGGTTCGTGGATGATGATGTCGATAATGAGAAGCCCAAAAAATGCTCTCCGTGAGGAAGTTTTATTAAATAAGTTATACTTTTTTATGTTGAGTTGCTAGGTATTTTATGTCTATACCGAAACATTGGTAGGTAGCCATAGTGAGTGAATTTAATTTTTTGGATTGCAATCTTTGAGACTTATTTTGCAGTTGTTAATGTGTTATAATCTTGCCAAATTTTAGTTTATAAGAAATATTCTGAGTCTTTTTTGACAGTTTGTAGTTTCTTCCTGATATAAGGCCTTTTGGTATACAGCTACTCTATTAAGATTCTACACTGGTATGACATGCTTGATTAGCACATCTCAATTCTCTATCCAGTGCTAAAATAAAACATCCAATGTAGCACTCTTAACCTATTTTCCCTTGAAAGTTATAACCTGCACATGTAGGCAGATAACAAAATACTACACATATTCTAGAAAGGCACAGCCCTATTACACCAAGTCAACCTCGAGTTACATATAGTAAGAAGCCACAACACTATTATGCAAATCCAATCTTAGACGCATATTCTGCTACTAAAATACTTGGAGTAGTTATGTGCAATCTCAGAGCTCTGGCGATGCTTTAGTGGCAGCATCTTTACATTCTGCTTCTCTCTTTTAATTCCGAAGACTGGTTTAGCTTGTTATGTTTTTTGTCCATTTCATCCTCCCCTGCAGAATACTTTTTGAAGACCTGTATCAGATGACATAGTTCTGTTAATGCTGCTGAATGCTGATATGGTACTGTCCATTCCATCATGTCTGAGAAACTTGAACAGAAAATTATCTGTTTCAGACAGAAATTACTGCACTTTTCTAGTTAGATTATATATTTATTTGAGAATCTACCTTAACCTTGTCCTTTGGATTATTTGTTTGAGCATCTAGATTAACAGTCTCCTTTGAATAGTGGTAGCTTGGCAAAGTTTTGCATCTTGAAACACTTGTTGGCTTTAGCCTATCCTGCAGGGGCTTTGTGTAATCTTCCTTTTCTTTTGAGAATGCCGAGACAGAAAAATTATCAAGTTGTATAGATACTTCGTTTGATCCACAACTTTCCTCTTCTCCCGCTACATCAAATAACAGCCTCTTCCTTGTAGCTGATTTTTGGTTTATGTTAAGTGGCTCATATTGCTTAGGTATTTCTGTTAAGCAATTCTCTTGCTGACGGGTTGCCATCCAACGTTCGAGCCAATTCCAGCCCATGTTAGATTCCACATCAGATTCGGATCTGGTGTGTTTCTTCTTAGAACAGACTCTGAGCTAAAAGATCTAACACCAGTTATGAAGTTGATATGTTAGATTCCACATCAGATTCGGATCTGGTGTGTTTATGTATATGATTGTTGTGTAGGTCTTACTGGTACGATTATTTTGAAGAGCGGAAAGTTGTCGGATGTCATTTTGCAACCGAAGGAGTTGACTAAGGGTGTTAATGAGACCGTGAGCTCACCTGCCTATGATGGAGCTTATTATGCTGCTCAGGTATATTGTTTTGAAGGAAGTTGTTAATTTAAGCACCTTGATCAAGTTTTGCTTTGAGTTTTAATTACGAAATGAAAATAATTTTGATAAATCTTCTCTAAAGTTGTAATATGTTTTTAGACTTGGCGTTGTACAATTACTTACATGAATTTTCAAAGTCAGCACAATATTGCACAGGTTTACAGATTCCAGGACTAAACTTTGGTATTGGAAGAAACTATTTAAAACCATTAGAAAGCTGATTTTGGGTCCCTTCAGAAAAGGTTTGGAAGAGGGAGAACGGTCTATTGACATTGGTATCGTTGTAGAAGCATTGTTTGCTTACCATGTTAACTGCATACATGCACTCAGTTGTCGTACATGACCCAGGGAACCCTTCTTGTAGAATCTTAGTGGAAGGACAATCATGTTTGACATCATTGAATTATGGGATTGAATGACATCATGTATGACCCTAGCATACCTATAACTATCTATACCGGAAGTTCAAGCTCTAGCGGTATGAAAAATGAATCATTTCAAGCACTTGCTTTCCATGAACATTAACAACAGACAGTCCGGTGCTCGTAGCATACCTTATCTAATGTTCTGCTTGGGATCATTGTAACTTGATATTCTTATTAACTGATAGGTGATGCAGTTTAGTTTAAGTAACCTAGGTTTAAATTTGGAAAGTAGGCATGTAGCTGATTAAACTTCTAAGTTTCTCCTGTTTCTACTTCTGTACATCTGTTTGTCATCACTTCTGCACAGAATTCTCTTAATCATATCTTATTAAAGATAGACCTCCACTAATTGTGGACTATTCTCCCTGGTGATTTAACGTCGGAAGATTATCAGCTGTATATAAGTTTAAGCTACACTCCGTCAATTGATTCAACAAATTGATAGAGTCTATTAATGGACATGGATGATATCTTAGCTTTCAAATGTACTTATAGCAATTTGCACTTGCGTTTGAACTATCTGAGACCAATGGAAAACTCTTTTTAATCTTAAACTAAAGTGATTATATATGCACCAAAGAACTATAAAATTCACAAACAATAGATATGATATGTATTTTTATTTCCTTCTATTAGAACTGGATACCAAATTGATTGGACTTCTTTTCTATTTTATCCTATCGAGTTCTGATCATTGAATATACATTATGTTTTTTTAGGGTTGGTCCTTGCCTGATATTATGTTTGTTACAAAACAAAATATGGGGAATGTTGTAGCAAGTGTTTCAAAACAATTGGAGAACGTATATGATACACTGGCCGCAAGTTGTAAACATTCGAGGCAGTATGTGTAAGATCATTTTTACTAAGACGCTTTTTGGTGGTTGCATTTTCTTGAATTTTTACTTTAATTTTGCAGTCAACAAAAAAACATCTCTCAAAAGAGGAAATTTAAAACTTTGGACTGGAAATTGGATGAGTGAAAGGAAATATCTGATGTCATTGCAAGTGGCATGAGTAACTTTTTCTAACAATTTATATCTTGCCTTAGGTAATTTATTAACAAAAAGAGGCTTCCCATGCAATAACAAATTTCAATAACAACAGCAATAGCACAATCCTGTTTGATTAACAAGGAGTTCCTATCTTCTCTGTATAAAGAAATGAATTTTCAGGAAATTGTAATCTAACTTCCAATACATGAGATTTTTGGAGGATTTCCCTAATGAAATTCACTCTAAAAGGCACCCTAGCTTATACACTTTGTATGACTCAGATCTGTAGTGAGTCTGCCAAACTCGAGCTAGACTCAGTCCACTGACCACTAGCCTAGTTTACCAACTAGGTTACTTTGCTTGCTGCATGCTTGTCTGTGTCTCTTCACAAGTTATTAGGATATTTATATTCTGCTGTCGAGGTTGATCCTCTGATCCACGTTTCACTGTGAGACAGTTAATACAATTGTGACTATAAGTTGAAGAGATATATTCAGATTGCTGAAGGATGACTTGTTTCCTATATGAAACAAGCTTGTAGTGGTATATTCACCAAGCTTTTACGCATCATTGTTCTTCGTCTTCTGGACTTGCTAAATATCTCCTAGAAGACTTTTACTGAAGATAGTTGATTAATAATCTCTTTGCATTGTGATTGAGTTCACTACAGTAAACATACATTCAGTGGTACTTGTATATTCTGCTCGTAGTGAGAAGGATCTTGGCTACAATAAGTATGATTATTTTTCATCCGGAAAAAAGAAAAACATTGATTTTTAAAGGGCTTAGTAAGCCTTCCTTCAGAGGCTGGTCCAGTAAAATGCTCCTTTTCTTTCATTAACTATATCTTACTAACTTCTCTTATACTAATCTTTCAGTAATAAAGATCCTAATTTAGATGAGATCTGGCAGTTGAATTAAGCTAATTTTTGTATAAGATGAATAGGTTTACCTCCGCAAGGATTGTTTTCTTAATTGATGATGCGTATTGTTACACAATTTCCAACTATTGGCCCTTGTGTGAGCGTGAGCACAACTGCACAAGTACCTGACTTGGCAATCTCGAAGTGGGTTCTACTTTTGGCCTTGGCTGAAAGAGAATGTTTATTAATATTGCAGCTGATTATAACTTTTTTCTCTATGTTGTTGCGTAATAATAATAATGATACTTAGGCATGAACATTCCAAATTGTCTTGTATTGTTCTCTCTCTTCTGAAATTTTATAAGTATTTTCTGGGTGGATAGGATGTTGGTTCTAAAATAATACAGCATTCATCCATTGCATTCGAGGAAAAATCACCCTTGGTATTCTGAGCCCCTTGAACTAAATTCTTAACTGCAATATCCTGGTCCTTTCTCTAGTAACATTGTTGGAATTGATATTTCTGGGGCTTTCGCTATTTGCTAAAAGCGATGATGCAATATCTACCCAGAGAGCAATAGTAGTTACAAAGAAAAATATTCAATCCGACAACCTAGCCAAAGGTTTGTCCACTGCAAGAACAAGAGTTCACAGGTTTATCCGGTTAGCTTAGCGGCAACCTTGGACATCTTGGGACAAGAGCACACCAAAATTTATTTCGACCATTTTTTCTATGGATTTTATCATAAGAATTACCCAAATCTAAAGGTAATGATGTTTTTTGGGTTGCGATGGATGGGAGCCATTTTATAGCTCTTCCCCATTCCATTGGCTTACTAGAAACTATTGTTAGTGACAAGGACAACCTCTTTCTTAGTAAATTTAGGAAAATTCTATTTAATTTTCTGGTTCCAGACTGAATTTGAGTAAAGCATACTATCCCAGTCTGATGCAGCACTGAAAGGGTCCACCGGGGTTTGCACCAATGCCTTAGGCATCTTTTGGTTCGCGAGGCGGCATGAGTTTGGAATCAGGAATCAGATTGTTGTATTAAAATCATATATCAGAAAGGGGATCAGGTGTATCGCAAGTTGCAACCTTACAGGAAGGTCGTTGCAGCCATCTTAAAGCTGGTTGCTAAATACTTTGGTCCCTATAAAACACTTGAGAAATTAGGGCATGATGCCTACAAGCTAACATTACTTGAATCTTCTAGAGTGTACTATGTGTTTCATGTGTCCCAGTTGCTACTGGGAAAAACAAGGTACATCAACAATTACCTCAAGTATCTGAACATGGTAGCTTGGTTTTAAGGCCTCTGGATAGCAGGAGTATTCAAAATATCATAAGATGGTTTATCATACAGGCTTTAGTGTTCATGAGGCAACTTGGGAGGATGAAGGTTTTACTTAGGTGTAATTTTCCTACATGGTTTAAGGGGATGTGATGTCAGGAAGTATGATAGTGACGTGCAGGTTAGTTTTAATAACGAGAGAAAGGTTTGTCCATGGGCACATGCTTAGCACTAAAATCTATGAATTTGGCTCATTTAGATTGGGGTAGTTGTTGTGAATGCAGGGGGCCACCATTATTTAGAAGTGGAAGCTAATTATATGTTTTGAGTACTAAATATTGGGGTTGTACATGGAACTTGTCATTATGATCTGAATATATGAAAATGGGATACATTTATACCACACTCCCTCTCTACTGCATCTCTCTGGCTTTCTAGAAAATTTTAACTTTCTTTGCAAGTTTTACCTGATTTCTGTTCTCTTGTCTACATATCTTGCCTAAATTTATCTGTTTCCACCTGTAATCTTCTATATCTCTCTGTTTATCTGTTATATCTACTGCATTTCTCACTTAAACCTACAGAAACCTACAAAAATACTCACGCATAAACTATCAATTACTGAATTACTGACATTATGGTCCTTGGCCAAGAAAATTATCCCAGTTCACTTTTATTTAAGAGTATGATTTTAAGTAAGTAGGCATTTTTTCATCTTCTTGGTGAAACAAAGTGTGAAGTTGCTTCTTACTTAACGAAACATGAAATTGTGGTACCATTAGTAGACATCTGGATTTTGTGCGAATAATCAGTCTGTTACTTGATTCTCTTTGTGATAATTATGGTTGGGATATAACTTTAAGGTTTAATTTTTTTGTGGGGTTATGTTTAACCTAACATAATATACAACAGTTACACGAGAACGAGAATAAAAATGAAGTCTAGGCATAAATACAACAATATTGGATGAAAAAGTCTAAAAATATGGTTAACTACTACAATTTCCAAAAATATATTTATTCTTTACATTTTATTAATATTTTTAAATTTTTTTGGTTTTGTTGTTCAAAGGAAGTTTTCTGTTTTTTTAACGATAAAATTTTGTTATTTGAATTTCTGAGAATAACTTGTTTATTTTTTGATTAGACGACAAATTTTTCTAAAAAACAAAATTCATTTTCCGGATATTATTACATTATTTTACTAGAATATTAGTCTTGTCGGGAAAAAGGAGAAAACACGTGCTGAAAGAGGCACCTATTCATAATTACTCACGGGATGGTAAATTTATATAAAATATACAACATAGCTGCCAACCCTTTTTCTTTTTTGTACTCATCAACTTCATACAGCACAATATAACATCTAAACTCTTGAAGCCGAAACCAGAAAGCACCAGGACCATCTTCAGAAAAAAGGGCAGGGAAAATGCACGAGATCGCATTTTCCCAAAACCTTTTCACCAAGAAATACATTACTAACGTTGTCGGATTGCCGCTGAATCTCGTGGAACTAGCATAATAACCCGTGCGAGGCACGAGTCATTTTCTAGAGTTTTTTTATGCATCATGCAATGATAATGTTCTTAGAGCAACTCCAACACTATCCTTATATAGGCTCTTAAGTCAAATTTTGAAGAAATTGAGATAAAATTTCTCTCAAACAAGCTATCTCCCCCTCTATAACATTGGGAGTTTCGAATGCTTCCTCAATTTTAGGAGTGAATACCCCCTCCTCAACTATTATTATATTATATTTTTATTACCCGTCTATTTAACATAAATGACTTTAATGAGTAAAAAGATAGATAGAGAGTGAGTTTAGGGAGAATTGTCGGAGAAATTGTTTGATTTTGACTTTTAAATAATTAGGAGCTCATTTATTTATATTATTTGTATTGAAAATGCAAGGAGGTTGTTGGAGTTGCTCTTAGTTGTTTTCTTATTTGTAAATGTTGTACTATGTCTAACGTATATCAAATACAAATTGATTGTTTATCAATGTGTATTATTTTAATACAAGACATTACCAAATTACACAACGTTTCTAATCTAGCTCATTAAGAAAAATATATATATATTCTTGTTTGTGTTATATAATTTGTATTTAATAAATGAATATAAACAGGGTAGTCAGTGTACGTTTAAAACGAAACGATTAAACTTAATCTGTAGAATTCCATAAGCATGTTTACAAATAAAAAGCTAAAAATTAACATATATATTGAATACATAGTTGACCAAAAATTTTGAATTTTATTTAAATAAATTTTATGTACCGGTCTATATCATTACTGATTTCACTACTAACTTACAATTAACTTACTCAATTTTAAAAAGATAAAAGATGCATAACTAAAGTCAAAATGACTTGCAATCATAATATACAATAATGTAAAATTTACATTACTGTTAATATTAAAGTTGATTTTAATGAAAATTATTAGTTTTTGAAATCCAACGTATGTATGTATGGGAAAATGTTAATTTTTTATTTACACTAGTATTAACAAAGTAAGTTTAAGTTATATGTATTGTAATATATAATTGATAATGTCAAAGATTACTGGAGATAACAATGTCATTAGCATCTCTGATCAAAGTATGAAGCAAGTCAAATGGACATCTGATCTGAGTAGAAGATTAATGAACAGTTATTTTCAGTAATCAGTTAAGTTTGAGGTCAACCTTGAGTAAGTTGTATTGTTATCTAAATTTGTATTTTGTACTTGTAACACTTAAAGTCTGTTAAAATGCAAAGGAGAAGACTGGAGTCTTTTTCCTAAAACAGTATCAAGCCTAAGGATTCTATCTGGAAGAAGATCAAGAAGATCATGCCTCAGAAGAATTTTGAAGAAGCTTGGACTTGAATAAATCTGTTTGGAGAAAAATACTCTAAGTCAAGATCTCTACAAGTCACAGATTTAATGTTATAGAGAAGTCATTCGAGGACTCCAGAATGGCTTATCGAGAAGTCATTCAAGGAACATCCATCGAGATAGTAGTTTGGTTAGCCGACGGATGAGGAACATCCATCGAGATAGTAGTTTGGCTATCCGATGGATGACTGCTGTTAGGCACATCCGTCGGGATACAATCACTACTCGATGGATGAGCAATATCCACCGGGATAGAAGAAATGAATGTATTCAAAGTGGAGAAGTCAGAAAAGCTACTAGAGAACTCAGGAAGATATCGACAAGCAAAATTGAAGAAATGAAGATTGGAGATATCGACAAGTCATTCCCTCACTAGAGAACTTAGAGTTATCGACAAATCTACATTCAGTAGAGAACTCTGAGTTATTGATAAGTCAAAGTGAAGATGTGAAGACTAGAGATTTCGACAAGCTGAAGACCTCTACAAGCCAAACTCAATATGGAGTGCTAGAGATCTCGATAAGCCTATGTACTTATCGAGATGTCAAGTGTTCTATTAATTCAAACTGGAGATCTCGAGGTACAGTCTCAAAGTACAGAATTGCAGATCAGTTCAATATCCAAGATAAACAATTAACAAACAATCCAACAGCTGGATTGACAAGTCTACAAAAAGCAGTTTGAAGAGTGTGCAAGATCAATGGAAAAGATTAACTGACAGAGGAAGATTAAAGTGAACACGGGATGCTAAAGATATGCTAAGCTGGAAATGGAAGATTTGTTTTTCTATAAATAGAAATGACAAGTGACAGTTTAGAAAAGCTAATAGCATGTTTATTATCCATTGTGTAAACCAGCAGTTAACTGAGTTATAAAGTTAACACTGGTCCTTTAGTTAGTGGTAACAATTTGATCAAATCTCTTGTATCACTCTCAAGAAGAAGCTGAGCTCTTTAACCTCAAAGAGCTTAGAAATTTTGTAGCAAAACAGTCTTAATTTTTAATATAAAATTAAGTGAGTTTTGAAGATCCGTGTTCTTTATTTTCTGCAAGTTTAGATTCTGCATGAACACTTTTCTATACAAGATTTAATTTACTTTGTTCAACCATTAACTTTCAAGAAAAGCCTAAAATCAGAAAAACACATTCACCCCCCTGTGTGTGATTCATTACCTAATAAGTGGTATCAGAGCAAAATCTTAAAGTAAACAGATTTAAGATCTTGGAAGAATGAATACACAGAAAATCAGTAGCATCAAAATTCCTACCTTTGACAAAGCTAACTACACTCTTTAGAAAAAGAAAATGATGCTGTTTATCAAGATGGCCAATCCACTCTACATTCGATCCTCAAGAATGGACCCTTCATTCTTGTGGTAAGAGTTGAGGAATCTACAGATGAAGACATGGTCATACCAGCTCATTATGCTCCTAAAGATCCAGCTGAGTATTCTGACCCTGAAAAGGAGAAAGTCTCCCTGGATAGCAGCTTGCAATTGATATTGATTGAGTCACTTGACAATGTGATGTACAACAATATTGTTAACTGTGACACTACCAAGCAAATATGGGAGAAGATTGAAATACTCTGTGAAGGAACTGAGGAGGTTAGCTCTAATCAAAGAAGGATACTGATTTCACAGTATGAGGGTTTCATGGCTAAGCCTAAGGAAAACATTACTGATGTGTTTGAAAGATTCAATAAGCTGATAAATGACTTACAGCTTCATGACAAATACTATGAAGCTGAAGAGGTGAATCTAAAGTTCTTGCTTACTCTTCCTGATCATTTGGAATAGAAAATCTCAGCAATCAGGGAAGGGAGAGACTTGAGCAGAATAACTCTGGAAGTTCTATATGGAATTCTTAAAACATATGAACTAGAGATGATTCAAAGGCAATCATTGAGATCTGGCCAAGGGCATGTTGTAGATGGCTCAAGTGCTTTAATAATAAATGAAGGTCAAACATCTAATGATGAACCAAGATCTCATATTCCAGTTGCCTCAACAAGTGAGCAGAGAATAATTGATTCACAGGAGCAAGTCATACTAGAGTTGGAAAAGGATGAGTTCTACACTCTTGAAGAACTGGATGAGCTAGATCAGTTAATGGCCTATTTAGCTAGAAAATTCTCTAACATTAGAGTAAAGAAGCCAAGGTACCTCAGGAGTAAAGGACAATCTTTCAACAAAGACAACAGCTGGAAAGAGAAAGGGAAGTACAATTCTGATAGCAAGAATGGTTACAAAACTGGATCTGTTGACAGATCTAATATAAGGTGCTTCAATTGTGATGAACTAGGCCACTTTGCTACAGAATGCAGAAAACCCAAGAAGGCAAAGAAAGATAAAGCTTATCTTGAACTTGAAGCAAAGTATGAAGCTCTTCTGAAGAAACAGCAAAGCAAAGCTTATATTGCAGAAGGTAAAAGTTGGGATGACTCTGAAAATGATGAAGATGAGGATCTAGGAAACTATGCACTCATGGCCTTGGAGCAAGGAGAGTCATCCTCATCTAAATCACAGGTACCAACTCTTACCTCCACTGATTTAAATGTGAATCAATATAAGGAAACTGTTGAAAAGATGAGCACAGAAATGTTTCATATTCATACAAGCATGGTTGCTGCTAATGAAGAAGGTAGCAGATTAACAAAGTTAAATGAGAAGCTTGAAAGTGAAAAACAAGAAGTTGAATTGTTAACAGTGGAGCTTGAAGCCTTGAAACAAGAAAATGGTTATCTGAAAAATAAGCTCAAGTGTGCAAATGAGATTGAGGCTGTGCTAAGAGAAAAACTGGAGAAGAGTGAAATAAAGTTAAAGTTCTTTAAGAATGCATTTGAATTGGTTGGACAGTACCATGAGAAAAACAAACCATGTGCAAATATTGCTATTGGTCTTGATTATGATACCTTAAACAACAAAAATAAAAACACTGGTGACAAAGGAAAAGCAACAAAGAGTGAAAATAAAATGTTCCAACAATGCTGAAAAATGTTGGGTCACCTGTGTTTAAGACTTGTGAGGTAAACTTCAGTGAAGAAGAATTGATTATCAAGCAAGAAATTGCAGATGAGGACAATGAAAAGAGGAATACCAATTCAATTCAATCTTCCAAGGCTGAAGAAAATCTTATGGACAATCAAAGTACCAAGACTCATGTCAAAGAAACCAAGATTAAATATGCAAGAAAGAAGAAGAAAAATAGAAATGAAAGAATGGGGGATAAACAAAAGCAATAATCTGACCTATGTTGCAGATGTTCCTGGAAAGAAGTGTGAAAAATGTGGCTCTGCAAATCATCTAACTTACCTTTGTAAAAAAGGTGTTAGTAAGCTAACTGAAGGAGCATGCAAATACAATGAAGCAGATTTAAATGATCCCTACTCATTCTGTGATAAGTTTGACTGCATCCCTTGTAACTTGAAAGTGATGAAGAGTTGGCACAAACTGAGAGTAAACCTTAAAGAATCAAAAATTGAGTCTATATTAGAAAGGGATAGTGCACAACAATCATTGAATTCTATTTTATCTGAAACAAATCACTCTAATTCTGCTAAATCAGTTAACAAGAAGAAAGTACCCAACACTGCTTGGGTCACTAAACACACCTGAATCTCATTGTGTGCAGGGCAAAGTGAAGAAAGTCATATGGATCATTGACAGTGGATTTTCCAGACATATGACATGTGATAAGGCCCTGCTATCACAGTTTGAGGAGAAAGCTGGCCCATTGGTGACCTTTGGAGATAATAGCAAAGGATTCACAATGGGATATGGCAAGATTATTTCTGAAAATGTTGTCATTGATGATGTAGCACTAGTAACTGGTTTTGAGGTGAATCTTCTCAGTGTTAGCCAATTTGCAGACAAAAGCTTTGAAGTTTTATTCATCAAAGAAGAATACACCTTTATCAGCAAGAAAACTGGTGAAATTGCTCTAAAAGGAGCAAGGAAAGGAAGCTTGTTTATTGCAGACTTGGACTCAACAAATAAGGATGGTGTTTGCTGCTTCTACATCAAGGCATAACAAGCTATCTCACTTGAATTTCAAGGCAATTAACAACTTAGTCAAAAAGGAGTTAGTGAAAGACATGCCCACGCTGAAGTTTGCTCAAGTTGAAGTTTGTGAAGCTTGTCAGAAAGGAAAGATGAAAAGATCTAGTCACAAGTCAAAAACTGTGAATTCTATTAGTGCACCCTTGCAGCTTATTCACATGGACTTGTTTGGGCCAGTTAATGTCTTATCAATTTCAAGGAACAGATATGCACTTGTGATGGTGGATGATTTCTCAAGATACACTTGGGTAGAGTTCATGTACTCTAAAGCATTCTGTGCAAAATTAAAGTTTACTTTTCTAAATACACATACCATTCAACTTTTATTTTATTTGCAAAATCTATAACTTTAAATAATTTCATAAAGTTAATTTTAAGAATTCTTTTCTCATTTTAGATTAAGAACTTCCAACATGTAAGAGATAAAAACTTTTCAAATTTTACAACTTAACAACCAATTTTTGATATATTAATGATCATAAGCTAATAATAAAATATGATCTAGTCTGGATGACATAGACCTCCCAAAATGGGTCTGGATCCGAAGAACCGAACCGAAATTCATGAAACTGAGATCCGATCCGAGATCCGAATCATACAATCTGATAGTTATCCGAAAACTGATTTAAACCGATCTGAAAAATACCCGAACTGAACCGAAAATGATCTGAAATACAAGATCCGATTATAACTTGGAACCAAATAATATATTACCTGAACCGAATATGACCCGAAATAAGCAAAATTTATACTTTAAATTATTTTATGTTTATGATAACATACTTATTTAATCATATCCTTTTGTAAAAGTACATTATATTATATTTAAAATACTAAATTAAATAAAAAATATATTTTTAAATCTTAAAAATTAAAAAAATAAATAAGTTATGATCCGAAAATATCTGAACTGAATTTAATCCGAACAAAATTATGTCCGATTTTAATCCGAATTTTATATGTTTCTAATCCGAATTAGACCCGAACCGAATCACATTCGATCTGATCTGAATGATATTCAAATATATCATAATCCGAAATTAGATTTGGCTTTGGCTTGGCGGCGACTCATCCCAACATTGCCAGGGCCAGGCGCTAGGCGCCAAACTAGGCGACTATATGGAGCTTGATTAACGCTTGATGATGGGCTGACTTATATTTGGTTGATAATGCTCGTTGGCTTGACAATAATGAGATTATGTTGGGCTGAATATGTGGCTGACTGAGCAGTCAAGATGTATTATATTATTGGGCCCAAAGACTGGGTTAGTTATTGAGCTCATGTGGGGGTAATAAATTCTGGGCTATAAGTGGCATGACTGTGAGACAACAAAAACGTGGGTAATAGTTGGGCTGCATATATATGTGTATACATATATTGATGGGTGTCTAGAGATTGCTAGGAACTGCTCAACATATTGCACAAGCGAATGGTTGGCTGTCGGTGTCGCTGTAACTGCTGGAAACTACTTGGCTGAGAGTAACTGTTCAGAGGAAAATGTGGGAAGATATAGATAGATATATATTAGATATAATCTGTATCTTGTATTCATTATTCTGCATATAGAAAACTGTATAGAGAAAGATAGGCAAACATTGTAGTATTGGCTAATATTCCCTTGTATTCTTTTGGGTTGTGATGGAAATGAAAAGGTTGGGAGTGTCTCCTGTAAATTCTGCTGTATGCTTATATTTACTAGTGGCTATAATTAGATTAGCATAAGTATAAACGAAGGGTGTTGGCTGATGTTCTTGGGGCGCTTGTTCATACTGTGCTGTTGGGCGACTGAGCGACTGAAAGTAGGACGCACAGGCGATCTTACAGAAAAAATAGGCCTTTGACAATTACTATAGTGACAGGCACAACTCTGGTCCTGTGTCCTCCGGTAACAAACATGAAAGGGGTTGTTACAAAGTCGAAGTCGATTCTAACAGGACAACCGCCCCCCACCAACAGGGTAGCTGCAGAAGACTCACGGGACTTAACAAATTGATTGATTCTCAGTTAAATAGAACGTCGTCTTATGTGTTATAATCTCAGGGAATAACCCCCGAGGTTGTCCTCAGGCCACGTATTATCATCTCAGTTAAATAGAACGTCGTCTTATCTGTTATAATCTCAGGGAAAAAACCCAAGGTCGTCCTCAGGCCCCCGTATTCTCATCACCCTTGAGAATTACAGAATAAAGCTTTGATCAATTAATACTAGATAAACTAAAATTCATTTTCGGTTCCAACTTAAGGGAAGAAAGTGTTATTTAAACCTTGGCAAATAAATATTTAAAAATCAATCTAGAAATCTGGCCAACTAGCTTCAGTAATTAGGATTCCGACGAAAAGCAGAAAAATCTATTTCGAAAGCAGGCCAGCTAGCTTCAGGATTAAGCACTTGTCCAGTGAACAACACGACTCCAGTCTTGTTTTCTCGGATGAGAAACAAAAATGGATGGTCTGCAATGAAGTCAATCTTCGTGACAGGAAGAGGACCACCTCCACACTAGTGAACTCGTGAAAAAGCACAAGCTTCTGTGCCATATTCATTAACCTCGATGTACGAGTCCTGGATTACCCTTGAAACATACAGCAGCTCAGCGTACTGAGAATTCACCATCCCATCAAAATCACGTCTTCCAGCCATGAAGGATGCACGCACTCCAAGTTTCTTTAATGCTTCCTAGGCTTCAAATCCAAATGATATTTTAAATTTTGGAATCCGAAGCTTGCCAACCTTCTCTACTTCACTTAGAATATGGCACTCAAGAAATCCCCGGTTCTGAGGCAAGTTTATCCACCAATGTTGACAGTCCGTCTTTTGCATCCGGGAGAAAGAAGTACATGGAAATGTCACGCATGTCAGTTTCATGTTTATATGGAAGTTCTAAAACCTTAAAGCCGTCAAAGGCACTTATGCAATAATGAGTTATATTGCTGGTCATAAAGGGAACACAAACGGAGCGATCATCGAGGAGGTGGAAGCCATAATAGCTTGTTGTCATCACATCGAATTTTTAAACCCAAAGTCCTTTGAAATAGATGTCATTGGCATAAACAATCTTAGTTTCATTGTCAAATGAAACAGGAGAAATAGTGTCTTTGATAAGGCCATAGGTTTTCTTTTTGATCCATGAGTTCATTTTTTCCGCTGCCTCACTAGCTTGTATGAAAAAAGAGACCAATTATACTTATAATAATCTTCAACCTGGAAATACATTTTTTTTTTGACAAATATGGCTAATAACTTTGCAAATGAGTATCCGTTCTCATAAATTCTAGGGTGGGACGACAGAGGAAAAACTCTTAACCACTTGAGCTATCCACTCTTAACCAATATGGCTTGTAACCTGTAAATACATTTATTTACACATAAAGTCTAAAATTTTATGACATCAAAAAATAGACCTTAATGTACTGACCTTGTTTTTAAAATCGACTACATCAGAGGCACCCTTAAACACATCATGCACTACTTTGCTGAAAAAAGGCTTAAAGGAAAGAGACTTGTCGATCCGAACACCATTTGCTAATGACAGTCGGAGAATGGAGTCGGAGGGGGAATCATCTACGGAAAGATATTTAACAAGATGAGATCGAGTTAAGCTCGTCCGTGTTTTCAGCTTTAATAAAGGAAGAAGCTCCTCTAGGCTTTGGTTTTCTGCTCCAGCTGCAACCAAGCTGTAACAAAAACGGAGAGAAAACAGCGTTGGAATTTTTGCTTTCTTGAAGGATGTACTTTATGAGAGTTATCGAGACAACAGTTTGGTTCTCCATAGATTTTTTAATCTCCATTTCGATTTTTTCTTATTTTCCTGGTTCCACTTTTACTCCAGTTGGTTTGTCCTTGAACAATTCCACCTTTGGTGCTATTTGTTTGCCTTCGGATGGTTTCGCCTTTGGTGTTATTCGTTTGCCTTTAGATGGTTCCATCTTAGGTGTTATTTGTTTGCCATCAGATGATTTTGTCTTTTGTGTTATTGGTTTGCCTTGAGATGGTCCATTTTTTGGTATTATTTGTTTGCCTTCGGATGGTTCCGCCTTCGATGTTATTTGTTTGCCATCGGATGATTTTTCTTTGGTGTTATTGATTTGCCTTCGGATGGTGTTATTTGTTTGCCATCAGTTGGTTTTGTCTTTCGTGTTATTGGTTTGCCTTCGGATGGTTCAGTTTTTGGTGTTTTTGGTTTTCTTTTGGATGGAACCATTTTTGGTGTTCTTTTTCTTGTGGAAGGCTCCATTGTTTAGGGTTAAAGAGGATATGTTGTGCTCAAACTAAGAACTCCTCTGTCGGTGGATGTGTTTATATATGAGCATATATGATTTAAGAACATATAAATCAGATCTTTTATTTTTTTTGCTCAAGTAAATCCGATCTTTTCAAATAAAAACCCATAATAATTAATATCTTTGTTCTCCGATAGTTTGGACTTTGGATTATCTCTGGTCATTCCCTTTTTAAAGCTAATTTATATTTTCAATACTTTAGTAATCTTTAATAATAATGGAAACCCTTTTTAAATAAATACTATTAATTTTATCACCAATTTTTGATTTTACTTATTCATTCATATATATCTTATAATCTTATTTTTGTATGTTTTTTTAATTTTATTAAACTTTTGATTGAACCATTTACTTCTATTATGCGTCTACATGTGTCATACTGTATTATGATTGTAGTAAATTTGGTTTTGTTATCTTATATTCTTACATGATTCTATTAAGTTTAGTTTTATTTTTATTTTCTTATACTTCTATCTATTAAATTTGGTTTTATTTTTATTTCACCTTTTTTACTTTAAACTTTGTATTTTTTATTTTCTTATGAAATATATAACAACGAAAACAAAATCCAAAGCGAATAAACAAGAACAAGAAAATAAACGACAATCACACAAGACAAAGATTAACGTGGTTCGGAAATTCCTACTCCACAAGCCGCACTAATTTTGTATTGATCTCTCATATTTTTTGTGATATGATTTTACAATTACATGAGTATTTATAAGAGAAGAAACTAGGCCTAAATCAAAATTACAGTCCAAATCTGAAAAGTAGACTAATCCATAAATTAATCTGAATCTGAATAGTCTATTTTTATGGGCTTAATTAATAGATTCCACAAAACCCAACAATCTCCAACTTGGAGTCTGGCCAATCTTCACTTCACTCTTGTAAGTATAGTAAAATCAATTCTTCAATCAATAACTCTAACTAGTGCAGCGCATTCTCATCAATCAATTCTGAAGGCCAGTTGAAACTAAGCAAAGCTTCAACTTTTCATTTGTAACCACCTTAGTCAACATATCTGCAGGATTCTTTGAACCAAGGATTTTCTTCAAGGACAAAGTACCATTGCTTATCAACTCACTTGTAAAGTGATATCTCAGCTGAATATGCTTTGTATTAGCATGAAACACGGGATTCTTCGCAAGATGAATAGCACTCTGACTGTCGCTATACAAAGAACTGTCCGCTTGTTTCTTGCCCAACTCCTCAAGAAAAATCTTCAACCAAATCATCTCCTTGCTAGCTTCAGAGATAGCCATATATTCTGCTTCTGTGGTTGAAAGAGAAACACTCTTTTGAAGTCGAGACATCCAACTAACTGCGATGCCACCCAAAGTGAAAATATAACCCGTTGTACTTTTTCTTGTGTCCAAACATCCATCCAAATCTGCATCAGAGAACCCTTCCAAGATAACATCTTTCTTACTGAAACATAGTGCAACCTTGGATGTGCCTTTCAAGTAGCGTGACAACCATTTGACTGCTTCCCAATGCTCTCTTCCTGGATTACACATAATTCTGCTCACAACTCCCACTGCATGAGCAATGTTTGGCCTTGTACACACCATAGCATACATTAAACTGCCAACTGCAGATGCATAAGGAACTTTAGCCATATCTTTCTTGCCTTCATTCGTTTTAGGTGATTGCTTCTTTGTGAGATTAAAGTGACTCGCCAACGATGTACTTCTGGTCTTCGCATCCTGGACACTGAATTTCTGTAACAATTTCTCAACATACTTCTCTTGAGATAATTTTAAAGTACTTTCAGTTCTATCCCTTATGATGCTTATATCAAGTATTTGTTTTGTTGCACCCATATCCTTCATCTCAAACTCCTCAGACATCTGTGTCTTTAACCTGTTGATTTCCCTCATATTTGATCTTGCTATTAACATGTCATCAACAGACAACAACAATATGATATAAGATGAATCAAACTGTTTAAATTAATAACAATGATACATAGCACTTCTCGTGTATCCTTTCTTCATCATAAAGCTGTCAAACTTCAAGTACCATTATCTCGGTGCTTGCTTTAAACCACACAAGCTTTATATAAGCTTGCAAACAAGGCTTTCTTTCCCAGCTACCTGAAATCCCTCTGGCTGAACCATGTAGATGTCTTCCTCAAGATCACCATGTAAGAACGCGGTCTTAACATCTAGTTCCTCTAGATGTAACTCCTCTGCAGCCACAATACTTAGCACAATTCTAACTGTAGTCATCTTAACAACGGGAGAAAATATATCAGTATAGTCAATACCCTTTTTTTGTTGATAACCCTTGACTACTAACCTTGCCTTGTATCTCTTGCTGCCATCATGTTCTTCTTTGATCCTAACACCCACTTATTCTGTAAAGCCTTCTTTCCTGCTGGTAACTCTGTTAAAGACCAAGTCTCATTCTTCTCAAGAGAACTCATCTCCTCATCCATGGTTGATTTCCACTGAACTGAATCATCCACTTGTACTACCTCTGAATAACACTGAAGCTCCCCGTCCTCGGTCAATAACATATAATATGCTGAAGGAGAATATCTTTGTGGTGGCCTCACACTTCTGCTTGATTTTCTTACCTCGGTTTGTGGAGTTACTGGAACCCTGTCATCAACATTCTCCGAACTCCCACTATTTCCTGCAAGATCTGTTTCTGTAATATCTTCAAGCACTGCTTCCTCTTTCTCAGGTTGTCCCTTTGTAAACTCAGAATCGACTACAAGCTTATCCTTATACACCGCATTCTCATTAAAAGTAACATCTCTACTTCTAACGACCTTCGTAATCAGTTCATCCCAGAAACGGTAACCCATATCATCTGAGCCATAACCATTGAAGATACACATCTTTGTTTTCGGATCAAACTTGTCCATGTCGGAATCTTTAACACGCACATAAGAAACACAACCAAAAACTCGCAAGTGTGAAAGATTTACCTCTTTTTCCTGCCACTCTTCTTCCGGAATCTTGAACCCCAAAGGACTTGAAGGTCCTCTATTTATGAGATACGCAGCTGTGCTAACTGCATCAGCCCAAAATATCTTTGGAAACCCTGCATGTAATCTCATACTCTTGGCCCTCTCATTCAAGGTTCTATTCATGCGCTCTGCAACACAATTCTGTTGTGGTGTCTCTGGAATAGTTTTAATCATTATAATCCCAAATTTCGCGCAATAACTTTTAAACTCATCACTACTGTATTCACCACCATTATCTAACATCAAACTCTTCACCTTCAAACCGGTCTGATTTTCAACTTCAGTCTTCCACTTCTTGAAAGTAGCAAACACATCTGATTTATTCTTCAAAAAATAAATCCATACCTTTCTAGTGGAATCATCAATGAAAGTGACATAGTAGCGAGATTCACCCAACGATGCAACTGTTGTTGGACCATATACATCTGTATGAACTAACTCTAACTTCTTAGCCTTGGGGGTCCTCCCTGATTTTGCAAAAGTAACACGTTTCTGCTTTCCAAGAACACATGGCTCACAGAATCCAACTTCCACATTCTTCAACTCTGGAATCTTCCCCTTCGAAGTTAACAGCTTCATACCTTTTTCACTCATATGACCAAGCCTTTGGTGCCACAAAGTTGAAGACTCAATCTCATCAGCAACTGCATTTGCTTCATAGCTAGATTGTTCAACAATGTATAAAGTCCCCTTTTTCTCTCCACGAGCAATAACTAGATTCCCCTTTATAACCTTCCACTGTCCGTCTCCGAAAGTAATTCGATACCCTTCCTTATCTAACTGACCCCACAGATAACAACATTTTCTTTAGTCCAGGAATGTACCTTACATCTTTCAACGTCCAGCTAGTTCCCAAAAAGGTTCTGAGATTAATATCTCCCATGCCCGCAATATCCAAAGTCACATCATCAGCAAGACGAACTTTACCAAAATTTCCAACTCTGAAATTTAACATTAAATCCTTGCAAGGGGTAGCATGGAATGAAGCACCAGAATCCATAACCCATGATTCAACCGAACATTCAACACACCAAATCAAAGCATCGTCATCCTCCACTTCTTCTACTACGTTAGCTGAATTATCCTCTTTACTCTTTCCTTTTGGAGCCGCGGGAGCCGTGCACTGATTCCTGAAGTGACCCTTCTTCTGAAAATTCCAACAAACAATATCATTGCGATCTTTGGATTGTTCTCTCTTCTGTGACTTCGATCTGCTACACCCCTTATTCTGCCCCTTTTCAAACTTCCTGCCTCTACTCTCAGCACTCAACAAGGAACCTGATGACTCTCCTGAGTTTCTCCTACGAATATCTTCTCCAAGAATCGAATCTCGAACTCCATCAAAAGTCATCTTACCGCTTTCAGATGAATTACTTATAGCAATGACAAATCCCGACCAACTGTCTGGTAATGAGGATGCCAATAACAAGGCTTGTACTTCATCATCGAATTTAATATCCACCGATGCCAATCTTGCGAGGATGGAATTAAATTCGTTCACATGATCAGCAACACAATCGCCTTCATTCAATCTAGTGGCAACTAACAAGCGAATCAAATACACCTTATTTGAAGCAGACAGCTTTTCATACATGTTTTGACAAAGCCTTGATCAAACCATAAGTTGTCGTTTCCTTGACGATATTGTAAGCAACGTTCTTCGCCAAAGTCAACCTGACAACCCCTAGAGCCTGCCTGTCCAAAAGCTTCCATTCTTCATCCTTCATTGCAGTTGGTTTCTTCTCTTCCAGCGGTTCATGTAGTTTTTCTGATACAGATAATCCTCAATTTACATCTTCCAAAACCCATAATCTTTGCCATCAAATTTGTCGATCTTCATCTTTCCGTCTTCTGCCATCGCTCCTACTTGCCTGAAAACCTAGGCTCTTGATATCAGTTGTTGAGTATACAACGAAAGCAAAACCCAAAGCGAATAAACAAGAACAAGAAAATAAACGACAATCACACAAGACAAAGATTTACGTGGTTCGGAAATTCCTACTCCAGAAGCCGCACTAATTTTTTATTGATCTCTCACAATTTGTTGTGTTATGATTTTACAATTACATGAGTATTTATAAGAGAAGAAACTAGGCCTAAATCAAAATTATAGTCCAAATCTGAAAAGTAGACTAATCCATAAATTAATCTGAATCTGAATAGTCTATTTTCATGAGGTTAATTTATAGACTCCACAAAACCCAACAATGAATTGCTAATTCATTCAATTCAATATATAATAAGGGAACCCCATTTTTAAATGGTATTATTAATTTTGGTTTAAGCAATTTTTGTTACCACTAACTTTTGGTTTTACTTATTATTTATATATATCTTATAATTCTATTTTTGTATATCTTTTAATTCTACTAAACTTTTGATTGCACCATTTATTTTTGTTATGCGTCTACATGTGTTATACTTCTACATGTATTATGATTCTATTAAGTTTGGTTAACTGTAATTATTATATTGATTTCAACTCAGTAATTATATTTTCCATAGGACTCAATAATATATTTTAATGAAATAATAAACTTTTGGAAATTGTATAATAATTATAATCTTTTTATTATAATCATAACACCAATACGTACTAAATAGTTTGGGTTGAATTTTCTGAGTAAAAATTAGAAATTTTGACATGACACTTATATTATTATGATTTTTAAAAATTATTTAAATAAATTAACTAGGCCCGTATTTCACACGGGTTATCAACTAGTATATATATAATATAATAATCGGAATGAGTTATACTTTGATTGAACGGTTATTCCCCTATTTTAATTATTAAAAAATAGTATTGTATACATGTTAAACTATTAAATTACTAAATTACTAGATATGGTCTTCTTATCCTGCTAAACTACGACCAAAACTTATCCCGCTAAACTACAATTAAAGCTTCTTCCTAATATTTTTTTTATTTTTATTATATTCTATAGTTATTATATATTTAAATAAATATATTAAAGTTATTAAAGTTATTATATGATTAAATAAACAAAATTTAAAAATTATTTAAAAATTAACGAATCCATAAATCGCATGGGATTTTAGGGAATTAAAGATAAGTTTATATGTTAATCAAGATAATCTCTGCAGTAGATCACTATGGATTGGTATTAGTGTTAAAAAAAAATCCTTCGATTCGGTATTCGTACAAATCATGTAATCGGCCAGAGAGTTGTGGGGTCTAATTAATTATCCCTAATTGATATTCAAAATGGATTTCAAATTTCACGTGTGTGAATAGTACATAAAATATTTTACCGCCTTGATTACAAAGTAGTCTTTTTTAATTTGAAATTAATAGCAATTTACTACAAAATGATACTTTAATTAAGAATTGATTTTAAGCAGAGGTTGAACAAATGTACTCGAATGTATTGATGCCAATAGTAACACAAGAAATGCCTTTAAAATCGTTTGTCAAAAACACAAAATATGGATCACAAAAGATGATCCCACTTGCTACACAAAATTGTTGATCTTTGTTGCTCAGATAGCTAACTACATACCAGCTAATTAAGCAAAATTAGAAGTTATAGAACAAAGACTAGAAGCAGTTCAAGACTTGAAGGATTAAGCACTAGTCCGATGAATAGCATCCGGCTAACTCTCTCCCTAATGAAAAACATAAAAAAGTTGGTCTGCAACAAAGTTAATCGCGTCCTCATGGAGACTATATTCCACGGCATCACCAGTCACAGCAGCTTCAGTGCCTTTTTCGTTAACTTCAATGACAGCTTTAGGGACTAAATGCGTGACAAAGAGAGGCATAGGAGAGGATCATCCACTATCTCGGTGAGACCTACGTGTGGATGGCAGTCCAGCCCTAGTCAGCTCTAAGGCTTTTGGCATTTCAATGATGGTTTCTACAAATCCAGATTCTAACCCAGCTTTCTATAATAATGTGGCAGCCCATCTTTTGCATCTGGGAGGAATATGAACATGAAAAAGGACCGTTAATTTGAATATTGTGTCCTTGTTTATAAAGAAGCCCAACACTTTGAAACCATCAAAAACACTAACAAATCGATTTTTCATATAACTGGTCACGAAAGGAACTGGAATTGATTCACCGTTGAGGAAGTGAAAGTCATAGTCGTCCGTGTAGTGTGGATTGAACACCCTTCTCCTCCATTCTGCATTAAAACAAAGGGCATTGGTAAAAATACAAGGCTAGTTCTGCTATTAACTAATTCAGGAGAAAGAATGTGTTGAATAAGACCACTTGTCTCCTTGTCATCCCATGAGTTCACTATTCCTACTACTTCCCCAGCCTGCAGAATTACCGATAGATTTCTAATTAGTATAAGAATCTATAAAATCATTCTCATTAAGTTATACAGTAACAATAAGATAAAGGTACATTCATGCAATACACTATTTTAATTAGACTGTGAGTGTATAAAGTCGCAGACCCTTACCTTGTTCTGAACATCAACCTGATGACAAACAGTCTTAAAAAACCACTTGTTTAAAAGAAGATTTGATAGAAAGCGGCTTGTCAATTGAAACACCATTGGCAAAGGACAAACGAGGACCGCCAGATGGGAACCAAGGGCAAAAACAAGATCAACGAGATGTGAATAGAGATAGTTAAAGTCGTATGTAGTGTTAGCTCTAAGGAAACAGAGAACCTGGTCAAGGGTTTGGCCACTGGAACCAGCTGCAATCAAGCTGAAAATACTTTTTACCAAAGCACCTTTTAACCACTGGAATCGAGTATATCACCGTGAAATTCCCCAATATACATCCTTTTAACGACAATACCTCGACATGGATGTTGCAAGTGAAGTAGGCAGAGGAAGAAGAACAGAGCACTTGTGACTTTTACATTTTTTATTCAATTGAAGCTATAAAAAAGAGAAGGCAAATAACCTTGTCCGAAAATCAATAACATCAGAGGCAGCCTTGTACAAAACATCCACCGTCTTGCTAAAAAAGGCTTAAACGACATAGACCTAACCAGGATTTAGAAGGAATTTACTGATGAAGAGCAAAAAAATCTATATAGAAATCAGGCCAGCTAGCTTCAGGATTAAGGATTTGTCCAATGAACAGCAGAACTACAGTCTTGTTTTCTCGGATGAGAAACAAAAATACCAATAAGCATAAAGTAAGGACTTAATCATATAAAATTCAATAAATACTACATAATTTAATAATTCTCCCTACAGGGGAAGTTGTCACTGTTTATCTTGTGGCAGAATAACATAGTTCAGAAAAGAGTATAGCGAGTCATTAGCTCAGTTAATTGAGATAACATCTCGTTTTCTAACCCACCAGCATAAAAGGGGAACTCGTCAACCTCAAATGAAGGAGTAATAACTTTTCTTACAAGTCTTCCATCTCGATTGAAGGCCAAGACGGGAAGAAATAAGTAAAAATCGTCAATGGACCTCCCATACCAATAATTAGATGAGCATATATTTTCTTTCAACTCGCTTGCACGGCACGATATCCAATTATTATCACCGAGTTCCCTTTCAGGTGATGCCAAACAACGCTTATTTTGACTGTCAAAGGGTACACTAGTGGAAAATTCCAGATTGTCTGCTAAAATGCGGATTACTTCGAATTCATCATCTGTACCCTTCGTCAGGAGATACCTTCCTTTTAACATGATTAAGAAATGGGCATTTGGTGAACGTTCGCTAAAATCGCTCTCCCAACCACCACCGATCCTCTCAAGAATCAGAATGACTCTTTTCCCAAGAAGTTCAGAAAAAGAAACCTTTTAAAATCAGATTGACTAGTTAGTAGGTGAGAAAAGCTCAAAAGCAATACTGCAATCTGAAAACCATCGAAGCTAGAAGTAAGAGTTGTGTATCAGTAGCTGTAAAGTGCAACATACGTACAGCTTTAACTGTGGACTTTTTAGAGAACTTAGTTTGAGCTAAATAAAGATACGCTTAACAAGTTGAAAACATGCACCAGAAGATCAAAATAACTCACCTGGGATCCATTGTTCCTTCTAAAGACAGTGTTCTTATCCCACAGCATCTCTAGCTTCAGATGCTTGATCTTTTCAGTCTCCAACTCCACAGCTTTTTTAAATGTGAATGGGTATGCTGAAATACCATACTCCAACAAGATACTGGCACCATGTGGTTCAACTAATTCTGCATGGGGGCCAATGATCACAAGCTCATTAGGATCCTCTTCATAATTATACAAGAGCTTGAAAACACGCCTCAACTTCCGACAACACTCGTCTCTAAATGGCAGCGCCAACCAAGGCATAGTCTTCAACACTTTCCAAAATGATTCTTCACTGTTACTTTTACAATCATACAGAGCTGGCTCTGCTACGTAGATGAGCACAACCTCAAATTTGTCTTTATTTTCTGTTTTCGCAAATCTAAGAGTTTCAGTGAGATAATGGTTGGCATATTTAGCATGATAAAAATAAAGGGCCACAACCTTATCTTCGAGAGCGTCAATTGGTACCTGTCAGTACAAGCACGTAGCAAATATTGAATTAGTAGATAATGATGAAAAAACGCTATTCCTCCTTTCATATAACGGAAAGAGGGGAAAATAAGGAAAGAAAATAGGTTGAATTTACTATTAACCTTTGATGTCGTCAGCAAAATAAAAGACTGTAAATTGAGATCTGGCCTTTTAAACAATAACAAGATTACAATTCCAACAGATTTACCCTACATATTTTAACAGACTATATTAGTAAAACAAAATTGTCGGAAAATTGGCTATGGAGATTCCGCGCGGTTCACTTGGAGAAAACAAAGCTGAAAAACATACAAGCTACGAAAGAGCAAGCTCCGGTCAACAATAACGACGGGTCGAAAATCTAGAGAAGGAACCTAGAACTATAGATGAAAAAACCAAAGAGAAAAATAAGGTTGCAAAGAGAACTTAGTGAGGTCTCTGAAGGTTGATTTCTTCCGAGTACCAAAATGGTAGTGAATCTTCGTTCCCTGAGGAATTCTCCGCATCGTTCTCGTCAAGGCGTAGAAGAAGATGTCCAACAGCGGAAAACGAGCATCGCGGGTCTAATAAAACTACAAGACGATGTGGCACTTTGCAAGGACTTCATCAGAGATCCTTTCCGAGAGTCCAATATCTGAAGATATAGAAAACACAACGCCGGAATAAATAGAGAATCAAAGGTTCCTCCCATCTAGCAATTTGAAGGCTCCGCCGATCATTCTAACTTCATTCATCTCTTCGATGTCTGTATGAGTTTCTTTGGACATTCAGAAATAGCAAGATGCTAGTTCTTCTCCACCTGTCTAAAAGCAAAAGGAACAACATTTCGCTGGTTTAATAATCTACCTCCTCGATCTATCGACTCATGGGCTTGTCCAAAGGGAAAATTCCGAACCAGATTTTAAACAACCAGAAAGGAAGTAAAATGAAGGCTTCGTTGACGACTATTAGGCCAAGAGGCGATGAACCTCTCAAAGATTATAGACTCGTTTCAGAGCCGAAATATCTGTAATCCCAAATCTCATAGAAGAACTCACAATAAATTATTTTGCTGCAGGGTGGACATATCTCGCCATGGCCAACTACTCGAAGAGTTCTTTGATAAAAATCAAAGAACCTTACAGGCAGCCATGCAAGTATTCGAGCACAGGCTAATTCTACAAGAGGTTGTAGGAAGTATTCAATCATCATAATCTCTAAAGTCAAGACTGGACACAGTAAGCTAAATTTAAGATGAAAAACATAGAAAATTCATGATATTTCAATCATACCCTAATCTTCGAATGAATACATTTCAGTTTAATATGACCTGATGAACTATCAGCTAAGGGACGCTATATTCAGAAAAAATACCTTTAAATGTTAATTTTTTTGTACATTTGACATTGTCATTGCCTAATCTTCCATTGGCCCTTGTTAATCATTTATAGGTATCAAATTATGACACATATTGTTCACATACGAGTTGCACACTATATCTGACATTAAATAAAAATATAAATATAAATTCTAATATATATATATATATCAAGTCTTCAAAGATAACCAAACCTTATCATCTTTGTTTGAGATGACATAATCACGCACTCGGGTTGCCAAAAGTGTTTTCAAGGAGGGTTGCTTAGCTGCTGCATCATCTTCTGCTCGAATAACTTCTAATCTTTCGTCACTAAAAGGATAACCCGATGCTCCGAAATCGTCAAAAATAACCCAATCATTACATTGCAGAACCATGCCGGTTGAGTCAACGACAAAATTCGTTAATGGAAAGTTTTCTTTATGCACACCACTGCCAAACAATCTTTGCATATTTTTCCTGGTCACCACATCTGAATATGGTATTGCTGTCCATGGCATGCTGGAAAACAAATCTTCAAAAAGCTCCTGAGGATCTCTCACACGAGAAGGTTGACCAATAATAATTCTGTTATACCCTGCATGACGATATTGATTGGCAACCAAAACAACCTCAAAATTATTGTTTGGCAGTAGATCATAGTATACGTCTTTGAGGAATGATGTGAAGTCCTCAGAATGTTGTGGATAATCAACATATAATGGCATAAAATATAAAACAATGACTTTGCCTTCCAGCTGCTCAGCTTTGATCTAAAAAAAGTCATACATGATCAGCAAATATGATAATGCGGATTATAATTCTAATTTTCTATTCCTATAATGTAGTTCAACAAGTCACTTTTAGTCATATTGTTTGTACTTCAAATTGTGATGCAAAGTGACACGAAAACAAACTCTAATATATCATATATGTGTGCGTGTGTGTAACACTAAACATTGGAACCACAAACCATAATAAACAGTACATACATGTTCGTTGTTATTTCTGACCAGGTAATCCCTGTTTTTGGTGAAGAGAAGGTCCTTTAAATTAATAATGTCTCCTTTTTTTATAATCTGTTTCTTCACTTCAGCTTCAGCTTCAGCTTCCGTAGGGTAGTGTATACTTTTGGTGAAGAGATGCATCTTTTTTTGTTCAGATGGTTTAAACTTGTTTGGCTCAACAGGATCAACAGTGTGGTGGCCCAAACGATTGTCATCCAGTGCATCCTGAGCCTTCTCGGCTTCTTCTTTAGTACCATATCTAACTAACGCTGATCCCTTTAAATGTGTGTAGGGTGGAATGGCTCTCAAGATTCTTGCTGTAAATTCAACAGTATGCCATTAATTTGACAGCACAACATAATTTTTTTTCCAAACAGATAATGCCTAGAAAAGTAAGTTATTTTAAAACGTGTTACCCTCCAAAACATTCCCAAAAGGGGCAAATGCTTCTCGAAGCTTATCCTCGGTAGATAAATCTAACACCCCTACATAAAAAGCAAAATAACTAGTCATTCTTGGAAAAGGAAAACTTATGCATTGCTATGATATCTAATATTTAAATAGAATGATATAATGCCTTGAGATTCATCCAAGTCATCGAAGTCCACACGCACAGTGTAGAGGGGTTTAGGAATGGAAACGGGTTCGGGTTCGGGTTCTTGCTTCAAAAATTCCCTCTCCGATTGGACAAAAACAACAGAGTCCCCCAAAGGTCTGAGATTCATTCGCGTACGAGCTTTCTCGGCTTCTTGAATATTATCATAGGTAACAATAGCAAAGCCCTTTGATAATCCAGAGAATCTATCTTTAACAATTTTTGCTGCAAAATCGAAACGTTGACAGCAACTGAGACAAAAATGCCTAAAAACAGGATAAATTATATTTTTGAAAAAGAATTACCCTCAACAAGATTTCCAAAGCGGGCAAACGCTTCTCTAATCATTTCATCGGTAGTCCAAAGAGAGACCCCTGCAATTGTTGAACTAATGTAATTGCGAGAAATGCCGTATTAATTTAAACAAACCATACCAATACTTATGTACAACATTTACCATGGTCACTTGCAATATTGCATTTCAGAATCTACAAGATAGAAATACAGAAATGCTGTACTTGACATTTTAATCCTGCTTGTTTTAAACGTCATTCAGAATCAACAAACGTCATTCAAAATTTACCAGACCTAGAATACCTAGGGCTTACAAATTCATATTTACTTATTTAGAGAAGTTAACGTTTTCGAAACATGACACAAGTCTTGTTCGCATATAACCAGGTCACTCTGAACTCAATTATTCTAATTCAATTCTTAACGAAATCAACTTATTCAAAATCTTGGACTCCTCTACAGAACGATATAAAAACGATTACCCATCAAGTGATATAACTTCTTAAACAGAACTAGGGATGCATCAAATCAAAACAAAGCAACCCGACCCGACCCGACCCGACTCAGGACTTGCTTGGGGAGAAATCTACATATGTACCGCTGACGAATAGCTTGGGGGCAGTTAAACTTGATTTGTGACGCAAAAAGGACTTGTTACATTCGATTGATCTCGATAGTTTGCGAATTCCACGGGAAAACCCCCCGCTCAATGCCATTGTTATTGTGAACCTACGAACTGAGCAACTCTCCCTAACACAAATGATATATCATATATGGCAGGGCTAAATAATTGGGTTAAACGGCAGTTGGGTCACTCAACTCACTACTAACTTTCAGTTGGGTCATCCAACTCAAAAAGCTGTCAGTCAACTCACAAATCTCTTTAAAATTTTCACATAGGTCACTTGTCGTTACAGACGTTAAATCTTGGATGGAAAAATGACTCAGCAGTCTGACATGGCTGATTTGTGACATATGGATCTCATCTAACCCGACCCAAATATTAGAGAACCCAGTATATCATCCCTCTTTTATAAACTCTCCCCCTTTTATACAAAATTAGGGTTCATATCAAGCTCAAAGCATCTGTTATGTCCAGTACGAAAAGCAGTAGTTCGTCAGTTAGAAATCCGTTCGGAAGTAGCAGTAACTCATGGGCGGGTGGTAAACATTACGACCCTGAAGAAGCTTGGAAAGAAGGGACATTGGACCCGGGAAGAAGGTTTTTCGGTTGCAGTCAATGGAAGGCAAGTGTATTTTGCATTGTTATCTTGTTTAATGCTTAAATGTATTTAGCTAACTTGGCTTATAATTTGATTAGGATTCAAGGAAAAAATGTAATTTTTTTCTATGGGCTGATCCTCCATACACCGATAGAGCAAGAGAAGTTGTTCAGGAATTGAAGGCAAAAGTGAGAGTCAAAGATGATCAACTGGAAAGATGATCCAGTACCGATGTGGTTCCCTAGACTTGGAGTTGGCATCTATGAAAAAACATAAAATATAAGTACATTATTACAATATGCAGCAAAAGTTTAAAAACTAAGAATACTTACAAATTTTATCCTTTGGTTAGGCCCAGGTTGTGGTTCTTCCATGTTTTCCATTGTATCATTCATCAGTTCATCCTCGCCAGTTAGGATTTCTTCTTGTTGCAACTGCATCTCTTGAGTTACTTCTTCCATAGCAGACTGCTCCTTTTGTGGTCTCCCCCTCTGCTTTTTTGGTCCCTCTGGATACAAGTGTTTATCTGGGCATTTATCTCTCTTATGGCCTTCCTTCCTACAGTCTCCATTGAATTTGACCTTACTGCTTCTTTAAAGTCCTTTTTACAACCAAATATCTGACCAACTTTAAATTTTATGTCTTTGGCAGGTGTATGCACATTAAAAACCTCATCTACATATTTCATTTTATCATATCCAGGGGGGGATTAGCATAACAAAATTCTTCATCACTCTCCTCACTACTAGGATAAAAACCCCTGTCTGATTCACTGTCTTCATTACTCTCATACATTTCATTCAAATTCGCTTCCCTCTCATGTTCATCCATCTTCTTTTTTTCTTCTCTACTGGATTTCCTAATCTCTACAAATTCATCATCACTATACTCCATTTCCATATCAGACTCATCAGTAGGTACAATAACATGGTAGACATACAAAACAATGTTATTACCACATTCCTTACCCAACTCAATTAGTACTGGCTTCGATTCAGCATTAAGCAAATAAATCTTAAGTTCAGGAGTTCTAAAGTACATGAAATCACAAACTCACCAACAGGACCATTAAATAATTTCTTCAAATCATCAATACTAAGCTTCTCAAAATCAATACGCTTATAAAGTTTTCTCACATTACTTGTGTACGATTGATAAGGAACATGCACAAAATGACCTCCATAGTATAATATAACATTATACAAATTATCCCTGTTAAATGTAAGTAAATAATTAAAGAACCCTAATTTACATAGGTACAGAACATTCTAATAAAATAGAAAAAAACAGGACAGGTTCAACCCTAATTGAAGCATCCTAATAATTAAAAAACACAAGACGGGTAATTACTTACGTTGTTTATTCTCCGGTGGTTGCATTCTCATCCACTTCATCCTCTATGCCAGCGTCATCATCTTCAATCACAATTTCGTCTTCATCATTTGGTTCTTCAATTATACGAACTTCAACTCCTGATCGAGTTCGAAGCATCTCCGAAATTAGGTTTACAATAGAATGGATTTGGGTGTGTGTTACAGTTAGGGATTTTGTTATCAAGTAAGTAATTTTGGGGAATTTTGTTATAAGAGGGTGGGTTATAATAGAAACGGGTTTGTAGATGGGCTGGGTTTGCTAACTGGGCTGGGTCATTTCACTGACGTGGCATGTGATCTGGCACTCACCTGGCACTTATCTGGCAGCAATAGACGGACTTCCGTCTATTGTCAACGCGAGTTAACGGACGTGAAATTTTAAACGAGTACAATGACTTAAATGAATATTTTTAATTCATATATGACCTCAATGAGAACTTTTTGAGTTGGATGACCCAACTGAAAGTTAGTAGTGAGTTGAGTGACCTAACTGCCATTTAACCCCTAAATAATTGTTATTGTTATTGTTTATGTTGGGACAGGAAATCGGAAAGTATTTTAAAAACCCGTAAATCATGGTTCGGATTATACACCGACACAGTTAGATACTGAAAAATATATATTCGGCTCAATTAAATAGGTCATGTATTTCAATTATGATATTTTAATTTACAATTACTTAGATTGTTGATAAGATTCAAATATTTTACTAATTTATATGATTAATATTATATCTAATTATAAATTTGATTTAAAATTTTCAATGATTATAATTTACGCGCTAAAACTACAACTAATTATAATCGGGGATTGAATTGGTTTTTAATTAATAAATTAGCGTGATATAAGCATGTTAGTGCTTATGTTGATATGGTATATATTCTCAGAAACTTCCGCTTTGGTATCAGTTTCAAAACGAATAATGAAAGACAAGACATATGCAATCTATTAACTAGGCGGATATGGAAGTATAAGTCCATGTCTAATTATTTTCTCTGATCTTGTAGTTTATAAGAACGTGTGTGATACATAGACTATTTTTAATATATTTTTAATATTTATTTATATTTGAAATTTTAAAATATGAAATTTGTCATTTAAAATATATTTATTTAATATTTATTTATGATATCACTTTTCTAAATATCTTACTCTAGAATAATCCATCAAAATCTAATAATCTAGAATTTTCTTGAATAAAAATCTCATCAAAATATCTTTCTATTTTTTATAGGATTTTGGAAGGGAATTTAAAGTAAAAATATATTTATATAAGATTAGCATTTTGATAAGAACTAACTTAAAACCCGTGCGATACATGGACTGCACTGTTTTTTTTAATATTATATAATTTAAAAAAAGAACTTGAATTCAGTTCTTAATTTTGTTCATTTAAAATTTTAAATGATATGATTTCATGATAATTATATAAATAGCATATATGTTCATAACTTTTTAGAACATTTAAATTTATTTAAAGTGATAACATTGGTAAGAAGAGAAATATTATTATAATGAAATTATTATTTTGTTGAGGGTAAAAATATAATGTTTTCATTATGTTGGTACATTAAAAAACTATTATTTCAGCATTACTCAATCTATTAACTTTAACTCTATAAAAGATATTTGAAAAAGTCAATATTATTGATTAAACGATATAATTTTATTTACAAAAATATGTTTTAAATAAAATTTGATTTTTTATTTCACATGAATAGGATACGAATTATACTTTGTCTAATATTAATTTGATTTATCTCGGATCAGTGATTTACATTATTTTATTTTAGCCTGGTGCTCAATCCACAAACCAAATTAAACTAATTATTTTTAGTTTAATTTTATTTTTTTTAAATTTCGGATCAATAAGATAATTTTGTTTTAGACTGAATAATTAGTATATATGTTTTTTTTGGTCGGATTGTATTTTTATTTTAGTTTTGTGTTAGTCTGAATCAATTGTATAATGTATTTTTATATCGTGGATAAATAAAAATTATTATTTTATTTATCCAAGTTCATTAGTATAATTTTTTTGGAGGATTGATAGTATTATTATTTTATCTTAACCTGAGTCACATGATATATTAACTAAATCGTAATATTTAGATTTAGTTTGCTTAAATTTAATTTAACCCGAAATAACAAATTAGAATGATATAGAACTCGATATGAATTAAAATTTAAATTGGCAGAAGAAGTTGAATTTAATATAAATCATAGTGATATAGAGTTCGATATAAAATAGAATTGAAATTGGTAAAGCAACAGAGGAAGTTGACCTCAGTATCAATTAGAATTAGAATTGATCGACCCAATAATTAAAAATTTGAACAATTAAGTAAGGGTAATTAGGTAATTTCAGCAAGTACCGACCGACCTACTACCAAATTTTTAATATAGTATAGATATATAAAATTTAAAATTTATTTATATATTTATTTTTAAGTTAAGATTATAAAAGAATAAATACGAATTTATAAAGTTATTAATAGGATTAATTCAGTTTTACCGAATATAAAATAAACACTAAATATAGCCATTAATACACTTTTCAAAAATAACAATATAATCTAATTTCTAAAATTTTAAAGTAGTCAAAAATAACATAATCGGCACTAATAAAATATTTTTATGGATTTTTAAAACAAGATGATTAAGTGATCACCCTTCTAACAAGAATTTTATTTTATTTTTAAATAAAGGCGATAACTACTTAAATCGTGGTCAATACAAGTACTCAATATATTATGCCCCTCTTAACACAATAAATCTCTTAAAAATAGTTTTGATAAAATTTATGCTTATGAGAATTATAATTCAGGTTTTCTTTTGCTTAATTATATATATATATAGGGAGTTGCTCAAATGAGAACCCCACTATTATGAGATAAGAGATCCAATATTATCCACATATTTTATATATATTGATTAAATCTTATCCACACATTTGCAATCTAAGTTCCGTTTTTTTTAAACTCTATCATCTAACCACCTCATTCCCTACCACCTCACCTCCTTCCCTACCAGCCTCCGCCACCGACCACCGGCCGCCATCGTTGCCGGAAAAAAATGCCATCATTGCCGGAAAAATACCAGACCTCTCTCTCTTGCCCCTCTTCTCCCGCACCCTCCCTCCTCCTGCCTCCACCATCTCCTTCAACTCCAACGCCATCCTTCACCACTATGCCACCTGAAACTTCGGCGATACATCTCCTCCATCACCAACATCTCTAATCATCCTTAAAATCAGCATCGAATTGCTTACGCAAGCCAAAATTCAGATTTGGTGCTTCAGTTAAATTGTCGACTACGTTGCGGACGAAGATAATGACGTGCAGGGATCCTGTAGGTGATGGAAACGCCATTAAGCTTTGTTCGAGTTTCAAAACATAGGCGATTTGGTGATTTTCAATTCAGATCTAAGAATTCTTGGTGAACCAGTTTAATATCCGGTGATTTTCTAGTCGAAAGCAATGATTAGTCGAAGACGGAGATATGTGATTGTAATTTGATGGTCATGATAGTTTAATTTACTGGATTATGTGTTTGATTTTAGTAATTTTTCTTCGACGGTGGTGATTTTTTTGATTCTGGTGGTCGGTGCTTGGCCAGACAGAGTTGTAGTATGGTGGTTGTGGTGGTGATTTTGGTCGGAGTTGGTGATCGTGGCCGGATCTGATGGGAAGAAAGTGAATTAATGTGGTAATTTCTAGTTTCCGACAGTGATTTATCATTTTCTGATTCTGGCGGTGATTTTTCATTATCCGGTGGTGATTTTTGATTTGACGGTGGTGATTTTATGTTTGACGGTGGTGATTTTCTGGTGGTCGCCGGAGGTGATGGTGACCGGAAATGGTTGTCACCAGAGGTTGTGATGGTTGATGGGTGGTTAAATTAGATAGAAGAAGGAGAAATATTAAAATTTATAAATAATAAATATTAAATCAACGGTGAGAGATGAACATGTTGTATTTGAATGAGTGGATAGGATTAAATCTCATATCTCACAATAGTAGGGTTCTCACTGGATTAAGACCCTATATATATATAATCAAGTTCTATGGAGACCCAAAATTTTTGGGGACTCGGAGACCATGATCTACACCGTTCATGTTAATCTAATCTAATGGTGTAATTTTTATTCATTGTATCTGTTACACTCACATATAAATTCGGTATTTCTGATTAGAAAAATGAGTAGTTATCAACGGTTACATGCATAACTTTTTAGGGCTTCAGTCACGTGTTTTATCATACGGTATTTCATCAACAATTCAACATCCTGCATTTCAAATTAACAAAAAAAACATCCTGCATTGCTTTCATTTACTTATTTTTTTTTGTGGACAAGGCTGTAAATTAACAACTATAATTATTTTATAAGTTTTTTTGTAAATTGTCTACTTATGCAACAATATTTTTGCATTAAATTATTTGTAGAATACAAAATCTGAACCGCAGTATTTATTCAAACAACATGTGTTGCTTATTGTAATCTGCAACTTTCTATATTTTAATTTTGTACAGGATTTTGCATCAATTTCATGCAGATTTCTGGTTAAATGTAACCAAATTTATGCATATTTTATTATTTTCTTGACTCAGTATTAGTGATTTTCAGGATCTGTGGATTTTTCGGACTTGTATATATTAAATATTGCCTGGACTACAAGGAGTACATCTTGTTATATATGAACACCATGCATGAGTAACCTTGACTCATTATAGTATTATACATGTCTTGTAAAAAGATGACCAGACCTTCCCTGTAAATGAGATTGCAGAACTTGAAGGTTTTTCTCTGTCGGGGTCCTTCACCACAAACGTGTATTTTAATGAATAATATTTGGGTATTGCTCTCTTTTGGGATGGGTGCAGAATATTTAATTTGAAAAATGCAGGCCTCTCAGGTTTATTGGGTTTTTCCTATACGTGAAATTAGGGCAGTTAAAATTCTCAACCGTAGGATATGTTATAAAATAAATGGTGATAGATAGGGTCTCCATAGTCTCCAATAAAATTGGGTCTCCATAGAACCCAACTCACTATATATATATATATGGGAATGATCAAATACAAACTAAAATTAAAATAGAAATTATGAACTAATCTAAGACATTAAATCTACATAACCTAATAGTCCCCTAGATCACCCCACCTAACTACTCAGCACCCTCCTCCACTCAATTTCAGTTTTTCCCTCTGTTTTTAATTTGATTTTTCCCGTCAAACCGTAAGTTTTTTTAAAATCTGATTTCACTGTATTTTTCTACATCTCTCAACGATCGATTTGCATACCATATGTGTTATATTTCGAATTAGTTTTTTTTAAAAAATTATTTAGTTTCTAATTTTTATTTTAAATTAGTTTCTATTGGAGTTGTCATATATATATATATAGGGTTAGATTCAGTGGGTAACTAATTTATTAAGGTAACTAAGTAACTGGTTACTATAGGACCACATGTATAACATTATACGTTCTTCACCGGTTAACGACGTTTACACCTAACTTTTTTGATGATTTACCATTTTTGTTGTTGTTTTTATCTTTTATTTTGTACTTTTCTTATACGTGTTTCTATATATATTTTTTTATGTTCAGTGTTTTAGTTCTTTAATATTCTTTGTATACAATATTTGTATGTGTATGTGTTTTGTAACTGAGTTTATTTATGTTCTTACTAATGTTATTTTAGGTGCTCTCTGATTATTTTAACACATTAAATTATAGTTGAACATATATTTTCTGTATTATGGTCTACTATTTTTTATATTATCAATTTTTTCTACTCCAAAATTTTATATATCTAGCGTCTATTATTGCATGTCCAGTAAAATTTGTACATGTTCTCTAACTATTTTGCATATGTACTGTAATTTTTTTCTTAAGTGTTCGTTATTTTTTTATTGTTGCGCAATTATTTTGCATGTTATCATTGATTTTTTAAGTGTTCTGAATCTCTTTGTATGTTTTGTATTTATTTGTGTACTATAATTTTTCTTTAGTATTCTGTATTTTTATTAATTTTTTGTTCTGTATTATTTTTATGTTCTTTAATTAAATTTATTTACATGTCCAGTATTTTTTTTTTGAATTATTTATTTAATGTTCTTTCTAGTTTTTCTTATTTGGTAATCCTTTATGGCATGGAATAAAAATATGTGAAAAACTCAACATAAAAATTTAAGAAACACATTAGACACATTTTTTTTTATTTTCATTGTAAAAGGTAATTTATTGTGTTGTAATTAAAAACTTATTTTTTGGATCAAATACAAAACAAAACATTAATAAAAATACAGAACACTAAAGAAAAATTATAGTACACAAAGAGATACATGACATGAAAACATGTCCAGTAAAATTTGTACATGTTCTCTAACTATTTTGCATATGTACTATAATTTTTTATTAAGTGTTAGTTAATTTTTTATTGTTGTGTAATTATTTTGCATGTGATCATTAATTTTTTAGCGTTCTATATCTCTTTGTATGTTCTGTATTTATTTGTATACAATAATTTTTATATAGTGTTCTGTATTTTTATTAATGTTGTGTTATGTATTATTATTTTGTTCTTTAATTAAATTTATTCACATTATATTTTTTTGAACTATTTATTTAATGTTCTTTCTAAGTTTTTCTTATCTGGTAATCCTTTATAGTATGGAATAAAAATATGTGAAAAACAAATTGATGACACCATAAAAATTTAAGAAACACATTAGTGTTAAACACATTTTTTTTTCATTGTAAAAGGTAATTTATGGTGTTATAATTAAAAACTTATTTTTTGGATCAAATAAACATATTATGATCAAAAATAAAAAATAAAATGTCTTGTACAATTAAAACTTGTAAAAGTGTTTAAAATGTTGTATTTTATTTTAATATATTAAAATTTCTATGATATACGTATAATATATATCTTTCTTTTTTGAATTAAATATATTAAAATTTAAACTTAAAAAATACATATTGAATTTAAAGAAATTTTTTTACTAAAATTTATATTTGAAAAGAAAGATAATCTAAAAAAGTTTTAAGCATGTCACATTGTATTTTAAAATTTTTAGTTAATGTCATATTTGTAATTTCAGAAATCAGAAATTTAATAATAAAAATATTGATCATGATATGTTTAAAAAAGATAAATTAGATTACAATATATAGCAAGAAGACGAAAAAAAATTAAAATTTAACATGTACATATGAAAAGTAAACAAACAAAATATGTAATGTACATGTTTTGTTTTGTGTTTTCACTATTTTGTGTGTGTGCAACTTTTTTTTTTTTTGGACGAAGAATGAGAAACTTTATTAACTCAAATCGGCTTCAATACATTATTTCACCTCAATAGGGACAGACCCCTCATTAAAACTACGATCAGAATAGATATGAGAAGCCCTAGCAAGCGTATGGGCAGCCATATTAGCAGACCGTTTAATAAAATACAACTCCAAGTTGTTTGACTGAATAAAATACTTACGACATTCCATAATAATCCCTCCAAAACTCGATCTCATGAGAGCTTTACTTCGAATTGCCTGTATAACAACCAAGCAGTCCGATTCTATAACCACCTTCAACTCTCCCCATCTCATGGTCCAACTGAGCGCCTCCTTGATCGCCATCGCCTCTGCAAACTCTGGTCTAACATTGCCTTGAAATAGTTTCGATTTTGCTTCAAGCAAAGCTCCTGTACAGTCCCTTGCAATTAAACCAATCCCATACGCATTCTGCTCGTCAAAATTAGCTGCATCAACTGTAATCTTAACTGTGTTCAGTTGAGGTTTCACCCAAATATCAGCTCCATCTCCATCCGCCATAGGCTGAAGACGAGCCTTTGTAGACCTTCCTTGGGCAGCTGTCCATTGTGTAAGAAATTCCTTTGCTGTTGCAACTACATTATTGACTAGCGATGCTTTATTATTCCACACCTTTTCGTTACGAGCTCGCCAAATCGCCCAGCAAACTGTAACTACCAGAGCTCGATCTTTACCAACCCTCCTCCGTAATTCTCCTTCCAGCCATTCTGAGAAACTCTGTTCATGAGCAACCTGAATTTGAATATTTATAACCCTCCAACATTGTCTAGCAAACTGACACCCAACTAATGCATGAAAGCTGGACTCAACCTCATTTCTACATACTGGACATAAGGTTGATACTGAAACATGTCTTTGCTGCAAGAGTGTTAATACAGGTAAACAATTAGCTAGAGCACGCCACACTAGATTTAATACCTTTGGGGGCGCTTGAATTCGCCACAACAGTTTCCAAATGCTATCTGAAAATTGATCCCCCCAAGCCCCTTTTTGTACTTGCAACATCTTATAGGCGCTCCTAATCGAATACTCTCCTGAGTCTTCAAACTGCCAATACAAACAATCTGATTCACTGTCTTCTTCAATGTGGGTATCTAGTATACATTGTTGATCTCGTTCATTAAAGATGTCTCGAACCACCTCCAAGTCCCATTCCTTTCTGTCAATACACATGAGAGCAGACACACTGTTGTTATCAATGGCTGGTGACACCGTAGTTATAAATGGGTTCTCATCGCACTGAAGCCAAGGCTGGCCTACTATGCTGATTCCCTTCCCTGCCCCTACTCGCCACCTAACCCCTTTCAAAACCACATCCCTTGCCGCCATAATACTTCTCCATATAAAACTTGGGCTTCCCCCTAATTTTGAGTTCAGAAAATCAGCATGCCCATAATACCGTGCTTTGTACAACCTCGACACCAAGTTGTCTGGATTTGTCAACAGTCTCCAACATTGTTTTCCAAGCATGGCCAGATTAAAATCCCTAAAGTTTCTGAACCCCAAGCCACCTGCATCCTTATGAACTGTTAAACGATCCCAACACATCCAAGTAATTTTCGAATCTTGGCTTGTACTCCACCAGAACTTTGACAAACTTCTTTCTATGTCTTTTGAGATCTCCAAAGGCAGCAAAAACACATTCATTGCAAACGTTGGTAAAGCCTGAACCACTGACTTTATCAAAGTTACTTTCCCTGACTTCGACACCCCTTTACCATCCCAACTACTAATCTTCGATCTTACTCTCTCTTTAAGATAGCCAAGAAGTACAGACTTATTTCTCCCCAATAAATTAGGCAACCCAAGATACTTGCTATAGGCATCAGCTTCCCCCATTTGCAATACTCGACAAACCTCCTCTTTATTGTACTGGATCACGTTCGAACTAAAGAAAGCTGAAGATTTCTGAGTGTTGATTTTCTGACCTAAAGCACGTTCATACACAGCTAATAATTCCATCACTTTCCTTGCTTCATTCGTATCCGCCTTGCAATAAAAATAGTTGTCATCCGCGAACAGCATATGATATACTACAGGGGCTTTACGACAAATTTTTATGCCATGAATCCACTTATTACTTTCATATTTACGAATCAGAGCAGACAAGCCTTCTGCACAGATAATGAATAAGTATGGAGATAAAGGATCTCCTTGGCGAATTCCCCTGCTAGGCACAATCGGACCTATGTCAAATTCCCCATGCACTATATTATAAGAGACTGAAGTCACACATTTAAGAACTCTCTGCACCCATGTTTCACTGAAACCCATCTTCTTCAGAATAGCCTCCAAAAACACCCATTCAATACGGTCGTATGCTTTACTCATGTCAATCTTGAGCGCCATAAACCCTTCCTTTCCATAATTTTTGCGCTTCAAATAATGCATAACTTCAAAAGAAATCATGATATTATCAGAGATAAGACGACCTGGAATAAACGCGCTTTGAGTATGTTAGATATATTTGATAATGTCATGGCTAATATGTCTTATGTTTAGCTTTCAGATCTTGTGTGAACAGGATAGATCAGTACTTAACTGTTGATCAGTGCTTATACTGGAAGTCAGGACTTAAGGATATCAGTACTTATATTATCAGGAGATAATCATCAGAAGATAGATATCAGAACTTAAGTGCTGAAGGACGATCAGATAAGGACAATAGCTGATTAAAGGAAAGAAGATAGAGATAAAACATAAGAAGAGATATGCATGAAGAAGGAATTCCGTGAAGAATGGAATACTTGGAATAGAAGATATCTGATTGATATATTTTAGGAAGCAGAATTATATTCCATATCAATTAGCGATTATCTTGTAACTGTGTAATATATAAACACAGGCATAGGGTTTACACTATAAGTGTTATCATTATCGAAGTTATTAATATATATAACCCTAGCAGCTCTCGTGATATTTGTTCATCACTGAGAGGTAACAGTTCCATATTGTAACAGAGTTTATTATTTCAATAAAGTTTGTTTTCTGTTACTCAAGTTCTTTAAGTTCGATTTGAGTGTACTATACACTGTATTCACCCCCTCTATAGTGTGTGTGTGACCTAACAATTGGTATCAGAGCCTATCTGTTAACTTACATACAGTTAAAGATCCAAACACAATCATGTCGGACACAGAAACTCCAACTAAGCCTACCACAACTGAGGAACCACCAAAGACACAAATTCAGAGTCGGTATGAGACCATCAGAGTTCCCATACTGAGACCATCTGAATATCCCATATGGAAGGTAAGGATGACCATGTTCCTGGAAGCAACAGATCCAGAATACCTGGATAGAATCAAGGAAGGTCCTCACAAACCAACCAAACTCGCTGTTGTAGTTGCAGGTGAAGCAGCAATGACCGTACCAAAGGAGAAGAGTGATTATACAGCTGAGGACATAGCATCAATTGCTAAGGATGCTAAGGTACGACACTTACTGCATAGTGCCATTGATAATGTAATGTCAAACAGGGTAATCAACTGCAAGACTGCTAAGGAGATATGGGATGCTCTGGAAACAAGTTGTCAGGGAACTGACACAATTAAGAAGAACAGGAAGACAATACTCACTCAAGAGTATGAACACTTTGACTCAAAGACTAATGAGTCATTGAATGATTTATATGATAGATTTGTCAAACTTTTGAATAATTTGTCATTGGTTGATAAAGAGTATGATCTTGAAGATTCAAACCTTAAGTTCCTGTTAGCTCTTCCTGAATGCTGGGATTTGAAGGCAACGACAATTAGAGACAACTACAATCTTGATGAAACAACTCTTGACGAAATCTATGGAATGCTCAAGACACACGAGCTGGAGATGGAACAAAGAAGCAAGAGGAAAGGAGGAAAGTCAAGGACAGTTGCTCTTAAGGCTGAAGAAGAATTCCCCAAAGCAGCTTCCTCAAAGAAAGACAAGGGTAAAGCTCTTTTCATAAAGTCTGATACTGAGTCATCAAGTTCTGAGAGTGATGATGACTCAAATTCTGAAAGCTTGCCTGAGACTGATGCTGATGAGGAGATGATGAAGCTGTGTGCTCTTATGGTGAAAGGAATCACAAAGATTGCATACAGGAAGTTCAGGAAGGGAAAGAAGGTTTCCAGGAAAAGCATAAGTTCTGATAAGAAGAATTTCAGAAGATCTGAAGGCAGAGGAGGAAAGTCTGACAGAGGAGATTACACCAATGTTAAATGCTATAACTGTGGTGAGAAAGGCCACATATCTCCTGACTGCAAGAAGGTAAAGGGTGACAGAGGCAAGGCTCTTGTCACAAAGCAGAAAAGCTGGACAGACACTTCAGACTCTGAAAATGAGGAGAACTATACATTGATGGCAAATGCTGATAAAGAAAGTGCTGAGAGCAGTTCTGAAGCTGCTGAAACAAAGGTACCTCAGACTACTTATGCTTTTCATACTGATGATATTAATGAGTTGAGAAGATATCTTAAAACCATGTTTGTTAGCTATAGAGATCAAACTTTAACATGTGAAAGATTAACTTCTGAAAATCTTGCATATAAGAAAAGAAATGATTTCTTAGAAAAAGAATTAGTCATATTCCATCAAACTCAGAAGGATAAAGATGATGCTTTTTATGTTAGGGATGAAGTGCTAAAAATGAATGAATCTCTAAAAACTGAGTTAGAAAAGGAAAGAGAAATAATCATGATTTGGACTAACTCTGGCAGAACAACTCAAAATTTGCTAAGTAGTGAAAATTGGAAAGAGGGCTTAGGTTATGGAGAAAATAAAAATGATAAAGGAACTGAAGAAATTAAGCCTGTTGTTAAGCAAAAGCCAAAGTTAAAACCTGTTAAGTTTGTAACTGTAAAGTCTGATAATGAGAAATTAGAAGTTAAAGAGGAATTAACTTCTGACAAACTAAAACAGGAAAAGATAGCTGAAGTAAACATAGGCTTAATGACAAAGAAGCAGCTTAAGCATAAGCTGAAAGATGTCAAGAATGCAAACAAGGTAAAATCACCTAGGAAAAATAGGAATGGAAAGGAAGGTGTGAATAAAAGCAATGATTATAAACCTGTTCCTGATGCACCTAGGAAAACATGTCATAACTGTGGAAGTTCTAACCATCTGGCTTCTTTTTGCAGGAAAAATAAGAATATTAACTCCTTACCTTCGAAATGAGGAGTTAAGAGTCAGTCAGTTAGATACAAACCACAAAATCCTTGTTTTCATTGTGGTAGTTTATGGCATTCCATTTATACTTGTAAGGAATATCATAGTCTGTACTATGATTATTATCAAATAAAACCTTCTTTGAAGAAAGTTTCCATTGTTCCTTCTAGTATAAATTCTGATTCAAAGTCTGATAATGTAAATTCTGATAAGAAAAATGTTAACATAAACTCTGATGCTAAATCCGCTGCAAATGTTAACAAACTTAATAAGACCAAAGGATCCAAGCAAGTCTGGGTCCTTAAAACTAATAATTAGTGGTCCTTATGATTGCAGGGCAACAGGAAGAATATTCTAGTTCTGGACAGTGGATGTTCAGGTCATATGACTGGAAATAAGGCCCTGCTATCAGACTTTATGGAGAAAGCTGGCCCAAGTGTTTCTTATGGAGATGGCAACATTGGAAAAACATTGGGATATGGCAATATCAATCTTGGGAATGTCATCATTAAAGAAGTAGCTCTGGTCTCAGGACTTAAACACAACCTTCTGAGTATAAGTCAAATCTGTGACAGAGGTTATCATGTTGATTTCTTTGAAGAACACTGTGAAATTGTGAGTAGATCTAAAGGCAAAGTTGTTCTGAAAGGATATAGACGTGGTAACATTTATGAAGCTAAGCTTTCAACAAGTGCTGATGGCTCTGCAATCTGTCTGTTAAGTAGAGCATCAATTGAAGAAAGCTGGAATTGGCATAAGAAACTCTCTCATTTAAAATTTTAACAATATAAATGAACTGGTCAAGAAAGATCTTGTGAGAGGATTGCCAAACACAGTATTTGCTCCTGATGGTCTTTGTGATTCATGTCAGAAAGCCAAACAAAGAAAATCCTCATTCAAGAGCAAGACTGAATCATCAAATCTTGAGCCTTATCATCTTATACATGTTGATCTATTTGGTCCAGTAAATGTCATGTCTATTGCAAAGAAGAAGTATGCGTTGGTCATAATGGATGAGTTCACCAGATACACATGGGTGTATTTCTTGCACACAAAAAGTGAAACTGCATCTATCTTGATTGATCATGTCAAACAGCTGGCTAAAATGGTCAAAAATTCTGTGAAAATTCTAAGGAGTGATAATGGCACTGAGTTCAAGAATCTGATAATGGAAGAGTTCTGTAAAAGCCATGGAATAAAGCAGGAATTTTCTGCTCCTGGAACTCCACAGCAAAATGGAGTTGTTGAAAGGAAGAATAGAACTCTCATTGAAGCTACACGTACAATGCTTGAAGAAGCAAAGCTTCCAACCTATTTCTGGGCTGAAGCTGTGCAGACTGCTTGTTTTACTCAAAATGCAACACTCATTAACAAGCATGGAAAAACACCATATGAGATGGTGAAGAAAAAGAAGCCAAATATGAAATATTTTCATGTATTTGGATGCAAGTGTTTTGTTCTCAAGACTCATCCTGAACAGCTATCAAAGTTTGATCTAAAAGCTGATGAAGGAATCTTTGTTGGATATCCACTTTCCACAAAAGCCTTCAGAGTCTGTAATTTGAGAACAAAAGTGGTCATGGAATCTATCAATGTCTCTTTTGATGACAAGAAGATCACTGGTCTTAAAGATTTCGTTGATCATGATCAGCTGAGATTTGAAAATGAAGACTCATATTCTGATACTGAAAAACCTGACAGTCTAAGTCCTGATACTACAAACTCTGACGGAGTAAACTCTGATGTTATTGAAACTATGGTGACTTCGTTAAAGGAAGATGCACCTATGCAGGGGGAGCATACTCAAGATTCTACCACATCTCAAGAAACATTAGAACATGCATCTGGCTCTTCAAGTTCTGATTCGTCAAGTTCTGATAAGCCAAGTTCTGATAGTACTGAAAATCTAAATACTGAAGAATCCAACACAGAGAGCATAGTTTCAGGGGGAGCATCAGAAAATGAAAATGAAGATAGCATGGATCATGGGGGAGCATCCAGTTCTAGAGAAAACATTCCATCTGCAAGGAAGTGGACAAAATCACATACACCTGATTTGATAATTGGAAATCCTGATGCAGGTGTCAGAACTAGAACAGGTACTTCAAATGAGTGTCTATACAATTCTTTTCTCTCTCAGACTGAGCCAAAGAAAGTATAAGAAGCTCTTCAAGATGCTGATTGGGTGCAAGCAATGCAAGAAGAGTTGAATGAATTTGAAAGAAATAAAGTCCGGACCCTAGTGCCAAGACCAAAGAATAGATCTGTTGTTGGTACAAAGTGGGTATTCAGAAACAAAACTGATAGTGATGGCATAATTACAAGAAATAAGGCAAGGCTGGTTGCAAAAGGATATTCTCAACAGGAGGGAATTGATTATGATGAAACATTTGCACCAGTTGCTAGGTTAGAAGCCATAAGGATATTTTTGGCTTATGCTGCTCACAAAAAGTTTACTGTCTTTCAAATGGATGTGAAAAGTGCTTTTCTCAATGGAGAATTGGAGGAAGAGGTATATGTTGAACAACCTCCAGGTTTTGTAGATACCAAACATTCAGATTATGTCTACAGGCTTGATAAAGCACTTTATGGACTTAAGCAAGCTCCTAGAGCATGGTATGAGACTTTAGCTCAGTTTCTTCTGGAAAGTGGATTCAACAGAGGGACAATAGTCAAAACACTGTTCTACCTCAACCATGGAAAGGACTTACTTTTGGTCCAGATTTATGTTGATGATATCATTTTTGGATCTACAAATGACAAACTTTGCAAGAAGTTTGCCAAACTAATGCAGTCAAGATATCAGATGAGTATGATGGGGGAACTTAGCTATTTTCTGGGCCTTCAAGTCAAGCAGAATGAGGAAGGCACTTTTATTTGTCAAACCAAGTACACCAGAAACTTGCTAAAGAAATTTGGAATGCAAGATTGTTCAAGTGCATCCACCCCAATGGCCACTGCAACAAAACTGGATAAGGATACCGGTAAATCAGTAGATATTACTGACTACAGAGGTATGATTGGCTCTCTACTCTATCTAACTGCTAGTAGACCTGATATCATGTATGCTACCTGTCTTTGTGCAAGATTTCAAGCAGATCCAAGAGAACCTCACTTAACAGCTGTAAAAAGAATCTTTAAGTATCTTAAAGGAACAGCTGCTCTGGGATTATGGTATCCTAGAGAATCAGATTTTAAACTAATAGGTTACTCAGATGCAGATTTTGCAGGTTGCAAAATTGACAGGAAAAGCACAAGTGGAAGCTGCCAATTTCTTGGAGGCAGATTGGTTTCTTGGTACAGCAAGAAACAAAAGTCAATTTCCACATCAACTGCAGAAGCAGAGTATATTGCTGCAGGAAGCTGTTGTGCACAGATTCTTTGGATGAAGAATCAATTACTGGATTATGGGTTAACATATTTCAAAATTCCTATTTACTGTGATAATCAAAGTGCTATTGCTATGACAGGTAATCCAGTTCAACACTCAATGACAAAGCACATCAGCATCAGGTACCACTTCATCAGGGAACATGTGGATGAAGGTACAGTGGAATTGTATTTTGTTCCCACAGATCAACAGTTGGCAGATATCTTCACAAAACCATTATGTGAAGCTACTTTTACAAGATTGGTAAATGAACTTGGAATGGTTTCGGGTTCTTTCTTTAAATCTGCTTAGACTTGTTCTGTGTTATCAGACTTTATGCTCAGTATTTACAGAATTAATATCATTGTGTATTCTGTGCTAAATTGATAAATGTCTTTAAGTACTGACTGTTGTCTGATATATGTTTCTAAACTCTGATAAGTGATATGTTTGTTTTAGTACCTATTCAATCCTATGAGGATAACTGTGCTAGATACTGACCTAGTAGTCTTCAATAAACAAATGACTCCATGAAAGAAATAATTATTTCAATGGAAATCTTATGACACTAGCAAATTCTGATAATTGAGCTTAGTTTAGTTTACTTTGTATATCTTATTACTAAGTCACAAATTAGAATAATGCTACTCATCTGTTAAGTTCTGATACTAGTAAAACTGCTGAGTGCACTAAGTGCTGATAGACCTCTCTTATCAAAAGGAAACGCAAAAAGATTAAAGAATAAAATCAGGTACTCCTTTGAGATCTAGAGTAAAATTGTGGAAAGGACGACCCAAGTGCATTGCTGGTATTAAGTAAATATGCATTAGAAAAGCAAAATATTTTCTTGGTGACTTTTCACACTCTATGATTACTGGAGAAATACTCTGATAATAGCATAAATTCTAATAAACAGTCGTGACTCACTTACACTGAGAAGCCACTGTAAAATAGAATTTCAAAAGATGCATAAAATGAGCACAAAACAGTTGAGGTGGACTCAAGCATGAACTAATTCATCAGTAGGTTTCAGGACAATGACAGATCTTTAGCAAAATTTTAGTTATGCCTTATTTCTAAGATATACTGAAGTGAATCGGACTTTACTCTTTGTCTGTTTTTAGCTTAATGCACACACTAATCACTCCATCTGAATGATGAAAATTTCTGTGGTGGTCTATGTTATTTTAGATAAACAGTCATTGTGTCATTTTTGCACAAATTCTGAGGACAAGTTCTAAGTTACACATTCTGATGATTAAGTTCTGACGTCCATAACTCAGAACTTGTATGAGTATTTACTAAGATGGGCATTCCTTTTTCGAGTTAAGAAATTCTGTTCTGATGACTGTTAAGTTCCGGTATAGGTCTAAGTTCTGATTTCTCAGTCTAATCCTTTACTTGGCTTATCTGTGAATAAAATTTGATAACAGTCTCAGTTTGAACTCGAATATGTTGAAGTGGAAGATTAATAGTCACTATGATTAGGATTAATGGTATTTGTACTTGTACAGTTCATTGTTTCTTGTGTCTTGTGCAGTCTAGACCATGTTTCCTCTTTCCAATGACTGTTACTCTTTTTCAAAGTCTAGGGAGACGAGGTAGAATTAATTCTACCTGTCAGCATTAAATATCTTTGCGTCTCTTGGCATTCTCTTGCCTATTTAAACAACCACTTCACATCAGTCTTTCCATCACATTCTTCTCACACACTTATCCTCCTTCTTCTGTCAAAAACACAATGGTTCGATACAACATGTTTTTGAACACACAAACCTTCACAATGGAGCTCAGTTGTGCTGACTGGCAGCAGGAGTGGCATGTAACAGCCATTCCTGAGGAGATCTGGGACTCTGTCCCACAGGAGGTGCTAGCTCACCTTCTATTCTTCGAGATGGATTACCATCGCCATCTGGAGCGCCTGGAGGAGGAAAGGCGGGAAGCTATCCGTCAGCAAGAGCGAATCATACGACTCGCCATCTTATTCGTCGAAGATAGGAAGAGGAAGATGACTTAATCTCATCTTCTTCCTGTTCTTCTTCATCCTCAGCTTTGTCAGGCTTCTTAGCTAGGACTAAAGCTGTTGACGTTAGGATTAGGAGCTTAGGGAAAATCTTGTATAAGTACTGATGTAATTTTCATTTCATCAATGTATTGTCTTGATATATTAATGAAAGTTGTTTTTACTTCAAGATTTTGTCTCTGAGTTATTTTATCTTGTGTTGTTAAATCTTGCTTGATATTCTGATGACCATTTAAATTTTGTCTTTATTTAAGTTCTGATTCTTTGTCAGCACTTATTCATCGAAATTATCTCGGTCATTTTTAACATGATTCATTTTCAGAATATTAATGTTGCAGTGAAAAATACTTCAATCAGTGCTAACGGTTTAAATTTTGAATTAAAACTGTGTCTCTTGATAAATGGAACGGTTTTTCCTTGAAACAAGGCAACTGGGTAAGTAATCATTCCTGTTTTCTCGAGCCCAGTAACTATCCGTTATTACTGCATGTCTGACAGGTGTCCAACGGTAATATTTTTTTTGTATAAGTACAGCAGAGAGAAGATTTCTGTAATCTTTTTAATTTCTTCATCTTTTATCTCTCTTCTTACTTTTACTCTCCTTCACTTTACTTTTTCCATTGTTTTCATACAGATCTTATCTCAAACACCTAACAGGCATACTTGAATCTCAATATTTTTTCACATGGCACAAAGGATTTAATCATTGATGGAGCAAAGTTTGTTCCAAACAACTATGCTGCAATTCTTGATCATGCTGAAGCTCCATCTGAATTGCATCTTGTGCAAGATCTTCTTGCACATAGTGAGGTTGGGTACGCCTTAACTCAGCCTGAATTATTTTCAAGTCAACAAGTTCTGCGGTTCTGGAGGACTGGAGTTTTTGATGATGGTGGTAAACGAGGAACTCCCAGTATTATCTTCCAAGTGGGTGATTCATCCTATGTAGTCACTCCTGGTACAGTACGAAGAGCGTTACATCTTCCAGAAGATTGTACCTTCTCTATACCAGAGGAATCAGAACTTCGGGGGTTAATGACTGAATTGGGATATGAAAAGAGTCTGACGAAACTTGGACAGTTAAAACGGGCTAATATCAGAAGAGAATGGAGTTTCTTCTTCGATTGCATCACCAAGGCTTTTGGCAACAAGTGTTCAAATTTTGATGCCATCCCAATTCTGAGTCAGCACATCGGGTATGCTATTATTCATCAAACTCATTTTGATTTTGCAACTGGGATAATTGGTTTTATTGGGGATAGGATGACAGAGGATCGGAATGTTGTTTATTTTGCTAGATTTTGTCAACTTATTTACACGTATTGTACTGCTGAACCCCAGTTAGTCAGCACTCAAACCCCACCTTTTAAGGTTGCAAAAAGGTACTTTAACGACCTGATAAATGCTGACACAAAGAAATCAATGGTGAGATAATTACAGATTCCTCAGTCTGTGAAACAGATTCTGGTAAATGCTGATCCTGCTACTTACAAATCTGTTTACTCAAATGTTCAACCAACTCACCATAACCAAAATCCATCAACCTCAGTACCTACCTCTCATTTTACTCAACCTACCCTCAGAACTTATCTCCAATCATATCTGTCCACTTCACAGACTGCTCAACCTTCTTCTTCAGCACCTACTGTGAAGCCTACATCCTCTACGCCAAAGAGAACAAAGCCTGTTCCTCACCCATCTCAAAAGAGGAGGAGAATTACTTTGAGAGATGAATCAGATTCTGAGGATCAGATTCCTTCTTCAGAACATGTAGTCAATGAAGCTGAGAAGGCAACTTCTCAGAAGGATTCTGCATTTGGGGGTTCTAGGCTTCTCAAGAGGCTTAGACGTATGACGGTTCCTGACACTCCCAAGGAATCCAAATCAACAAGGAAGTACAAGAAACAGAGGGCACAAAGGCCAGTTTCAGATGATGAGGAGGAAGCAGCTAAGGAAGGGGATCAGGAATCTCTGATCTCACAAGACAAGGAATTTGCTCCAGTCACTTCTTCTCCATCAACTCCATCTCAGGAACCTGTATCTGACAAGGCTAATTCACCTTCTGTGTCTCTTGTTGATCCAGGCACAAGTGCTGAAATTGATATTCAGAACCTGGTTGTGCCTGAAATACTTTTCTTAGAAGCTCCAACAGCAAATAATCCTTCCACAACACCTGTTACTGATGTTGTTCAAACTCCTGAGTTATCACTCACACCTTCTCTGCATCAAGATGCTGATGATCAGATTTTAGGTGAGCATCAGGATATGGCTGTTGATCAGAACTTAATATCAGATCAGCAATTAGAGGATGCTGAAGCCTCTATTGCTACTCACACTGTTATCTTATCAGAAGATACTGATTCTCTAAGTTCTGATGCTGCAAATGTTGGAGATACTGGTGAGGCTGCTACAACTGTAGATGCTGATGAAGCATGTCCTTCAGGACATACTCCTCCACTGACTCTTCCAAAGTCTGAACTGGTAAAGGAGTTTATTATCGGGGATGCACCAGTACCTTGGAGTGAAACTCCTGCAGGTCAGGAGTGGACTAAGGAATGGAACTTAGTTTCCTGTGTTCCAAATGCTTTACATCTTGCTGAGCACTTGACTAAAGCTGATGAAATGTTACATTTTGATGATTTTAAAACCCAGCTTAGAGTCACTGCATTGAGTACTAAACATTTACAAGGTCTTCATTCTAACACTCATGCAGAGCTACACAAGATTCAGGAGAACTTTATCAAACAGGAACAAGTTTGGAAAATTGATAAGAAAAAGTTCTTCCAACCTACCATTGACAGGGTTGCTTATATTGAGAAAACTCAAGAGAAGCAACAAGCTCAGATTGATCAAATTCTGACAAACCAAGCTTCTCAGCAATCGCAACTTACTGAAATCCAGACCTCAGTGGAACTACTTATCTCTCTTTTATTACCTGCTGATGCCAAAAAGGGGGAGAAGGTAATTAAGTCCAAATGCAAAACCAACAAGACACTGCAAGGAAAGGATGATGGAAAAGATGACCAATGAAACTCTGGAATGGGTACTGGTCATAGTCAAGGTAGAAGGTTTACATCAAGACAAGATAGTCACAGAACAAGTTCTGATACTGGGAAAAGAATAAGTTCTGCTGCTGGTAAAAGGATAAGTTCTGATGAACTTCTAGATCTTGATGAGGAAATATCAAGACAGTTATTTCTTCAAGAAAATCCAGGGATGGACTTGGAAAGTTTAAAGAAAGAAGAAGCCAGACTTAAATCAGAGAAAGTCACATCTAAATCTGAAGCTTCTGGTAAAAAGTTACTTCCAAAACCTAAAGGCATTGTGATCAAAGAAAGGATACATACTGAAGAAACTTTGACTAGATCACAACCACAGATAGATCCAAGATCCAAGGGTAAAGAAAAGGTTGGTGAACCTATCAAGCCTTATGTACCTCCTGAGAAAGAAGAAATTACTGATGGAAAAGATGATCTTGCTCTGACTTCAAGAAAAGTTCTTAAAACAACCTCTGACATGGCTCAAGTTGTTCAGAGTCAAGAAATTGTAAGTTCTGATATTCAGAAGAAGCAAGTAACCTCTGACAGTGCTCAAGTTAGCTTGATATCAGAAAATAGATCTAAAACACTCCTACCAGGATTCACTAAAGCAAAACAGACTCAATCTTTGAAGACTACTCCAAGTGTTTTTGAAGCAAGAGTAGTTACTGGAAAGGAAGCTAGAGATAAAACTGGATTGGGAAGTGCTGATGAAAGAAGAGTACACAACACTACCGATGATCCAACTTCCTTGAGTGAACCAGGTATTGGAGCAACTCCTGAGAGATTGAATCAACTAGAATCTGTACAGATGGTTTACCATACCTACTTGAAAGAATACATCATGTTGTATTTCATGACAGATGGTAGGGTTTATCATATAAGACAAAATGCCATTCCTTTGAAGTATTTTGAAGAATTGGAGCATGTACTTTTCTTACTTCAAGTGGATGACAGAATAACAGAGACTGCTGCAAACTATTTAAAAGAACAGATTCAGAGACAGAAAAGGCTTTATTCTGTTAAGTCTGACAGCAGATATGTTCCAAAGTACAGAGATCACAATGGGGATATTGTTGATATGAAGTCTAATACTGCACAGATCAGAACGTATCTTGGTATTAAGGGACTTGAATTCAATCTTGAATCTGACAAAGCTTATGTCATAAGACTAGACCAGGAGTTAAGGAAAGCAAAGATTAATGATCTCAGAACTGCAATCTTTCAAACTGGTGAAGATACTGCAGAGCTTAAAGGTGTTAAAAGGAGAATGATTGATGAACTAAGATATGCTGAGAAATGTTTGTTGAAGAACTATCTCAGAACAACTCCTGACATCAGAGAGATCAGAAGTTGATGAAGCCAAGTCGAAGATCTACAACTGCTTAAATTCTGATATTTATGCAGATTGAAGTTGTTATCAGAAGTTGAAATTGGTAAAACTTTAAGGACTGTAAGTTGTAGTTATCTAGTCTATTTCTCATGCATTTGTACTTAATGTTTTTGACATCATCAAATATCTGTTTAACTTGTATATTTTGTTAATTTACAAGTTGGGGGAGATTGTTAGATATATTTGATAATGTCATGGCTAATATGTCTTATGTTTAGCTTTCAGATCTTGTGTGAACATGATAGATCAGTACTTAACTGTTGATCAGTGCTTATACTGGAAGTCAGGACTTAAGGATATCAGTACTTATATTATCAGGAGATAATCATCAGAAGATAGATATCAGAACTTAAGTGCTGAAGGACGATCAGATAAGGACAGTAGCTGATTAAAGGAAAGAAGATAGAGATAAAACATAAGAAGAGATATGCATGAAGAAGGAATTCCATGAAGAATGGAATACTTGGAATAGAAGATATCTGATTGATATATTTTAGGAAGCAGAATTATATTCCATATCAATTAGCGATTATCTTGTAACTGTGTAATATATAAACACAGGCATAGGGTTTACACTATAAGTGTTATCATTATCGAAGTTATTAATATATATAACCCTAGCAGCTCTCGTGATATTTGTTCATCACTGAGAGGTAACAGTTCCATATTGTAACAGAGTTTATTGTTTCAATAAAGTTTGTTTTCTGTTACTCAAGTTCTTTAAGTTCGATTTGAGTGTACTATACACTGTATTCACCCCCTCTACAGTGTGTGTGTGACCTAACAGAGTATCCGAGACAACTGTATTTAACACTTCTTTCAACCTATTTGCAATGACTTTTGTAACAATCTTCATCAAAACATTACACAACGCGATTGGTCTCAGTTCTGTAACTGTGGTTGGGTTTTTATTCTTCGGAATTAAAACTATGTTTGTGTCGTTCAACCCATGTAATAGATCACCTGTTTCAAGAAACGACTTTACTACCTCCACAACATTTTTACCCACAATTGACCAATGCTTTTGAAAAAAAGCAGGGGACATCCCGTCCGGGCCCGGAGCTTTATCCGGGTGCATCTCAAACAACGCACATCTGACTTCTTTCTCCGTTACAGGCATTAACAACATAGTATTCTGATTCTCCGAAATTGATGTTGGGACACAATCAATCACCTCTGATATCTCTGTCTGCGTAGATGTAAACAGCTTCTGATAATAATCCGAAATATGATCCGCTTAGTTTCTCAAACGTCCGTTCATTGAAGTTACAGTTATATTCTATGTTTTTTAGATAATCTGAACCATCAATATACAATCAATCATCAATATACAATCAATCTAACGACTGTAATTGAGTTACTTAGTTAGCTGATAAAAAGAGTTACCAGATATATATATATATATATATATATATATAACCACATAATGTTACTAATATAATAACTTGTACAGAATTTCATAGAATCCGATAATATTTGAGACAATAGTACAATTCCCAGAACTAAGAATTTACATACTCACCATTTAAAAATAAAATTAAATATTAATACAAATTCCCAGAAAACATTTTTGACAATTAATTAAATAATTTAATATTGCACTCACTAGAATAATTATATATAAACAAATATAAACAAAATTAAATTAATACTATGATTTGATTGACATATATTTCTCGACAACTTCTGCTATTTCAACTACTCAGAGATAATTTACAAATATATAACGGTTCATTTATGCAATTAGGAAAAATCGCACATTCAACATTCAACAATTCAAAAATCTTAAATCTAGTTAAACGAGTCTACAAGATTTAAACTCTAAAGTTAAATAAAATGGAAAAATTATATTGAATTAATTACTTAAAAATTCATGGGTGTTACACGCATTGTTCCACAAAGTGACAAAATTTTAATAGTGCAAATATAGCAAAATAGTATGAAAATTATAGAAATAGAATAAATCTATAGTTACATAAACCCATTATATCAACCAAATCCACGTATATATATTTAGTTTGTTTGGAATTTTATTTTAGTGTAAGTTTAATATTAATTTATTTTAGTCGTGAAGAGTAGTATATCATCTTACTCCAGTTTGAATATTAGTTTGTTTTAACCCGATGTAACAAATCAAATTAATATTGTTTACTTTAGCTTGGATGAATGGTATAATTTTTTAAGACTGAATGAATAGTGTGTATTATTTTCTTTTATCTCATTCCATTGTACCTGCCAACGAATTATCTTTTGATTTGAATAATGTTGCAGTCGGTTCAATAGTATTATTTTTTTGGGCTCGAGTGAATATATGTATTATTTTGTTTTGTCCTGAATTTATTATACATATTTATTTCTAATTATTTCTATGTTATTATTTTATTTTTAATTAAATTAAATTATTAGATTTTTATATTTTCTTAAAATAATTAAACTTGAAACATATGTCTATATTTTATGATATTTGTAATTAAGTAATTATTTTAACATATATCGCGTATCTTTTGATGGATTCGAAAGAGAATGAAATTTTTTATTTTAGCTAAAAAAATCTTTAGTTGGGATAAGAGTTTGTTAGAAGGAATGGTTGAAGGGTGCTAATTAGATTCGACTGCGTATAAGCAGTAAGGATATGGACTGTTTTGTCTGAAGGTTTATTGTTAAGGATCATGGGTCCCGCGTTGATTTTTTGAATTAATATTAAATAGTTAAATAGAAATAATTAATTAGTTTAATAAAAATAATAAAGTAAGGGTAATCAAGTAATTTCAACAAATACTGACTGACCGATTACTAAACTTTTAATATTTCGTATTTATATAATAGTATAGATAATATATTAAAAAGAATTGTCCATAATATTTTTAGAGAAACATTTATTTTATTTTGAGAAGATAAAAAAGACAACATGTTTTACTTAAAAAATGTATAGATTAAAAGAATTGTATAAAATATTTGTAGAGGAAAAAATTGTTTCAGTTGGTGAAAATAAAAAAGGCAACATATTTTACTTATAAAATTAATTGGTTAGATATTAATTAAGGGCAATTGAGTAAAATATTAAAATTTTAAAGAAAGGGTAATTATATAATTGAAGTAAGGACCATAAGTTTCGTATTTAATATAAAAATATAGATTGATAAATAATTTGACTTTAAAAATCAATTTTTTTATATTGTTTATGTAATTAAATTGTAAGATAATGATTACTTTAAGTATATTTATCTTTACATTAATAGTAAAAAATATATAAAATAAATATTTTTATCGTGAACCCGTACAAAGTATATCTGCGATAGCTAATGGTTAGAGTTGCAGATGTTTTTGACTTTTGCATTTATTTAATAACTGACGATTTTTGCATTGTCTTATTAAATGATGAGATGAGATTGTTGTTGTCGAGAAATAAGGATGATGATGTTAAGTTGTTCTTGTAATGCAGTTAAGAATTTATGGATTGCTAAAGTCAATAAACTTAACAAAGTCTTTAAGTAAAGAATAATTAAATAAATAAACAATTAAGTAGCTTAAAAAAGTAATTTATTAGTTATTAATGGTTATAATATTATTATTCTATTTTTTAAAATAAAATTGTCTGTGATATTTAGAGAAGTTATTTTAATTTAGAGAAATAAAAAAAGGTAACGTGCTATATTTGAAAACGATTTTTATTTCTTTTTCTATTATGATTCGATTACTAATGCTAATAAAACTTTTAAGTAAAATAAGGGTAATTCAGTAAATTCAGCGTGTACCAAAAAACATGTACCGTGTCAAAACTTTCAATGTTTCGTCTTGTATATAATAGTAATAGACTAGTTTATAATCAGTGCGATACACAGTTTTTTTAATATTATATAATTTTAAATATAAATTAAATTGGAATTTTTAAGATGTAGAATTTGTTTATTCAAAAATTTTGTATAATGCGATTTGATAATAATTATATATATACACACATAAATATATTTAATTTTTTATTTAGAAGTATTTTAATTTGAAAACAATAATATTACTAAGTGAAATATATAGTATTATTGATGTTTTTATGTGTGTATACGAAATATAATTAGTTTTTAATTTAAGCATAGCATGTGTCAATAATATACGAATCACATTTAATTCAAAAAAAATAAACACGTAATTCAACTGATTAAACCTTTAATCTATTATATATATAATACAGCAACTAGGGAGTTCATTGAGATAATTTATTTATTTAAAAATTACTTAATTACCCCTCATAAATATGTACTAATAAATATCAAATTTAATAACATATATTAATTACATCTAGCTCATTAATTACTAATAATAGTATATTTATTACTAATCCATTATTGTATAACAAGAACTTATACTTATAGTTATAATTACATTCTAATATTATTATATATTTATTATTATCACATTTAATGTTGTATGTCATATTTTAATTATTCCATTTACGGTAGAAGAAATTTAAATTCGAACGAAAAACATATATCGTATTCTTATTTAGATACGTATAACACTTATATTATAAGTTCACAATACACATGTACTTGTGTCAAATTAATTATCGTATAACTTATTTTCACAAATTTAAAATTCTAATACGTACATACATACGTACGTACATACATACATGCATATGCATGCATATACACATACAAACATATATACAAGATATAAGAAATTTAGATAACTAACACAAATGAACTCAATTTTTCATAATCGATAAACATGATCTTATCAAATAATCAATTTTAATGTACTGTAACAATTATGAAGTTTAACAAAAGTTTGAATACTTTGAAGTACACCTTTTACCAAAATCATTTATGAGTTATCTGATACAAAATTGAAAAAAGTGCACCATACCATTTTTTTCAATTATATAACATGTATACATTTCATTAACATATTAGTTTTGAAATTGTGTGTGTCTCATTTGGGCTATAAAATACACATGCTGAAAAAACTCATTCTTACAATAAAGGTTGTGCACAGATAAAATAACTTTTCGTAACAAAAAATATACTTCATTTCACGAGCATGTATACAAATTTTATAATAGTTGATGTTAAATCATGCTCGTACCTCGCACGGGCTATAGAGCTAGTTTAAATCCAGTAACTGAACATTAAAAAACTTTCATGTTCATTACGTTTGACTTTAACTTACTTTAAAGGAAGTCCGTTAAATATTCTTTTGTCGGTTCTATGTCACTTGACATGTGAGAAAATTATTTATGAATTGAAAGATCAAATATTTAAAAGATCATTTAACCCATGCCTAACTTGCAAGTAAGTCATTGAATTCGGTAAACTTATAATACAGTCATTCAACATAAAAAATATTTGATAACCATTTATCCAACTTGCAAGGATTTTACCTCGTTATACGATGACTAGGAGAGACACAACCGGAGGCTAATACAAAGGTATTTGAGTAGTTGAGGCAGTTTATGACAAGATTGAAAAAGATGTTTCTACAATATAAGGAGGTCAGAAATACCAGAGCCTACAAAAATAAAGTTAAAGGATTTTACCTCAACAAGTATTGTGATTCTGGTCATAACAATAATCAACATCGTAATGACTACGAGATTTAATTTGATATTTCATCGTTCCAAGGAAGATTAGAGGTTGAAGATTTCTTGGACTGGATTGCGGAGGTTAAATGTTTCTTTGAGTTAATAGAGATTTCTGAATTTAGACAGGTGAAACTCGTGGCTTGTAAACTAAAAAGTTGGGTTGTTGTATGGTGAAAGAAGTTGCAAACGGATAGAAGACGTAAAGGCAAAGCACCGATTCAGATTTGGAATCGGATGAAGCGATTGGTGTTTGACTCGGTTTGAGAGGTTTTTACCAGGGGGTATGAGTAGAGCGGACAATTTGGTACACGACACGTGAACACGACACGAAACGACACGAAAAATACGGATATGAGTTTTAATTTTTGGTACACGAAACACGAATGTACACGAACACGAAATTACACGATAGATTTAGTGTCGGATATGAGTTTCAATTTAGGTACACGAAAGTACACGAAATTATACGAGATAAATATATTTATAAATTAATATATATAACATATACATATATTTATGTATATAATATAAATATAATATAAATATTTACAAGTTTTTATAAAATACTATGTAAATATATATATGTATATATTTATATACACTCTCCATATTTCATTAAATTATATATTAAAATAGATTTTTTTATATATTATATGTGTATATATATTATATTAATTTTTATTTAATATACACGAAAAGTACACGAAAAGTACACGACACGATTTGAATTGGATATGGGTTTCACATATAGGTACACGAAATCATTTCGGTTCGGATTTGGGTTTCATGTTTACGTACACGAAACACGAAATTACACGACACGAAAGTACACGACACGACCCGATTGCCCGCTCTAGGTATGAGTATAAAATGCATATGGAACTTAACCAATATGATTATGATATAATTCAATATTATGAAACCGATAATGCTTATAATATGTTTGATGTTTGTCCCCAACCAAAAGAGGGTAACTTATTGGGTTGCGGAATGGAGGATGATATGGTAGAGTATTATGGACCTGAAAATAATGTGTTCGATGAATATTTTTAGTTAAAAGAGGATAATCTATTGAATACCGAGGAGGTTGAAGAAGGAGGTAAGACAACGAGTGGTGAAAATTTTGTGTGTTCTCATGTGGGCGAAAATGATAGAATGATAAAAGAAGCTAAAAATGGGGATGTTGAAGAACACGTCAAAGAAATACTCAATGATTCCTACAAAGATGACAATAATGGTGGTGACAAACCTCATGTTGAAGGCGTGCAAAAAAATTTCTTGGATGATTATAACTTGGCGGATTAGTTGCAACATCAGAGCTTAACTCAATCATTGTGTAAGGTGAGTCCCCAAACTTTTCGAGATTGTGGTAGATTATAAAAATGATGAGAACTTGAACATGATATGCGTGGTTCATGAAATTAAATTACCTCCGTAAATGTATGTAACATCGTTTAACGTTGGTTGGGATAATCTATTGGTTGACATTATCAAAAATTGCTTCCACAAAGTTATGTAGCATCGTTTATGTTGGTTGGGATAATCTATGGGTTGACATTATCATATGTACAAAAATGTGGTTGACATTACTAGTATGAAGTACAAGGATGCTACTACATCCGATAATTTTGATGTGGGAGCATATCAGTTAATATTAAGTAGGTCATATCAGTTTGATTTAAATTTATGTCACAAATAGGGCTGTAATTCGGGCCGAGCGAGCCGAGAATGAAGTCGGGCGTAATTCGAGCTGAGATTAATCGAGTTGAGCCGAGCTGGCTCGTTTAACTAATCGAGTATAAACCTCTGCCCGAACTCGACTCTTTTAATTTCACGAGTCGAGTCAAGCCGGCTCGTTTAGCTAAACGAACCGATTTTAACGAGTCGGGTGAGCCGACTCGATTAATTTTATACTTAATCGAGTCTAAAATTCTACCCGAACTCGGCTCGTTTAATTTTACGAGTTGAGTCGAGCCGGCTCGGGTAATTAAACAAGCCGAAATTTCTGGCCGAACTCGGCTCGTTTAACTAAACGAGCCGAGTCGAGCCCACTTAAACGAGTTCGAGCCGGGCGAGCTCGCGTGCGGCCTGACTCGAATTACAGCCCTAGTCACAAAAGTAGAAAGAATACTTGATTTTATAGATAATTATGAGAAATATGTTTTGTATGCATCGGAAGATAATGTCATCTTGAAGCGATCAAATGAACATTCGGTGTCTCCTGAAATAATACATGAGTTTTTTGATGTCAAACTCTAAATTTGTTCTTGCGATGGTTAATCATGGTTGATTTTGGTGGATTATTTTGACGATTTCATGTCGAAAAGTTTTTTCGGAGGAAAAGACTAATCATAAGATTCCAATTGGAAATTTTCCTGAAAAGACACCAACATGGAGAGATAAAAAAGAGACACAAGATGTTCTGATTTTAGATGAGAACTCAAGGTCGAGTTTTTTTAGAAGTGGAGGAGACTGATGTAGGACAAGAGTCCCGATATTTTGAAGATAAATTTTACATGAATATACTTGTAAGGAAGTAAGGGAGGATAACAATATGATCATGTTGACATGCCGAGTCATGCCAAAATAAGAAAATATTCAAAAAGTTAGGAAGAATAACAACATGATCTTGCTGACGGACTGCATGATCATGCCTAAACAACAAAATATTCCCGTGGTTTGGGTTTTGTGTTGCACGAGCATACTCAAAAAATGCATGATCATGCTATTTCTATTTGATATTTTATATTAATTAGGATTCTTTTTTTATAGTTTTAACAGATGATAATCTTTGATTCAATAAAAATCCTTCTCTTAGTTTTCTTGTGAATTTAATAATTTTTCATCATGAATTCGAAGTTTGTATTATGGATGAAGTATTTTAGGACTTCTGGTTTTAGAGTTCTTCTGAGGGCTAGCGCTTGTTTTTTCTACGCTTTCGTACTGTGTCGGTAACATATTCAAATTTTGGTTTATACGCATTTTGGTTAATTGCTTGAAACTTTGTGTTGGCAGAGAAGTAGTACAGTAGTACTTTGTGACAAATGGAATATCACTCAGTATATCTGACCTATAAACCTTGAAATTCGGAACGGTTTGGGCTTAATAGAAATTAGGTGTTTCTTGAGATCCAACTCTCTTGTTGTTTGTCTAATCGAATCAAAGAACATAGTCCAAGTAGTCTCAGCTCCTAATCAAAGTAACTAATAAGAACTAAAGCAAACACTCAATCTATAGATGGAACAGGGTAATCATATGAAATCTCATGGGAGCCACTTGGTTCATGCGATTTCAACCGGGTTAATGGGAATAAGAATGATGTTCGAATGTATTTTTGTATTAAAATCTCATTCTCATTTTTATTAATTGGGTTGAAATTTCATGATTCAAACAGCACCGTAGTGTTTTTATAGGTGATCAATGTAGTGGTCCTAATGTGGATTATAGTCTGGGGCCTCGCGTCTGTTTAGCTAGTTGGTAGTAATGTCATCTAAACCTTTCATATAATTAGCCAACAACAAACCTTAGTTGGCTTTCATATAATTAGCCAACAACAAACCTTAGTTGGCTTTTACATTAATGAATGATTTATCTTACCATCATCTCTTCTATATATAATAGCCCAACAAGAGACCCCTATTTTTAATATTTATATAAAAGATGTGGTTCGTGGGAATCGAACTCAGGTTATTTCATTCAACAATACAACCTCTTACCACTACACCATATTCTCATGTGTGCTTTTTATCATACACATAATATGTAAGTGTGCTAAATGAATATTTTATTTAACTTTAAAGATACTTACTTGAATTACGCAAAAAAACAAGATAGTTAGTTAAATATTTGTACAGTTAATTTTAAAGAATTGAATCCAGATATAAAATTAGGCATAGTACATAAATGGATTATTATCATATTTATTAATCATTTTTTAGTTTGAAAATATATCTCATATATTTTTAACATATTTTTTATTATAAAAAGTAATTAAAATGTACATATATAATTTTTTTTAAACAGATATAAAATTAGGCATAGTACATAAATGGATTATTATCTTATTTATTAATCATTTTTTAGTTTGAAAATATATCTCATATAATTTTAACATATTTTTTATTATAAAAAGTAATTAAAATGTACATATATAATTTTTTTAAAAAATATTGAAAATAGGATCGCTTATATATAAATAATTTATATTGGTATTACATATTTAGATAAGTTCGAATTATAATGAGTCAATGCATTTTAGAACTTGACCCATTGTTCAAAAAATACTCGAAATTTGACTACATGACCCGGCCGAAAAACAGCGTCACATTCTACGTTTAATAAATTAAAATTATAAGCTCGGCGAGAATATCTTACCAATAATGTGAAATTTTTTAATATCTTATGTTAATATAAATTAATGTGTTTGAGGTATTTATAGGATCAAGTCAATTGATTATTTATATTAAAATTACTAACTTCACTGGTAACGTATTATTATTTTTGGGATTTGTCCCGATTTTAAGAATATTTGAAATTTGAAATGAGATCTCACGAGATTTGTTAAAACTACAATGATATACTAAATCGATTTATTTTTCATTTTTCACTTTAAAAAACTAGCTTTTAAAAATGAATTCTTTTAGGTCAACAATATTCATTGATCAAGATAATATTGTACAGATATTTTGAATTATTTTAATATTTTGAATTATTCAAATTAAAGTTATATCTATACGATATTGTAGCATTTGAATCAATGTATTTTATATTATTTAAGGAAAAAAACATATATTGTTCAGTAATTTGAAAGAATTAACCAGTTCAACTGATATTTATAAAACTTTATCGAACTGAAATTTTTTAATTTTAGGAGAATAATATAAAATGATATCAAATTATTATATAAAAAAATATTAGAGTCGTAATGAAAGAAACTTAAAAACAGTTTAAATAACGATATAATTACAATTTTTCTTTCGAATTCTTGAAAAAAATCATGAATATCAATAATAAGTTCTAAAAATATATAATTCATTTTTATGTTACAACCATGATTGATACGTGGTTGGGTTAAAAATTGATATGGATTGTTTGTCGGTGATAATGTGAATATCATATATAAATAATAGCAATTTATTTATTACATAATTTTAATTTTTGAATAATTATAAATGCATGTTAGTTAATACTCCCTATGTCCCAACCATTTCCTTACACTTTCCTTTTTTGGATGTCCCATCCAATTCTTTACATTTCAAAACTTACCAAAAATAGTAAATGAGTCCCACCACTTTCCCACTTTTTTTCCCTTTTCACACTACTTTTTCCCCACTATCTCCTTTTTATACATTAAAAATCAACGGACCACATTACTTCACTAACTTTTGTTTCTCTTTTTCACTACTTTATACATATTTTTTAACCTCCGTGCCCAAACCAAATGTAAATAATTGGTCGGGACGGAGGGAGTAATCAATTATCTCACTAGATGTTAATAATGATTATACATGTACATAAATCAGATATTTAGCATATAAATAATTGAAACCATCATAATTTACTAAGAGATATAACATACAATAATTTACATGCTAACACACACATATACATATAACTTAATCTTACTTTCTTAACAGTAGTGTAAATAAAAAACTAACATTTTCCCATACATACATGATACGTACATACGTTAAATTTCAAAAACTAATATTTTTCATTAAAATCAACTTTAATATTAATAATAATGTAAATTTTACATTATTGTATATTATGATTGCAAGACATTCTGACTTCAGTTATGCATTTTTTATCTTTTTAAATTGAGTATGTCAATTGTAAGTTAGTAGTGAACTCAGTAATAATATAGAGCAGTACATAGAGTTTATTTAAATAAAATTCAAGATTTTGGTCAACTCTGTATTCAACATGTATGTTAATTTTTAGCTTTTTATTTGTAAACATACTAACGGCATTCTACAGATTAAGTTTAATCGTTTCGTTTTAAACGTACACTTACTACCCTGTTTATATTCATTCATTAAATATAAAATAACGGGTAAGAAAAATATAATATAATAATAGTTGATGGGATATTCACTCCTTAAAATGAGGAAACATTCGAAACTTTTAATATTATAGAGGAGGACATGAAACTTGTTGGAGAGAAAGTTTATCTACATTTCTTCAAAATTTGACTCAAGATGATATTGTTGGAATTGCTCTAAAAAACATTATAATTGTGTGATGTTTAAAAAAACTCTAGAAAATGACCCGTGTCTCGCACGGGTTATTATGCTAGTTATATAGTTAACTACAAAATAAGGACTTAACCATAGAGAATTTTATAAGTATTACATTAATTTAATAGTCCCCCCTGCAAGGGAAGTTGTCACTGTTTCTGTGGCACAATAACACAGTTCGTAGAAGAGTCAATAGTTAAATCATTAGCTGAGTTAACTGAGATAAAATCTCATTTTCTAAACCATCAGCATAAAAGGGGAACTTCATATCCTCAACTGAAGGAATGATTGCTTTTCTTACAAGTCTTCCATCCGATTGAATGCCAAGATGGGAAGAAATACGTATAATTCATCAATGGACCTGCCATACCAATAATCAGATGAGCATATATTTTCTTTCAACTCACTTGCAAGGCACGATATCCAATCATTATGTCCAAGGTCCCTTTCAGGTGATGCCAAACAACGCTTATCTTCAAGGCCAAAGGGTAGACTAGTGGAATATTCCAGATTGTCTTCTAAAATGCGGATCACTTCGAACTCATCATCTGTACCCTTCGTCAGGAGATACCTTCCTCTTAACATATTTATGAAATAGGCATTTGGCGAACTTTCACAAAAATCGCGCTTCATGCAGATCCTTTCAAGAACCAGAATGACTCTTTTCCCAGAAAGTTCAGAAAAGGAAACCTTTCAGAATCAGATTGACAAGTTAGTGTGGAGGGAAAAAAAGCTAAAAAGAAATGCTGCAATCTGAAAACTATTGAAGCTATAAGTTGTGTATCTGTAAATTGCAACTTAACTACAGCCTCAACTATGGACTTTTCTGAGAACTTAGTTTGAGCTAAATAAAGATAGCTTAACAAGTTTAAAACATGCACCAGAAGATCAAAATAACTCACCTGGGACCCATTGTTCCTTCTAAACACAGTGTTCTTATCCCACAGCATCTCCAGCTTCAGATGCTTTATCTTTTCAGTCTCCAACTCCAGAGCTTTTTTAAATGTGAATGGGTATGCTGAAATACCATACTCTGACAAGATATTAGCACCATGTGGTTCAATGTATTCTGCATGGGGGCCAATGATCACAAGCTCATTAGGATCCCCTTCATAATCATATGAGAGCTTGAAAACACGCCTCAACTTCCAACAACACTCGTCTCTAAATGGCAGCGCCAACCAAGGCATAGTCTTGAACACTTCCCAAAATAATTCTTTACTGTTACTTTTCCAATCACAGAGGCCTGGATCTACTACGTAGATGAGCACAACCTCAAATTTGTCATTATTTTTTGTTTTCGCAAACTTAAGAGTTTCGGTAAGATTATGGTTGGCATATTTAGCATGATAAAAATAAAGGGCCACAATCTTTTCCTCGAGAGCGTCCATTGGTACCTGTCAGTACAAGCACATCGCGAAAATTGAATTAGTAAATAATAATGAAAATTCGCTATTCCTCCTTTCGTATAACGGAAGGAGGGGGGAAGGAAAATACAAAGGTTGAATTTACTATTGAACTTTGCTGTTCTCAGCAAAATAAAGGACTGTAAAGTGAGATCTGGCCTTTTAACAATAACAAGATTACAATTCCAACAGAAAATTGTAATAGGCATAGAAAAGAAGAGAATAGAATTCCAATTTTTTTTTTACCACAAATCCATGAAATATAGTAAGAATTCTTCTCAGAACTTAGAATACAGCACACCTTTAATCAGATCATTAGCTAGGGATTAATGGAGCTAAAAATATTTAAACATTGAAACATAGAGATTTCATGAGATTACAGTGACTGTTATCCTAAACCAATGTCACGCAAATTTCGTGTTGTTTATATGCCAAGTCTACTTAATCAAGATGTATCTAAGAGAATTCTATTGTAATTTTACTGTTACAGGTATGGTCACTGTTGGTCCTGGCCCCTAGGCCCAGTAAAGAAAAGAAGTTATATTATGGGGAGTTATATATTATGGGCCTGAAAGGAAAGCAAGAGCCCCAGACCAAAAGCCCAGTGAAGAAACTCCATATTTAGAACAGATACCCTCCAGAGTCCAGTATGAGGGTTTGCAAATAAGGAATAGAATATATATTGTCGAACGAATACATTTCAGTTTAATATGACCTGATGAACTATCATCAGAGGGACACTCTTAAATGATTTAACTTCTTGAACAGAACTAGAGATGCATCAAATCAAAGCAAAGCAACCCGACCCCCAAGACTTGCTTAGGGCTAAAATAACAATGGGAAAATTCTACATACATACAACTAACAAATAGCTTGGGGGCAGTTAGACTCCATTTGAGACGCAAAAAAAACTTGTTACATTCAATTGATCTCGATAGACTCGATTTGAAACGCAAAAAGAACTTGTTACATTCAATTGATCTCGATATTATGCGAATCCCACGCACAAAACCCCCGCTCAATGTCATTGTTATTCTAAACCTACGAAACGAGCAACATTATAGCCGTAAAATATTACTTCCATTCCACTCATTTTTTTATTACTTTTTAGGGGTGTTTTTTCACATGTTTGATACAATTTCCAGTAAGAGGCCGACTCAATTGGAGCCGCCTCATGGAAGAAAAAGGCCTCGAAAGGATGAAATAATGTTGGTAGAAACGGCTCAAGGCAAAAAAGTTTTGTTGAGTGAAGTACAACTTCACTTGGAGAAAATAAAGCTAAAAAACAAATGAGCTACGAAAGAGCAAGCTCCGGTCAACACTAACGACGTCGATATGGAGCTCGAAAATGTAGAGAAGGAACAAAGAACTCTAGCTGAAAAAATCAAAGAAAAAGGTAATATTAAGGTTGCAAAGAGAACTCAATGAGGTCTCAGAAGGTTGATTTTCTTCCGAGTACCAGGATGAAATTCGTTCCCTGAGAAATCCTCTGGATCATTCTCATCAAGGCGTAGAAGAAGACGTCCAACAGTGGATGAGGATATTTCAGACAAGGAAGAGTCACAGCGATGGAGTACAAAGAAAACGAGCTTCGCGAGTCGAATAAAACAACAGAGGGACACTCTGTTAAGAAAATATACCTTTAATTGTAATATGTTTAGTACATTTGACATTGTCATTGCCTAATTTCCACAGGCCCTTGTTAATATACATAATATACAAGTTCAATTAAATGTACCAAAGGGGTCTTGCAAATAGGCATATAGCATAATAACAAAAGAGAAGTTCAATTAACTCATAATCAAGACATCAAGTCATCAAAGATAACCAAACCTTATCTCCTTTGTTAGAAATGACATAATCACGCTCAGGGGTTGCCAACAATGTTTTCAATTAAGGATGCTTAGCTGCTGCTTCATCTTCTGCTCTAATAACATACAATGGCAGAAAGTATATAACAATGACTTTGCCTTCCAACTTCTCAGCTTTGATCTAAAAAGAGTGTCATGAATATGATCAGAAAATATGATAATGCGGATTACACCTTGCCTGCTAGCATTATTATTCCTAAAATGTAACTCAAATGGTTACTTTTAGCCATATTGTTTCTACTATAACTTTGTGATGCAAAGTGACACCAAAACAAACTCTAAGATACACACACACACACATTTATATGCGTACATATATACAAGTAAACGTAGGAACCACGAGTCATAATAAACAGCACATACATATTCTTTGTTATTCTTGACCAGGTAATCCCTGTTACTGGTGAAGAGAAGGTCCTTCAAACTAATGACGTCTCCTTTTCTAATAATCTGTTTCTTCACTTCAGCCTTAGCAGTTTCCAGCTTCAGCTTCTGTATGGTAGTGTACACTTTTGGTATATCCTGTCCACAAAAGTTTAATGTTTCAGTTTTACAAGACTTAATAACTATAGGGTAAAATACCCCATTGCATGGTTGGCCATTACATTAATCGAGGTTTATTTGTAAATGTTAAAAAACATACAAGTTTTACCAGAATACATTTTTCATGTTACCAATAAAATAAAGAAGGAAAAACAAAATTGATGAAATAAAGCAAAGGTTATGCAAAAACTACGCAGAGCCTACAATGTATATCTTTCTGTGTTCTTTGCAATTAAAGTTATACTCATATGGACACATCACACATGCGATACATTCTACAAATTTTATGAAAAACAAAGAAGAAACCAAAATATTATAGGATCAACAGTGTGGTGGCCCAAACAATTGTCATCCAGTGCATCCTGAGCCTTCTCGGCTTCTTCTCTAGTACCATACCTAACGAAAGCTGATCCCTTTAAATGTGTGTAGGGTGGTCTGGCTCTCAAGATTCTTGCTGTAAATTCAACAGTATGCCATTAATTTGACAGAACAACATAAATTTTTTTTCAGGGCTGGGAAAGCCTGGAAAAGTAAGTTATTTTAAAAGGTTTTACCCTCCAAAACATTCCCAAAAGGGGCAAATGCTTCTCGAAGCTTATCCTCGGTAGATAAATCTAACACCCCTACATAAAAAGCAAAATAACCAGTCATTCTTCAAAAAGGAAAACTTATGCATTGCTATAATATCTCATATTTAAATAGAATGATATAATGCCTTGAGATTCATCCAAGTCATCTAAGTTCAAATACACAGAGCAGCCGGATTTAGGAATGGGGACGGGTTCGGGTTCTTGCTTCAAAAATTCACTCTCCGATTGGACAAAAAGAACAGAGCCCCCCAGAGGTTTATGATTCATTCGTGTACGAGCTTTCTCGGCTTCTTGAATATTATCATAGGTAACAATAGCAAAACCCTTTGATAATCCAGAGAATCTATCTTTAACAATTTTTGCTGCAAAATCGAAACGTTGACAGCAACTGAGACAAAAATGCCTAAAAACAGGATAAATTATTTTTGAAAAAGAATTACCCTCAACAAGATTTCCAAAGCGGGCAAACGCTTCTCTAATCATTTCATCGGTAGTCCAAAGAGAGACCCCTGCAATTGTTGAACTAGTTAGATTCTCATTCTTAATGTAATTGCCAGACATGTGGTATAAATTTAAACCAACCATACCAGTAGTTGTGTACAATATATACCTAATAACTCATAAATAGAGTGTAGAGTACATGCATGGTCACTTGCAATATTGCATTTCAGAAACTACAAGATAGAAATACAGAAATGCTGTACTTGACATTTTGATCCTGCTTGTGTTAAAACGTCATTCAGAATCAACAAACTCAGTTGGCCCGAGATTTGAGTGGCCCAAGTCGAAATCATTTTATGAGGCCTATAATACCTAGGGCTTTGAAATTCATATTTACTTATTTAGAGAAGTTAATGTTTTCGGTACCCGGCACAAGTCTTGTTCGCATATAATAGCCAGGTCACCGTGAACTCAATTATTCTAATTCAATTCTTAACGAAATCAACTTATTCAAAATCTTGGACTCCTCTACAAAACGATATAAAAACGATTACCCATCAAGTGATATAACTTCTTAAACAGAACTAGAGATGCATCAAATCAAAACAAAGCAACCCGACCCGACCCGACCCGACTCAAGACTTGCTTGGGGAGAAATATACATATGTACCGCTGACGAATAGCTTGGGGGCAGTTAGACTTGATTTGAGACGCGAAAAGGACTTGTTACATTCAATTGATCTCGATAGTATGCGAATCCCACGCACAAAACCCCCACTCAATGCCATTGTTGTTGTCAATCTAAAATGAGCAACTCTCAGCACTCCAGCACCGTAACTTTTGGTTGAAATAATAATGGGTTTATAGGCTATTATATGATTTAAGTTCCGGTGATACCCTAAATATCACTTTGGATTAAAAATAATCCAAAATGTCACTTTTGAAAACAATAGCCCTAAATGTCACTTGAAAATGGTACATCGTGTAACGTTTATGTATAAGACCCAAAACGCTATATCTTGTAACGTTTTGGTACTTTGGTTTTTTTATATGTACAAAACGTTATATAAAGTAGCGTTTTGGTTCCAAACGGTACATCATGTAGCGTTTTGGCCCCAAAAAACTACTTCATCTAGCATTTTTCACATTATAAAAGAAATAAAAAAAAAAAAAAGTAAAGTGCCAAAACGCTACACGATGTAGCGTTTTCAAATTTGAAAAAAAAATACAAAACTCTAGACGAAGTTTCGTTATGAATTGACATTTTGGACCATTATTTTCAAAAATAATATTTTTGGTCATTTAACACCCAGAAATGACATTTTGGTCCATTTCTCTATAATATAACGGTTTATCTAATGGACACATACTAAGAAAGTGTGATTGATGAGTTGTAAAATTTTTATTGATGAGATTTTTGTGTATGCAGGGGTCCATCATTATCTCCACCAATATTTTGTGGACCTCATCAATTAACTCTTAGCATGTGCCCATGGGCACACACTAGAAAAATTCATAATATAATACTTTGCTCGTTTTTTTTAAGAAAATGACGAGATATAATACTTTCATCTAATTTTTGGACTCAAATGTTTGAAATAAAATTGTGTCAAATTTGTAATAATTATTATTTGTTTTTGGTCTTTTTAGAGCTTGAGAGCACCGTTATGAAGAAAGTGAAATTAATTTACATACATTTCACCCGGTAGACCTAGATGAAACAAGCTTTAAAACAAATAACTAACTAATTAAAAAATTTCAAACAACCTTAATTATTTAACAAAAAATTCAAAAAATATATGAAAATTTTGAAAAAAAAATAAAATTATTATTTTTTAAATAAAAAAAATTATTAGAAATCCATCCAAACAATTTGATTAAAACACGAAAAGAAACCTGAAAGCCCAAAAAATTCCAAAAAAAAATGGGAAAAGGCGTAAAGTTATTATTTTATGCATTTAAAAGTTTGAAATATCCAAAAATAATTAAAAACTCTAAATCCTAATTAAATAATCATTAAATAATCTGTAATATGATTTCGGAGGCTTTAGTCATTTTGAACATTTGCTTCCCAGCGACAACATAAATAAGTTATTATGTTAACACATGTAATATGTAAGAGAAAAAAATTCCAAGCACGTACTTAGGGAGTTATATAACAATTTTGAAGCATTAAACAAATCTTTTTATGAAGTAAATAGAGCGCTGAAAAGAAGCAGTTAATACCTCTTACTCAAAAAGCTAAACAGAAAGCAAGTGCTCTGTCTCTCATAGGACAATCTAGAAGAATCGTATTAAGATAGTGATAATGTGATATACACATGAATTTCAAGTAATGAACCATCCATATGAGCTAAATTAAGAGCTGCATTTGCAAACATTTGTGCATTTTTCTCTCCAGTAACACATGTGAGAGTCTTGGCTTTTCTCTCCAAAATTCAGTTTAGAGTATTGTGAGAGTTTCTTTTTAGTTAAACTAATGGCGGATTTTGAAGACATAGATGTTCAGATGGCAGGACTTGGGATTGAGGAAGAGGAGAATGAAGGGTTTGTTCTGGAGGGAGACATTGAAGAGGGAGCAAATCGTTATCAGCTTTGCCTGGTAGGGAGACTATTGACGGAAAAGAATGTAAATGTTAGAGCTTTCAAGTCAAAAATTGCAGATGTATGGAAGCCAACAATGGGCATCAACATTAAGGAATTGGATAATGGTATTTTCTTGTTCCAATTTTTTCATAAGGAAGATATGCAGTGGGTGATGAAAGGAGGTCCTTGGTCTTTCGATAATATTATGATGATTCTGGAACCTATAGGCATGGGAGAAAATCCTACAAAGGTTAAACTCTGGTCCTTAAAAATATGGATTCAAATTCATGATCTTCCAATGGGACTGATGATGGAGTCGATTGGTAAACAGCTTGGGAATTTCTTTGGAGTTTATTGAATATGATGCAAAGAACAACTAGTCTATATGGAGGGAATATATGAGGGTGCAGATAAAGCTCGATGTGAGAAAACCACTCAAGCGTAAAAAAAGAATAGTAAGGAAGGATGGTACGGAGATTGTGGTGACATGTAAGTATGAACGCTTAGGGGAATTTTGTTTCTCATGTGGGTTGGTTACTCACACAGATAGGTTTTGAGAAATTTCATTGATAGTAGAGGAAATGAGGGAGTCAAAGAGTGGGGCAGTTGGTTGAGAGCTTCAGTAAGAAGATCAGTGAATCAGTTGCAGAGCAAATGGCTCATGGAGGAAGACGATGACACGTGGGAAGCGAGGATTGGTCGAGCGAATAATCAGGAAAATCAGTACGAGGGAAAGATTTCAAAAAAAGGAAAAGAGATAAGTAAAAGGAGTGAATATAGGAGTCTGATAGAGTACGGAGGAAATACAGTCAGCAACGTAACAAACTCAACATCAAAAGCTAATTTACAGGGTTTTTCAAATAATTCAAATGCACTGTATGAATTAAATGATGAGGATAATGAGATCTTACAATTGGAGGAACGAAAAAGAAGGCGAAGTGTATTAAATGAGGCTGATATTATGGACGCATATACGGGCTTGCAAAATATTGGACCGCAAAAAGGGGTTAACCAAAGAGAGGTTGTTATTTCTGTCGGGGATTTTTCAGCATCTACAGACAACACATCGGATGAGCTTGCGAGGCAAGCCAGCCGTTCGCCATGATTCTAGTAGGATGGAACTATCGAGGAGTGGGCCAGCCTCGGACAGTTCGGGTACTCAAGGACGTCATACGTTCCCAAAAGCCTGATTTATTATTCTTATCAGAAACTTTAGCTGTTAGAAATAAAATAGAAGCTCTTGCTTCGAAGTTGGGTTTTACAAACTTTTTCTCAGTTGATAGAGTAGGGAGGAGTGGTGGTCTGGTAATTTTTTGGAAACATAATATGTCTTGTGCAGTGATGAGTTCGTCTCAAAATCATATCGACCTCGAGGTTAAGGAGGGTCGTAATTTATGTTGGAAGTTAACTTGCTTCTACGGTTTTCCAGAAAGGGAAAGAAGACAAGAGTCGTGGGATTTTATAAGGTCTTTAGCTTCTAGCTCGCAGCTTCCCTGGTGCATTTTTGGAGATTTCAACGATATGTTATACCTGGAGGACAAAAAAGGTAAACATCTGCACCCTCAACGACTACTAAACGGGTTTAAGAGTGCGATAGAAGACTGTAACCTATCAGAGTTAGAGTTGAAAGGAGGGAATTTCACTTGGGAAAAGAGTAAGGGGACAAGCGACTGGGTTCGGGAAAAGTTAGACAAAGCATTTGCTACAGATTCATGGTGGCATATGTTTCCATTATGCACTCTCTCAGTATCTCATACTATAGTGTCAGATCATGATCCTATAAACATAGAGTTGGTTAACACAGTGATTTCAAAAAAGCAATTTCGCTTTAAGTTTGAGAACACGTGGTTGAAGGAAGCTAAATTTCAAACAAAGGTAGCTGAATTTTGGAAGAGTCTCCCAGCAGTTCATCTTCTCCCTAAATTGATATCGATCTCGTCTTTTATGGCAGAATGGGGGAGGACTTTCTTTCACAAATTCAGAGAGAAAGTATCGAAGCAGAAAGAAATAATTGAAGGCCTGAAAGATAGAGAGGATGATGATGGTATACATTTGTATTTTGAGGAGAAAGAAAAACTTGGTGAGTTGCTCATGCATGAAGAACTATATTGGAAACAGCGGGCAAAGGTTTTCTGGCTTGAGGGGGGGATACAAATTCTAAATTTTTTCATGCCACGGCTTTAAAAAGGAAGAAAATAAACTATATTCCTGCTCTCAAGAATGAGGAAGGTAATCTAGTGACAAAGCATGAGGACCTATGTAGTTTGCCGAGGAAATACTATACACAAGTATTTGTTGGTACAAAACATAACTCGGTGATACCAGATTTCGAGGAAGAGATAAAGGTCATGGATGCCCAAAATGATATGTTAACTGCTAATCTCACCTTCAAAGAATTCACAGAAGCAGTTAGGAGTATGCATCCAGATAAGGCAAGCGGTTCAGACGGGCTAAATCGAGCCTTTTTCCAATATTTCTGGAAACTGGTAGGAAGGGAGGTTTATCAATGCTGTCAGCAGTGGCTTGAAGAGTGTAATTTCTCAGCTGACGTAAATGACACAACGCTAGTTTTGATTCCATAAAAAAGATAACGTTGAGGAATGCAAAGATCTGAGACCAATAGCATTGTGCAATATCCTCTACAAAATAGTGGTTAAAGTATTGGCTAACAGATTTCAACAGATTCTTCATGTACTCATCTTAGATGAACAATCTGTATTTGTTCCTGGTCGTAATATCACTGATAATGTTCTGGTAGCTTTCGAGGTATTGCGCCATATGAAACGGAAGAATAGTGGTCAAGAAGGGGAAGTGGCACTCAAGCTTGATATCAGCAAAGCATATGATTGAGTTCGTTGAGAATATTTAAGGCACATAATGGAAAGGATGGGGTTCTCGGAGAAGTGGATCAAGTGGATGATGTTATGTGTAACGTCAGTGTCCTATTCTATTTCTTTTCAAGGTTCGATGATAGGCCCTATCATTCCGAATAGAGGACTCCGTCAAGGAGATCCACTATCTCCTTATTTGTTTTTATTATGCGTGGAAGGACTGTCACTGTCTTTGAGGAATGCTACTACGAATGGGCAAATTCACGGTTGTCGTGTCTGCAGATCAGCCCCATCGAGTACTCATTTATTATTTGCAGACGACAACTTCTTGTTCTTTAAGGCTACAGCTGTTGAAGCTAACTCAATCAAGGATCTGTTGAACTCATACGAATCATTTTCTGGTCAGGCAGTAAATTTTCAGAAGTCAGCAGTGTTCTTCAGTTCAAATGTACGAAGGGATAAGCAGCTAGAAATTAAGCAAGTTCTGGGAGTTGCAAATGATATAGGTGACAGTCGATATTTAGGGTTGCCATCAATCATTGGTAGATCAAAAAAAGTAGTGTTTAGATACCTGAAGGATAAGGTGTTTCCGCGAATACAAAGTTGGGACTCTAAGTTGTTATCTCGGGCAGGAAAAGCAGTGATGTTAAAAAACGTTGCCCAAGAAATTCCAGCCTATACTATGTCCTGCTTTCTGATTCCAAAGACGTTGTGCCAGGAAATTGAAAGACTGATGAATGCATATTGGTGAAGATCGAATCAATCCAATAAAAAAGGAATAAACTGGCTAGCTTGGACCAGAATGAGTATGTCAAAAAGCAGGGGAGGTCTGGGTTTTAGAGACCTCCACGATTTCAATTTAGCACTTTTGGGAAAACAGTGTTGAAATTTGATTAGAAATCCAGAGGCCCTCGTTTCACGAGTGTTAAAGGCAAAATATTATCCTAATGGTCATCTACTTCAAGCGAAAAGAACGGGAGGAGCTAGTTATACCTGGTCGGGTATCTGGGAAGCGAAGGAGGAATTGAAAAAAGGATTAAGATGGGTGATAGGTGATGGTCGATCGATATGTATAGGTAAAGACAGATGGTTGAGAGGAAAAGAAAGTTTGTGTGTTGATCAAGAAATGTGTAGTAGTGAAGCCTTAAACATGAAGGTATGTGAATTTTTCCAAGTTAATAGACTTAGTTGGGATGAGGCTAAAGTTAGAACACATTTTGACTGAGAGGATGCTGAACTCATTCTGAATACTCGAATTCCATGGATGGGTGCTAAAGACAGGTTGGCCTGGGTCCATACTAAAGATGGACAGTACTCTGTCAAATCGGGTTATCAGCAATGGCATAAAAACCATGTTGGTGAAGGAGAGGTTCAACAGTCAAAAGGTTGGAACAAAATCTGGCGAGTAGAAGTCCCTCATCGAATACAATCTTTCTCTGGAGGTTCTGTCGTGGTAATATTGATGTTAGGATTTTACTGCAAGGAAGAGGGGTCCCTGTTCCAATAGGTTGTGCCATGTGTGTAGGGAATATAGAACATATGTGTCATTTATTTTTCGACTGTGGTTTTGCTAAAACCTGTTGGCAAATAGTGGGAATTTCAAATGACATGAATGAAGTTGAGTATGTATCTGATCGGTTGTTCAGGAAGCTGAGTACAGAGTCTGGGGACAGCTTAGTGAAGATTGCTACAATTCTATGGGCTGTGTGGTTTGCGAGAAATCAGAAAATATTTGAAGGAAAACTGTTGACACCTGAGTTTGCAATGCAGTGGAGTTCGAGACAAATCTCAGAATGGCAGTTAGCTCAGAGGAAACATTGCCCCAACATACGACCTACAAGATCGAGCTCAAACCAGGAAGTTAACAAATGGTGCCCACCTGCAACTGGAGAACTCAAAGTGAACGTGGATGTTTCAGTGTATGAAGGAGAGGATTTTTTTTCTATTGGTATGGTGATGAGGAATCACCAAGGTCAATATGTAAAGGGGAAAACAGTAAGGTTTGGAGAGTGTGTTTCGGTGATGGAGGCAGAACTAGTTGGGAAGTTGAGGCACTAAAGTGGGTAAAGGAGGTTTCCACAACAACTCGAATAACATTAGAGAGTGATTCTTTGATCAATATTAATGTAATCAATTCGGGCAACATCAATCTTCTAGAGATGGGTGACTTGATTAGTTATTTCAGAGAGTTTCTTAAAGTAAGAAATGAGGTTAAGATTAGTTATATTAGAAAGCAGGCAAACATGGTTGCTCATTGTTTAGCAAGAATCCCTTGTGAGTCTAATAGCTTTGTTGAAAGTTTGTCTCCTCCAATGTTTTTGTTGGAGACACTTAGGTCTAATTATTTTGATTAATAAAATTGTTTCTTTGATTAAAAAAAAAAAGCAAGTGCTCCTCTCTTCCCAGGTGTTGGAGTTTGTGTCTTTCACTTACAAGCCAACTTTAGACTTGTGTAATAGATTCTGAAGTTTGTCAGATTATTATTAAGAGATATTATCTGGGAATGATGGAATGTGCTAACTATTTAATTTATTTTTGCCTAAATAATTTATCTTTCAAATGAAGATTGCTACTTTTATATATACTAGTTTCACAACCCGTGCATCGCACGGGTCTTCTTTATTATTTTTATATTATTTAAAATTATAATAAATTTCTTTTTGAATCATTACCTTATTAGTATATTTATAAATAATAATATAACTATTTGTTGCCGAAAAGATTCGAACATAAATCCGGGGTAGTGTATAAATAATAATATAAATATTTGCTTTTGGTGGGGTTTGAACCTGGTAGTTTCAGTAGTGTGCAAATAATATATATATATATATATATATATATATTGTTGGCGGGGTTCGAATCAGGGAGTTTGAGTAGTGTATATTCTTTTAGTATTTGAATCTAACGTTTCTGATCATTTGATTAAAAAGATCTAACAGTCATAAATGGGGATAACCAAACCAACAAAAAAAGTCATACCAAATTATACCTCATTCCGATTATTATATTATAGTATAGATGCCACTCAGACTGTACTTCTCCTACTTTCATTTTAAATGCAATTTTATTTAATATTATTTCTTAATATTTACAAACATTCTCTAAATAAGAATTAGGATTACACAAATAACAGTATCTTTTCAAAAAAATAAAATATTATTAGCGATGGAATGCAAATTTTTTAAGCAAAACAAAAGGCGCCTTAAACTATCGTTATAAATTATCTGAAAAACAAATTTTTGTAACACTAACAAAATAATTACGTCAAATAAAAAAAATTAACTGGACACCTTACAAAACAGGCAAAAAATTCTAGTCTTATATACATAGGTGTGTTATGTTGTAATACGTTAAAATTATGAGCAATATATATATACATCGTTAAAATTATGAGCAATATATATATACATCCAGAACGGTGCATAAGGGTGTTACAAGTGTTCGACAAAACATGACACAAAAATTTGAGGGACACATTTTCTAGATACAAGTGTATATACATATATTTTCTTTCTTTGAAAAAATAAGTACAATATATAACTTTCTTTTCTAGTAAAAAATATACAAATAGAAAAAAGGTTAGAAAATAGTAATTATTAAATTATTATAAATTATTATCTTGAGCAAAATCATAAAAACAATATTTTAATCCTAAATATTAAATAAGTTACAAAAAATTTAGGAAAAATTACTAGGGAATAAGAATGTTATTTTTTCATAAGTACTATAGACTACTAGTCTCGATAATAAAATACAAGTGGAATATTAGTTTTTCTTAAATAACTTGTATATTATATTATATTTTAAATAAAACAGTTTTTACGTAATTAGTTTAGTTTAAATTATGATAATATTTACATATATTCAATAAAATTTTAATTCAAAATTTTGAGTTAATGAATTAATATTTGTATATAGATTTAAATAAGTTCACATATGAATTAGGTTTTATGTGATCATTTTCTTGTTTATAAATATTTATCTTTATGTACTTGTAATATTTTTTAAATTTTTAAATAATTTTAATTATATTAAAAATATATTATTTAATATTTTTTTATTATTGTATGTATTTGCTATTATTTTTTATTGTTAGGACCTGAGCACATTTTTTAATTTGCACAAGGCATGTGAAATTGATTGAATGGGCTGATTATATGATAGCCCAAATGAAGAATGAGAGCCCAGAATTTCAGACAACACAACCTAAGAAAGAAAATAAAGCCCAAACATTGAGTGGGCTATCTACTGTGGCGGGGCCGAAGAAAACAAAGTCCAAAATTTTGAAAGTGCTTAACGGATTATTGAACCCAAAATCTAATAATTTTGGTATGTTTCGAGGCTGGAATGAATATGATATACAAGGTGTTTGTGTAAATGTCTCAAAGATGTGTTTGACGGATTATTGCCAAATAAACTGTCAGTGTTCTAGTTAGTTACTTATAAATATTATAAAATATTAACTCTTTGTAATTTAAGATATAATTTTGAATTTTAACTACAACAATGATTTTTATCTTCATTCCTTATTATTATTATATTAATAAATTTGAAAAGATATGGACAAAAAGTGGAATAAAAAGAAATAAATGAATTTTTTATTGCTAAAAATGTTATAAGGGAGTACTAAAAGTTCCTTAAAGATAAATAATGATGCTCATGTTAGTGATTTAAGGAAGTACTAAGAGCATCTCCAACAGCTTCTTAGTTCATTCCTTAAATTTAATATAAAATATTGGATTTTAATAACTTAAGACATCAATAACTATTACCAACTCCAACAACATTCCTTATATTCATTCTTTATATAATATTTAATCATTAAAAAATAACATTATTACATAAAGTGAAAAAAGAGAAAATGTTTGTTTCAAATATATAATATAAAATAAAAGTTAGAAGAGCAGAGCAGTTAGCTAAAGATAAAGAAGGAGAAGAAGATCTTAGTGAATCTTAGTGATTTAATGAATTACTAGGATACTGTTGGAGTAATTTTTTTTTCATATTCCTTATATTAGACTTTAATACTCCAAATAACTAAGCTGTTGTAGTTGCTCTAAGACACTATTAGAATGCCATTTTTTGTCAAAATCCTTAAAATTAAACTTAAAAACTCATAAAAGTGAGCTGTTGGACTTGCTCTAACCTTATGTATGTCGTGTAAAAATACTTTTAGCTACAGCGGAAACATCGAGGATTACGAGCCTAAGCTCTAACACCACGTTGGAATTAGAACCTTATGCTGGTGCTTGTAATGTGTAAATAACATTGAAGAGTTAATTTTTACTGCATAAACACTTACTTAAGTAAAGCATGAACAACAATACAAGAGAATAACGAACAAAGCTAAATTGCTATGGCTTATTCAGCCTGGTTCTATTACAAAACTAGATTATTTGGTGGGCACATGCCCTGTTATATTATAAACTTTTTATAAAAATATATTTTAATATAATTTAATTTCAATATGTATTCTATTTATATCATATTATGATGTTGAGAAATAGAATAAAATTATAAATATAAACATTTAAAAAGAGTATGACAAAAATTATATTTTTTATTATAAAATTTTTATTAATCATAAAAATATATAATAAATTGACGAATATTTAAATTAGTAGAAGAGAGAATTAGTGTATATTTTAAAAATGAGAAGGGAGAAATGAGAAATGAGAAATAGAGAGAAAGTATAATTAATTAGAGGAACAATATGTTAGTGAAAGATGACATCATCAAATTAATGTAAGTTTGACATGTAAAATTTGATTATGTCATTTATTTAACGAGAGCTTGACATATCAGCGAGATGACATCGGCTGTATTCTCTTTTAATATAACTAGCTTAAAACCCGTGCGATGCACGGGTTCCGTTAATATTTATATTATTTATTTATATTTTATATGATTTTATTGAAATTCTAACATAAATAAATAAATACGTTAATTAATAACAATATAATTATAATTTGATTGTGTATAACTTTAAGTTAAATCAAATAGTATAGTATAAAATAGTATATGGTTGATGAGATTTGAACCATTAACTTTATTTATAAATAATAATTAAATGTTTAATGTTGGCGGGGTTCGAATGTGAACTTGGTTAGTGTATTTATTTATAAATGTCAATATAAATGTTTGTTGTTGGCAGTATTCGAACCTAGAAATTTATTTGTAATTTTATAAATAATAATAAAAATGTTTGTTGTTGGCGGGATTTGAACCTGTAAGCTTGGCTGGTGTATTTTTTTAGTATTTAGATCTAACGGTTATGATCATTTGGTTAAGAGATCTGACGGTCGTGATCGAAAGGGATAACTAAAAACAGGGTTAACCAAACTAAAAATCATACCCCTGTTCGGTTATTATAGTTTAAGGGTTTTATATCAAAGTGTCCACCGATCTCGTTAAAAAATATCAAGTGCCTACCCAATCTGCACGACGACTCATTTAAAACACTATAATAACAATATATATCATTCTGTTAACTTGTTTTCGAAATCTTAACGGAAACCGTTAACTCACGTTTGTTTCTGCTAACTTGACAGACATGTGGATATGACATGGACAAATAAAAAGAAAAACAAGTGCATGTATCATTATCATGTAATTATAATTGTGATCCATGACTGCCTCATTACCTGTAAACCTGATTTTGCCATATGTTCTGCTAGAATCGTGCACCATCAAGTATAGAATTTCCTATATCAAGATGATTGAATGTTTGTGACTGTGTTTGTACTGATGCAACATTCCTGCTGTGAGTTGAACGTTTGAAAATTTTCCACTTCTGGAGTTTCTTTACACTAGTTGCTATTACAATTTATCGCTCATGTCCCTCGTATTATCTAAATTTTTTTCATTTCATTTCTTGATGTAGCTAATGAGAGCACAAAGAGCAGAGTTATATTTTACACAATAACAGAGTACTTGTTGCTGGCTTGTGCAAGTGCACTTTAAGTTGTGTATATTCGTCGTCTGTTCAGCACATCAGTAGCATACAACCGCGTTTGATCTGGGTCAATTTTAAGCTCTGACCGCAGGAATGGACTGATATATCGAAGGCCTAGATGAAGTAAACGAAAGGCTTTCGTATTTTATGGTTTCATACCACTAATCTTTTCTTATTTTTTCATCTGTAGCAAACTTTGTAGAGCTACTCTATTACAGACAGAGAGCAAAAGGAATGCTACCAAAATTTTGAGTATAACTGAGCTCAAATTAAGAATCCTGACATAAGGTTCACCAAAATATAAGTTTTACCAAGACATAGGTTTCAGCAAATATTAAGTCTGCTACTGACCACAAAAAAAAATAAGTTTAACAAAAACAACCAAATGGAACTGAACTTAATTTAGTCTTCAATGTTGACATGATTTTCTACATTGGCTTGTAAAGTGCTTCATACCCCACTTTTCCCAGAACCTGATACATGAAATGACTGCTTTTGCTTGAAGCTGGTGTTTCATTGTTCTTGACCATCATATCTTCATTTAGGCTTGAGTTTGTTTGAGATACTTGCGTTGTGATGACTGGCCCTTCGTCAATAGGCAACCCTTTTATTTTTGACCTCCTAACAACCAACTTAGGCCTTCTAATCCCAACTTTTGAATTTCCAGCAGCTTGACCTTGTACATTTTCATCCATCTGACCTTGAGTTGCATGATTCTGACCATGAGTATTTTCACCTCCAATTCCAGCATTTGCACCTGCACTAATAGTTGGACATTTGTTTTTCCTATGACCCCTCTGTCTACAAATGCTACAGTGTTGAATCCTACCACTACTATATCTCTGCACCTGAGGAACATCACTTACAATATTTTTATTTTTCACCCTAGCACTACCACTCTCCCACTCCTCTCTTCTTCTTAACCTTTTAGGTCTACCCCTAAGCTTTTTAGGAAGCTCTGGTGGTAGTAAAGGTTCTTCTGAATAGTAATTCCAATATTCCTCTCCCTTAACTGTCTCAATACTAAAATTATATGATGCTAGATACTTATCTCTTTTATAGTAATCTGATACAAAATCTGTAGGTTGTTGCCTACTATCATGAATAGCGGCCACGACATGAGGACAAGGAATACCTTTTATGTCAAATACTCTACAATCACAACTTTTTCTAGACAGATCAACTGTTACAGCTTTTGTGCCACTTTTAACCAAATATTTGTTATCCCCATCCCAAGATGCTCTCCACTCCCTTGAATTTTTTACAGCCACATCTAGCAACTTTTTTATTCTAGGACAGAGCACCATATTGCTGGACTTCATTTTATCTCTTTTTTCCCTGACCCTTGCCATAAGTTTAAAGTGCATCTCTTGCAACATTGTTAAAAGTGGCAATTACCTAATATTTAATAAGTTAGTTAATATAATATTGTTAGAAGCGATGTACTGAAATTTAAAGTACAAACCTCTCATTAATAATCCATGAGTTATAACATTCTGACATGTTATTTTCTATGTTGTCAGCCTTGGGAGTAGTGGAAATAAAAGCTTTTGACCAGACTGCAGGGTTTATTTTTTTAAAATTTTCATGTGCAGGCTTGCAAATATTTAAGATCTGCTTCATTGCATTTGTATGAGCAACCGGGTGTGTGCTACATGCAGCTATCCAAAACTGTTTCTTAAGGAGTGTAGATTGAAATCTACAAGATAAAATATAAAAAGCTAAGTACAACATAAAATTAGTTAAAGAGTAACATTGCATTAAATTAATGAAATATCTTACTTTTTTCTTAAATTGCTGTAGATATGTCTAGTGCAAAACCTATGTTCAGCTTTAGGCAGGAGTTCTTTAATAGCATTCTCAAGTCCCTAAAAAGTCACCATCAAAATTAAGAATTTACCAACATGAAAATGAAAAAATATAGCACTTAAAGGTACAATAGCTCATGTCCAAAGTCCCACACTCTTGAGTATGTTAGGGTTTATATTGAAATATTCGTTTGAAGTGTATACTTTAATAATAAATTATTTGAGAATCTTGAATGCATGTTTTCACATAGTCTGTATATTATATATTGTAGACATTCTAGTATCAAATGGGATAGCAGAAGATTAGATTGTCAAACTCCTTATATAATATAATAAAGGTTCACAGTCTAGGTGGTATTAGACAAACCACTGGAACGGCTGAAGTATTATTTAGAAATAGTTTATCTTGACTATTGAATGATACTTGTATACTTTGTGTATATTGAACTGGATCAAAATAGTAGAATAATTGTTTCTTTTATTCTGACAATAAAGAAGAACTAAGATTCTACGATATTATTATTGCTTAGGTTCTTAATCCGGATGTAGTAATTGACACTTGTATTTAATGCACATGCCTTGATTCATACATTAAGTAATTTATTTTAAATTACGAATTTATGTATTGGGCAATGCCATTATATATAGAGTGGGATATTAACTATAAAAGGAAACCGTGTCCGAAAAATATATTCGGGTGATGATGTCCTCTTGAAAGCTCATAAAGATAATTATGCTTTAGTCCTGCAGGCAGATTTGTTCTTGCATAATTATAAGGTTGAGTGGATGATCAAGGATAAAAGATATTGATTAAATTAATTGTCAGAAATTAATTTAATTAATGGACATGCGATATCTTAAACATGGGGAATTTATAAGCAATTAATATGGGAGCCGAATTAAATAATTAATTTACGAAATTAGGAAAGGTAGTGCAAATATTAATTCTTTAGTGGATTGAATTAATATTTAATGACATTGGGCTTGGCCCAGAATGTCATTAGAAGGCCTGACCTAATGGTCCATGATCCCTACTGTAGCCTATAAATATTCTCATTCTCCTAAAGCTAGGGTTAACACACAAAAACAAAATCACATCCTAGGGTTTGAGAGAGGCAGCCGTTTTTCTCAAGGAGCCAGCTAGGGTTTTGGAATTTCGGAGCTTTGGGAGAGGTACACCTTGGGAGATCGAAGCCCACACTTTGTCCAAGGAGAATCAGGGAATACAGTAGAAGACGTGGATTTGAATCGCTTGCGCCGTAGCGATTAAGGTTAATGTTCTATTTGTACTCTTTTAATTAATATCATAAAACGCAGGGCCAAGATTCGATAGATCCAACAATTGGTATCAAGAGCCTGTTTCTAGTTTATGCGTTTTATGATATGTTGTCCATGTCATGATTATATATGCATGTATATAGTGGTATGCTTGCATTGATTCTGTGATGCAGGTTATTATTCACTATTATGGCCATGTATTAATTATGTGTTTGGATCCCACGTGGTTTAATCGTGGTTATTTTTTTATGATTGGATTCCACGTGGTTTATCGTGGTTTTGTTGTAAATCACGAGGGTTGATCGTGATAGTTTTATTTTTTCTTATTCTGATCTTGTAATCTTGTAAATCAATTTGTAATTGTTTTAGATTATAATATGATGTAAGAGAATAGGTTGGTTCATCTATATTATTTTGTATGTAATTGTTTTATCAACGGAGCTGCGATAAACAGAGATTTTCTACTGCTGCATTCTGTTTTCGGGGTGCTTCGCTGTTTTGGCTGCAGATTTTGTATACGATGTCCGATTTGGGCGTACAATACCAATTCGGAAACGGAAGAACGAGACGATCAGGGATCAAATGGTCAGAAGACCATTGACCCATTATTTCAAGGCGTTTTGAGGATGTTTAGGCCTCCAACTGGGCTCTCGAAGATTTCCAGAATTTTTCGAAGGATGAATTCGAAGCTATTTTTCTGGGGCCATAATAGTGGATGTGTTTTATTATGTTTTACATAATTTCTACTTCTCTTTATTATTGCTACTATGTGTTTCTTGTTTGTGTTGTTATGCCATGTGATACTAACCCTTAGCATGCTAGAATGACATGGACATAGGGATGTTTTTTATTAATGCTTTAATCATGATAGTATGCTGCTATATTATGTGTTCTTTATGTTGTTATAATACATGTGGACTTCGAAGAAAAAACATAGGACGATGCATCTAGTCTAGATTAAAATTCTCAAAGTAAATACTAAGTGGGAGAGGGAATTAATATGAAATTAAATCCCATGGTCTCTATTATTGTTTGTATGTAATTTAACATAAAGACGAATATAAATTATATATACGTCACCCATCGTGACATGTAATTTATGGTGTCTAGAATGTTATAGAAATTACTAGAACAAACTTCTTAAATTAATAAGTTTTAAAAACAAGGAATAAATCCGAATTTTCTTTATTTCTGATATGGGGCGATTTTGTCAAAAACGGGTTCATCGAACTTGTAAGGCTGTGGGTATTAAGTGAGACCGATGTGACTCCTCCACTACCTGGAAATCAAACCATTGATGAATATTGAATTGAAGTATTCTATTCAAGGAAAAATTATGAATATTGGAAGGTATACACGCCACCCATCGTGGCGTACCAAGTTCCATAGATTTCGAATAATTTAAGATTTGATGATGGTATACACTTAGTTATGAAAAATAATATAGACCACCCCAACGTGGCATATTGTTTAGTAATAGGACCGAAGTAACATTTAAACAAATTTAGGTGATATACATGTCACACATCGTGGCGTACCAGAAACTTATGGTGTTTAGATGTTAGTGCATTTAATTTTAATAATTGTTAGAGGAATCAATAGGTCTTAATATTTAATGCACCCTTATTTATGTGTAATGTGATATTTTTTTTAAGCATGATTCTCAGGATAAAATGGGCTTTAATCCACTATTCGCCATACTTAAGGATAACAAACTTACCGGACCTAACTATATTGAATGGAAACGAAATTTGGACATTGTGTTGACTGCTGAGGAGTACAAGTTTTGCACTTATGAACCCAAGTCTGATCAGCCTGCTGTTGATGCTCCTGAAGATGAGAAAGAGTATTATAAGCGGTGGATTAAGGCTGATGAGATGTCGCGATGTTACATTCTGGCAGCAATGTCGGGTGTTTTGCAGTATCAACATCAGTCTATGGCCACTACTTCGGATATGCTCTTTAATCTCAAGGAACTTTTTGGAGATCTGAATAGGGTTGCTAGGCAAGTAGCCATGAAGGCTTTAATGAACACTCAGATGGCTGAAGGAACACCTGTAAGGGATCATGTTCTCAAGATGATGTCACATCTGAATGAGATAGAGATCCTTGGTGCTGAACTTGACGGGGAAACCCAGATTGACATTATCCTTATGAGCTTGTCCAAGAGTTTTAAGCAGTTCCGCTTGAATTACAACATGAACAAGAGACAGTATAGTCTCGCGGAACTGCTGACAGAACTTCAGGCAGCTGAAGGATTATTTCGGCAGAGTGTTCAAGTGAATGTGGCTGAGAAAGGTTCTTCCTCTAAGCCGAAAGGTATTAAGAAGAAGAAAAAGGCTCAGACACAGAAAGCTGTGAAGGCAGTGGGAGTTCAAGGTGGTGTGAAAAAGCCTAAGGGAAAGTGCTTCAAATGCAAATAGTCAGGTCACTGGAAACAGGATTGTCCTCTTCCTAAGAAGACAAACAATACTGATATGTCTCTTTCTCTAGTTATAGAAATATTTATAGCGGCTATATCTACGAGCACTTGGTGTGTAGATATAGGAGCCACTGATCATGTTTGTAATTCTATGCAGGGGTTCCAGCTATCCAGAATGCTTAGAGATGGTGAGATATACGTGTTCATGGGAGATGCTACGAAAGTAGCAGTAGTTGCAGTAGAAGTTATTCATTTATCTTTTGGTTCTGATAGGATTTTGGTTTTGAACAATTGTCTTTATGTACCTTCTTTAAAGGAATTTAATTTCGGTTTCTAAACTTGCTTTGAATGGTTATAATGTTTGTTTGGATCGTAAAGTTTCTATTATGATGAATAAACGAATTATATGTTCTGGTACATTGCAAGACAATTTGTATATAATTAATCCTAGTCAACCTGCACTGCAACTACAATTTAGGGAATTGAACAACACATCTTCTAACTCTACTAAAAGAAAGGAACCTTCTAGTTTGAACTAAACATATCTTTGGCACTTGAGATTAGGTCATATTAACTTGAGGAGGATTCAAAGACTGGTAGTAGACGGGCCTTTAAGCTCATTGGCAGTGGAGCCATTTCCAGTTTGTGAATCCTGCTTGGAAGGTAAAATGACTAATAGGCCTTTCAAGGAGAAGGGGAATAGAGCCAAACAAGTGTTAGAATTGGTTCACTCTGATTTATGTGGACCCATGAATATCCAAGCAAGAGGTGGTTATGAATATTTCATCACTTTCATTGATGATTATTCTAGATATGGGTACGTTTATTTGTTGCGCCGTAAGTCTGAGTGCTTTGATAAGTTCAAAGAGTACAAAGCTAAAACGGAGAAGCGACTTAATAAAAGTATCAAGTCACTACGATTAGATCGTGGTGGAAAATACTTGCTTGGAGAATTTAGGGTATATTTATCAGAAAATGGGATAAAATCCCAGTTAACTGCACCAGGCACACCCCAGCAGAACGGTATAGCAGAGAGAAGGAACCGGACTCTTTTAGAGAGTGTTAGATCAATGATGAGTTATTCGGATTTACTCAAGTCGTTTTGGGGACATGCCTTAGAGACAACAGCTTATCTTCTGAACTTAGTACCTTCTAAGTCGGTTCCTAAAACCCCCTTAGAATTGTGGACCGGGGATAAACCGAGTCTAAGACATATTCGAATATGGGGTTGTCCAGCACATGTGCTGAACAAGAACGCGACTAAGTTAGAATCTCGTACAGAAGTAAAGTTGTTTGTAGGCTACCCCATGGGAACGAAATGATATTTATTTTATAGTCTGAAGAATCGGGATGTCATTGTTAGCACCAATGTAAGATTCTTAGAGGAGGACTATATAATGAATCACAAACCCATGAGTAGTGTCATTTTAGAGGAACTAGTGGGAGGGACAGGATAATACCCATGAAGCTGTAGTACAAGTAGAATAACCACAACAAAATGTATAACCTGTCATTAATACCGCACCAGTGCCTCGTCGTAGTGGGAGGGTTGTTCAACAACCTGATATATTCATGTTTTTGGGAGAGTCTTCAGACTTGGTCTCTGGTGAACATGATGATGATCCCCGTACATATGAAGAGGCAGTACAAGACAAAGATGCAGATCTTTGGCAAAAGGCAATGGAATCTAAGATGGAATCAATGTATTCTAATCAGGTCTGGGAGCTCGTGGAACCACCCAAAGGTATAAAACCTATTGGATGTAAGTGGATCTACAAGAAAAAAAGGGGATTAGATAAAAAGGTGAAAGCCTGGAAAGCAAGACTTGTTGTGAAAGGGTATACTCAGAAAGAAGGTATCGATTATGAGGAAACCTTTTCACCGATAGTCATGCTTAAGTCAATCCGTATTATTTTATCTATTGCAGCTCATCTCGATTATGAGATTTAGCAAATGGATGTCAAGACAGCTTTCCTTAATGGAAGTCTTGAAGAAACCATCTATATGCAGCAACCAGAGGGATTCATTAAAGAAGGCCAAGAGCATCTTGTATGTAAGCTTAAGAGGTCCATTTATGGACTTAAACAAGCTTCTAGGTATTGGAACATTCGTTTTGATCAGGCAGTCCAGTCGTATGGATTTGATCAAAGTCCAAGCGAAGCATGCGTGTATAAGAGATGTGAGGGAAATGCAGTGGTTTTTCTAGTACTATATGTTGATGACATTTTACTCATTGGAAATAATGTTAAGATGTTGTCTTCAATAAAGGCATGGTTGTTCAAACAATTTGAAATGAAGGACTTAGGTGAAGCAGCATACATCCTTGGGATAAAAGTTATAAGGAATCGCAAGAAAAAGATGTTGGCTTTATCTCAGGAGCCCTACATAGATGACGTATTAGCTCGTTTTAACATGCAGGACTCCAAGAAAGGTAATTTACCTTTCAGACATGGAATTTCTCTATCAAAGAGTCAGTGCCCTTCGACACCTAAGGAGATAGAGAACATGAAGGCAGTTCCTTATGCTTCGGCATGTGGAAGCCTAATGTATGTTATGTTATGTACGAGGCCTGATATCTGCTTTGCCGTGGGCATGGTTAGCCGATACCAGTCAAACCCAGGACAGGAATATTGGAGTGCGGTAAAAACAATACTCAAGTACCTGCGAAGGACTAAGGAATATATGTTAGTTTACAAGTCCTCTGATTTATTGCCTCTGGGATATACTGATTCAGATTTCCGGACAGATAAGGATAAGAGAAAATCCACCTCGGGATGTGTTTTTACTTTGGGAGGTGGAGCCGTAATATGGAGGAGTGTGAGGCTATATGGTTCCGAAACTTCCTGCTGGATTTGGATGTGGTTCCTAATTTGCCACGACAAATCACGATTTATTGTGATAATACTGGTGCTGTTGCAAATACCAAGGAACCACAGGCCCATAAGGCAGCAAAATGCATAGAGCGTAAGTATCACCTCATATGGAAGTTCGTTAAGTGAGGAGATATCATTGTGGCTGATATAGCATCAAAGGATAACCGGGCAGATCCTTTCACGAAGAGCTTACTAGCTAAGGCTTTTCAGGAGCACGTGGAAGCGATAGGAGTCAGATACTTGGTCACATAGTTATATAGTTGGTAGTGGATTGCTTGTAATAAACACTGATATACTCAAAGAATATCTTGAGTATAAGTGGGAGATTGTTATGGTTTATACTGAAATATTCGTTTGAAGTGTATACTTTAATAATAAATTATTTGAGAATCTTGAATGCATGTTTTCACATAGTCTGTATATTATATATTGTAGACAATCTAGTATCAAATGGGATAGCAGAAGATTAGATTGTCAAACTCCTTATATAATATAATAAAGATTCACAGTCTAGGTGGTATTAGACAAACCACTGGAACGACTGAAGTATTATTTAGAAATATTTTATCTTGACTATTGAATGATACTTGTATACTTTGTGTATATTGAACGGGATCAAAATAGTAGAATAATTATTTCTTTTATTCTGACAATAAAGAAGAACTAAGATTCTACGATATTATTATTGCTTAGGTTCTTAATCCGGATGTAGTAATTGACACTTGTATTTAATGCACATGCCTTGATTCATACATTAAGTAATTTATTTTAAATTACGAATTTATGTATTGGGCAATGCCATTATATATAGAGTGGGATATTAACTATAAAAGGAAACCGTGTCTGAAAAATATATTCGGGTGATGATGTCCTCTTGAAAGCTCATAAAGATAATTATGCTTTAGTCCTGCAGACAGATTTGTTCTTGCATAATTATAAGGTTGAGTGGATGATCAAGGATAAAAGATATTGATTAAATTAATTGTCAGAAATTAATTTAATTAATGGACATGCGATATCTTAAACATGGGGAATTTATAAGCAATTAATATGGGAGCCGAATTAAATAATTAATTTACAGAATTAGGAAAGGTAGTGCAAATATTAATTCTTTAGTGGATTGAATTAATATTTAATGACATTGGGCTTGGCCCAGAATGTCATTAGAAGGCCTGACCTAATGGTCCATGATCCCTACTGTAGCCTATAAATATTCTCATTCTCCTAAAGCTAGGGTTAACACACAAAAACGAAATTACATCCTAGGGTTTGAGAGAGGCAGCCGTTTTTCTCAAGGAGCCAACTAGGGTTTTGGAATTTCGGAGCTTTGGGAGAGGTACACCTTGGGAGATCGAAGCCCATACTTCGTCCAAGGAGAATCAGGGAATACAGTAGAAGACGTGGATTTGAATCGCTTGCGCCGTAGCGATTAAGGTTAATGTTCTATTTGTACTCTTTTAATTAATATCATAAAACGCAGGGCCAAGATTCGATAGATCCAATAGAGTAATGCTGCTTCAATAAATCATGCACTCCTCTCATTGCTTTGATCCAAGGAATCTCAATTTCCATTTCTTTTCTTATTGTCTCAATCATTTCCTTAACTTTCCAGGTGGGGATCTTTCTAATCCTGTCACCATACTGCTCAGCAAGATATTTAACAGATGCCAATTTGTTCTTATATGACTTAGTACAGAGATGGTCATTGAGTAAGGTTTTTATCTCCACTACTTCACTATCCATCTTTTTTCTCACCCAATTGTAGAAAGGGCACCCATCTTCACATTTAACTTGACATCTCTTCGGATCATTATCACGAAATTTTACTGCTCTTCTTTCTCTTATGTCATACTCCCTCACCATTGACCTGAACTCATCCCTATTTGCAAATGTCATTCCTGCCTCCCACTTTATCTTTCCCTTTTTTTGTGGTTGGATAGTCCAATGACATGTCTTCTCCTTTTTTGGTTTATAACAGGAGGCCCGACATACCCTATCTTGCTGTTTTCATCTTCACTTGAAGACCCAATTGACCTTAATTCATCAGAGTCAAAGTCTGATTCATCATAGCCTTTCATGTCCTCCTTAACAGCCTTATAATTCTTCTTTTTTTGAACAAACTCCTCGTCACTTGCATCATCAACATCTGAAGCTCCACTGTCCAATTCCTCAGTTTTATCAGTGTCATGCTCATACTTGTATGCAGGGTCCTCGGTATCACTATCATCACTTCTTTCAAAATCAAACCCCAGCTCATCATCCCCGTGATGTCCATCATTCCCACCATCCTCACCCCCAGGTTACTATCTCCATTCAAATAAGTCTCAATTACTTCATCAGTTAGTGAGCTATCAACAAATACTTCAATTTTACCATATGGCTTACATAAATCTACCATATTATTTATAGACTTATCATCATATAAAATCCTAACTCCATTTGTAAAATCATGGCCATTATTCTTAAAATATAGTAAACAATTGGGACTATAATTAAACATAGCAGCCCAATCTTCTAAATCCCGGAACGACAACAAATCGGTATCCACATTTTCAACTATGTCACACTTTCCACCGATATAATAACATTCAGGTTGGGGAGCAAATTCACCATGATGATTAACCTCTAAATTCACCATACTTGACATACTGTTCCATCAAAAAGTTAAAATCCTAACCAATTAAAACGAACTAACAAACAAGACTTCGTTCAGTCGGATAATATAGCAACAAAACAACTTAATACAAAAAAATACATATAATCCATGAAAATACAAGACAAACGAAGCTCTCGATAACATAGTAAAGTACATAAATGAATGAACCCAATAAATCATAATACATACCTTACTTAATCAACGTAATGGACCAAAGGAAGATTAGTAATAGAGCTTTAATCGCATACTTAGACTACCTTAAACCATAATTGGTTTTACCCCAATTGAGAACACAGTGGGATTTGATCGGTTCAGATGTCTATATGTATTGCATGTATATTGACTTTTCCCTGTTAAAAATTTCTTTTACAAGTTAACAAAATGATATATATTGTTATTATAGTGTTTTAAACGAGTCATCGTGGAGATTGGATAGACACTTGATATTTTTCAACGTGGACACTTTGATATAAAACCCTATAGTTTAAGTATAGATGTAGACTATGTACCGAATAAACAAATAAGAAAGGAACAATGTGAAGTCAATTTCAAGATTACACCATAGCCGAATCACAGAAAAGAGATAAACAGAACTCATCGCATTTAATTTAACACACATGAAAGAAACTAAAAATTCATTATAGCATTCTAGGGAATGTCAGAATGATAAAAATATACTAGTTTGTACCTTGTCCTTGTGGGCCGAGCTGAAGCTCACGTTACCATATTTAAAGTTTTCGCAAAAAATGATATTTTGTCCTCGGTATAGGTAGAACTCTAAAATGTTTCTTTTTAATGAATTAGCTTTTACTAGTGCCGTAGGAGCCAACTTTGTTGAGAAACACTTTGATTGAAGATAGTCACTGCTGTATTGATTTGTAAATGCAAAATACTTGTGAGAATTTCACCAGAGATATTGAGTTACTTGTTAGTCAGTTTTTGTGCTTAGTAAGATTTCAAAATATTTTTTACTGCGTCAACACGAAGCAGTAAAATGAATGGCGTTATCTTCATAAAGAGAATAGTGGCCAAAGCGGGAGATTATGTTCAGGTAAGATACGTCTAAATATTATGATAGGTACATGATGGTAAATTAATGATTAATGGTGTTGTTCAAGAAGAAGATTTCATTTTAGAGCCGCTTGCATATGATATGGAGCGAACGATATATACTTTTTGCTCATATTCGTCGATCTTGATATTGCTGTAGAATAGATTTTATAATTAATTGATGAAGGCCTTTATTCCTTTTAATTTCTTCCTCTAATAAGTCTTGGGTGATTGCTTTTTTCGTATTTAAGCTAGTGCCTGAAGGTTATGTGTTTGTGATGGGGGACAATAGAAATAATAGCTTTGACTCTCACAATTGGTAAGCAGGTATTTAGAGAATACAAATTTTTACAAGTTGTTTCTGGCATTTTCTAACATATTTGGCTCTGCGTATTTCTGCTGCTTGCAAAATACTTTCCAGGGGTCCTCTGCATATCAAACACATACTGTTATCAATCTTGTACGATAAAGATATTATTACATATATATATATTGAATATATAACTAATTCACAAGAACATTGCTAATTCTTAAATCACATAAGCATATAAGAATTTGTTAGATATATTTGATAATGTCATGTTTTATGTGTTTCATGTTTAGTCTTACAGATCTTACTTAGCAAGAAAGATCAGCACTTAACCTGAAATCAGCACTTACGGGAGTCAGTACTTAAGGATATCAGTACTTAAATTATCATGAGATAATTATCAGAAGATGGATATCAGAACTTAAGTGCTGAAGGACGAACAGAAAAGGAAAGGCTGATTGAAAGAAAAGAAGATCAAGACAAACAAAAGAAGAGATGTGCATGAAGAAGAATTCTATTGAGAATAGAAGACTTGGAAAAGAAGATATCTGATTGATATATTTTAGGAAGCAGAATTATATTCCATACCAATTAGAAGATCTTGTAACTGTGTACTACATAAACACAGGCATAGGGTTTACACTAGATGTGTTATCAATCGAGAATATCATACACATAACCCTAGCAGCTCTCGTGATATTCATTCATCACTGAGAGGATATAGTTTTATATTGTAACAGAGATTATTGAGTTAAATAAGATCTGTGTTTTATTATCTGTGTTCTTTAAATCGATTTGATTGAGCTATACACTGTATTCAACCCCCTTCTACAGTGTGTGTGACCTAACAAGTGGTATCAGAGCTTTCTGTTGACACACAAACAGTTTAAGATCCAAAACAATCATGTCTGAAGAACCAAAAACTCCAACCAAGCCCACCAAAGTTGAAGAAACTCCAAAGACAATAACCCATAGTCGATATGAGACTATTAGGGTTCCCATGTTGAGACCATCAGAGTATCCAATATGGAAGGTGAAGATGGCTATGTTTCTGGAAGCTACAGATCCAGAATACCTTGACAGAATTTATGAAGGACCACATATGCCAACCAAGCTTTCTGTTATAGTTGTTGATAAACCAGCACATAATGTACCCAAGGAGAAAAGTGAGTACACTGCTGAAGATATCTCATCGATTGCCAAGGATGCAAGGGTAAGACACTTGTTGCATAGTGCCATTGACAATGTTATGTCAAATAGGGTAATCAATTGCAAGACTGCAAAGGAGATATGGGATGCTCTGGAAACAAGGTGTCAAGGAACTGAAGCAGTCAAGAAAAACAGGAAGACAATACTCACTCTGGAGTATGAACACTTTGACTCAAAACTTAATGAGTCATTAACTGATTTATATGATAGATTTGTTAAACTCCTGAATGACTTGTCACTGGTAGACAAGGAGTATGATCTCGAAGATTCAAATCTTAAATTCCTGTTAGCTCTTCCTGAAAGCTGGGATTTGAAGGTCACCACTATAAGAGACAACTATGCTCTTGAGGAAACAACTCTTGATGAAATCTATGGGATGCTCAAGACTCATGAACTTGAGATGGAACAAAGAAGCAAGAGGAAAGGAGGAAAGTCAAGGACAGTTGCTCTGAAGGTTGAGGAAGAATCCCCCAAAGCAGCCACCTCAAGGAAAAGCAAGGGAAAAGCTCTTGTTACAAAGTCTGATACTGAGTCATCAAGTTCTGATAGTGATGATGACTCAGAAACTGAAAGCTTGCCTGAGATGGATGCTGATGAAGAGATGATGAAGCTGTGTGCTCTTATGGTGAAAGTAATCACGAAGATTGCATACAGGAAGTTCAGGAAGGGAAAGAAGTTTTCCAGGAAATGTGCAAGTTCTGATAAGAAGAATTTCAGAAAATCTGAAGGTAAGGGAGGAAAGTCTGACAAAGGAGATTATTCAAATGTCAAATGCTACAACTGTGGTGAGAGAGGCCACATATCTCCTGATTGCAAGAAAGTGATTTATGACAAAGGCAAGGCTCTTGTCACAAAGGAGAAAAGTTGGACATACACTTCAGATTCTGAAGATGAGGTGAACTATGCCTTGATGGCAAATGCTGATAGCAGTTCTGACACTGCTGACTTAAAGGTACCTCAAACAACTTATGCCTTTCATACTGATGATATTACTGAGTTGAGAAGATATCTTAAAACCATGTTTATTAGTTATAGAGATCAAACTTTAACATGTGAAAGATTAACTTCTGAAAACCTGACTTTTAAGAAAAAGAATGATTTCTTAGAAAAAGAGTTAGTCATGTTCCATCAAACTCAGAAAGATAGAGATGATGCCCTCTATGTTAGGGATGAAGTACTTAAAATGAATGAATCTCTAAAAACTGAGTTAGAAAAGGAGAGAGAGATAACCAGGACTTGGACTAACTCTGGCAAAATAACTCAGAATTTGTTAAGTAATGGAAACTGGAAAGAGGGCTTAGGTTATGGAGAAGAAAATAAACAAAAGCCAAAGCTAAAACCTGTTAAGTTTGTACCTGTAAAGTCTGATACTGATAAATCAGAAGTTAAAGAGGAATTAACTTCTGACAAACTAAAACAGGTTAAGCCAACTGAAGTTAACATAGGCTTAATGACTAAGAAGCATGTTAGGTCACACTTTCACTGTAGAGGGGGTGAATACAGTGTTTATTACAATCAAATCAAACTTCAAGAACTTATGTAACAGAAAACAAACTTTATTTAAACAATAAACTCTGTTACAATCTGGAACTGTTATCTCTCAGTGATGAACAAAATATCACGAGAGCTTCTAGAGTTATAATAAATAATATTCTCGATAATGATAACACCTCTAGTGTAAACTCTATTTCTGTGTTTATATACTACACAGTTACAAGATATTCGCTAATTGATATGGAATATAATTCTGCTTCCTAAAATATATCAATCAGATATCTTCTATTCCAAGTATTCCATTCTTCACGGAATTCCTTCTTCATGCATATCTCTTCTTATGTTTATCTTGATCTTCTTAACTTTAATCAGCTACTGTCCTTATCTGATCGTCCTTCAGCACTTAAGTTCTGATATCTATCTCCTGATAACATAAGTACTGATATCCCTTAAGTTCTGACTTCCAGTACCTTAAGTTCTGACTTCCAGTATAAGTACTGATCAGTTAAGTACTGATTTGTTCTGTTCAAATAAGATCTGAAATCTAAACATAAAACATATTAGCCATGACATTATCAAATATATCTAACAATCTCCCCCAACTTGTAAATTAACAAAATATACAAGTTTAACAGATATTTGATGATGTCAAAAACATTAAGTACAAATGCATGAGAAATAGACAAGATAACTACAACTTACAGTCCTTAAAGTTTTTACCAATTCAACTTCTGATAACAACTTCAACCTGTATAAATATCAGAATTTAAGCAGTTGTAGATCTTCGACTTGGCTTCATCATTTTCCGATCTCTCTGATGTCAGAAGTTGTTCTGAGATAATTCTTCAACAAACATTTCTCAGCATATCTGAGTTCATCAATCATTCTCCGTTTGACATCTTTAAGCTCTGCAGTATCTTCACCAGTTTGAAATATTGCAGCTCTGAGATCATTAATCTTTGCTTTTCTCAACTCCCGATCTAGTCTTATGACATAAGCTTTGTTAGACTCTAGATTGAATTCAAGCCCCTTAATACCAAGATATGTTCTGATCTGTGCAGTATTAGGCTTCATATCAACAATATCACCATTGTGATTTCTGTACTTTGGAACATATCTGCTGTCAGACTTAACAGAATAAAGTCTTTTCTGTCTCTGAATCTGTTCCTTTAAGTAGTTTGCAGCAGTCTCTGTTATTCTGTCATCCACTTGAAGTAAGAATAATACATGCTCCAATTCTTCAAAATACTTCAATGGAATGGCATTTTGTCTTATATGATAAACCCTACCATCTGTCATGAAATACAACATGATGTATTCTTTCAAGTAGGTATGGTAAACCATCTGTACAGATTCTAGTTGATTCAATCTCTCAGGAGTTGCTCCAATACCTGGTTCACTCAAGGAAGTTGGATCATCAGTAGTGTTGTGTACTCTTCTTTCATCAGCACTTCCCAATCCAGTTTTATCTCTAGCTTCCTTTCCAGTAACTACTCTTGCTTCAAAACCACTTAAAGTAGTCTTCAAAGATTGAGTCTGTTTTGCTTTAGTGAATCCTGGTAGGAGTGTTTTAGATTTATCTTCTGATATCAAGTTAACTTGAGCACTGTCAGAGGTTACTTGCTTCTTCTGAATATCAGAACTTACAATTTCTTGACTCTGAACAACTTGAGCCATGTCAGAGGTTGTTTTAAGAATTTTTCTTGAAGTCAGAGCAAGATTATGTTTTCCATCAGTAATTTCTTCTTCCTCAGGAGGTACATAAGGCTTGATAGGTTCACCAACCTTTTCTTTACCCTTGGATCTTGGATCTATCTGTGGTTGTGATCTAGCCAAAGTTTCTTCAGTATGTATCCTCTCTTTGATCACAATGCCTTTAGGTTTTGGAAGTAACTTTTTACCAGAAGCTTCAGATTTAGATGTGACTTTCTCTGATTTAAGTCTGGCTTCTTCTTCCTTTAAACTTTCCAAGTCCATCCCTGGATTTTCTTGAAGAAATAACTGTCTTGACATTTCCTCATCAAGATCTAGAAGTTCATCAGAACTTATCCTTTTACCAGCAGCAGAACTTATTCTTTTCCCAGTATCAGAACTTGTTCTGTGACTAGCTTGTCTTGATGTAAATCTTCTACCTTGACTATGACCACTACCCATTCCAGAGTTTCCTTGGTCATCTTTTCCATCATCCTGTCCTTGCAGTGACTTGTTGGTTTTGCATTTGGACTTAATTACCTTCTCCCCCTTTTTGGCATCAGCAGGTAATAAAAGAGAGATAAGTAGTTCCACTGAGGTCTGGATTTCAGTAAGTTGCGATTGCTGAGAAGCTTGATTTGTCAGAATTTGATCAATCTGAGCTTGTTGCTTCTCTTGAGTTTTCTCAATATAAGCAACCCTGTCAATGGTAGGTTGGAAGAACTTTTTCTTATCAAGTTTCCAAACTTGTTCCTGTTTAATAAAGTTCTCCTGAATCTTGTGTAGCTCTGCATGAGTGTTGGAATGAAGACCTTGTAGATGTTTAGTACTCAACGCAGTGACTCTAAGCTGGGTTTTAAAATCATCAGAATTTAACATTTCATCAGCTTTAGTCAAGTGCTCAGCAAGATGTAAAGCATTTGGAACACATGAAACTGAGTTCCATTCCTTAGTCCACTCCTGTCCGGCAGGAGTTTCACTCCAAGGTACTGGTGCATCCCTGATAACAAACTCCTTTAGCAGTTCAGACTTAGGAAGAGTCAGTGGAGGAGTATGTCCTGAAGGACCTGCTGCATCAGCATCTACAGTTGTAGCAGCTTCACCAGTATCTCCAACATTTGCAGCATCACCAGTATCTCCAACATTTGCAGCATCAGAACTTAAAGAATCAGTATCTTCTGATAAGACAACTGTATGAGTAGCAATGGAGGCTTCAACATCCTCTAATTGCTGATCTGATACTAAGTTCTGATCAACAGCCATATCCTGATGCTCACCTAAAATCTGATCATCATCTTGATGCAGAGAAGGTGTTAGTGATAACTCAGGAGTTTGAACAGCATCAGTAACAGGTGTTGTGGAAGGATTATTTACTGTTGGAGCTTCTAAGAAAAGTATTTCAGGCACAACCAAGTTCTGAATATCAATTTCAGCACTTGTGCCTGGATCAACAAGAGATAAAGAAGGTAAATTAGCCTTGTCAGATACAGGTTCCTGAAATGGAGTTGATGGAGAAGAAGTGACTGGAGCAAATTCCTTGTCTTGTGAGATCAGAGATTCCTGATCCCCTTCCTTAGCTGCTTCCTCCTCATCATCTGAAACTGGCCTCTGTGCCCTCTGTTTCTTGTATTTCCTTGTTGATTTGGATTCCTTGGGAGTTGCAGGAACAGTCATACGTCTAAGCCTCTTGAGAAGCCTAGAACCCCCAATTGCAGAATCCTTCTGAGAAGTTGCCTTCTCAGCTTCATAAATCATAGGTTCTGAAGAAGGAACCTGATCTTCAGAATCTGTTTCATCTCTCAAAGTAATCCTCCTCTTCTTCTGAGATGTTTGAGGAACAGTCTTTGTTCTCTTTGGCTTAGAGGATGTAGGCTTCACAGTAGGTGCTGAAGAAGAAGGTTGAGCAGTCTGTGAAGTGGAGAGATATGATTTGAGATAAGTTCTGAGGGTAGGTTGAGTAGAATGAGAGGTAGGGACTGAGGTTGATGGATTTTGGTTATGGTGAGTTGGTTGAACATTTGAGTAAACAGATTTGTAAGTAGCTGGATCAGCATTTACCAGAATCTGTTTCACAGACTGAGGAATCTGTAATTGTCTCACCATTGATTTCTTTGTGTCAGCATTTATCAGGTCGTTAAAGTACCTTTTTGCAACCTTAAAAGGTGGGGTTTGAGTGCTGACTAACTGGGGTTCAGCAGTACAATACGTATAAATAAGTTGACAGAATCTAGCAAAATAAACAACATCTCGATCCTCTGTCATCCTATCCCCAATAAAACCAATTATTCCAGTTGCAAAATCAAAATGAGTTTGATGGATAATAGCATACCCGATGTGTTGACTCAGAATTGGGATAGCATCATAATTAGAACATTTGTTCCCAAAAGCCTTGGTGATGCAATCGAAGAAGAAACTCCATTCTCTTCTGATATGAGCCCGTTTCAACTGTCCAAGTTTCGTCAGACTCTGTTCATATCCCAAATCAGTCATTAACCCCCGAAGTTCTGATTCCTCTGGTATAGAGAAGGTACAATCTTCTGGAAGATGTAATGCTCTTCGTACTGTACCAGGAGTGACTACATAGGAAGAATCACCCACTTGGAAGATAATACTGGGAGTTCCTCGTTTACCACCATCATCAAAAATTCCAGTCCTCCAGAACCGCAGAACTTGTTGACTTGAAAATAATTCAGGCTGAGTTAAGGCGTACCCAACCTCACTATGTGCAAGAAGATCTTGCACAAAATGCAATTCAGATGGAGCGTCAGCATGATCAAGAATTGCAGCATAGTTGTTTGGAACAAACTTTGCTCCATCAATGATTAAATCCTTTGGTGCCATGTGAAAAATATTGAAATTCAAGTATGCCTGTTAGGTGTTTGAGATAATATCTGTATGAAAACAACGGAAATAGTAAAGTGAAGGAGATTAAAAGTAAGAAGAGAGATAGAAGATGAAGAAATTAAAAAGATTAAAGAAATCTTCTCTCTGCTGTACTTATACAAAAGAAATATTACCGTTGGACACCTGTCAGACATGCAGTAATAACGGATAGTTACTGGGCTCGAGAAAACAGTAATCAATACTTACCCATTTGCCGAGTTTCAAGGAAAAACTGTTCCATTTATCAAGGGAAACAATTCAAATTTTAACCCGTTATCACTGATTGGTTATTTTGCACTGCAACATTAATATTCTGAAAATGAATCATGTTAAAAATGACCGAGATAATTTCGATGAATAAGTGCTGACAAAGAATCAGAACTTAAATCAGAACTTAAGACAAAATTTAAATGGTCATCAGAATATCAAGCAGGATTTATCAACACAAGATAAAATAACTCAGAGACAAAATCTTGAAGTAAAAACAGTTTTCATTAATATATCAAGTCAATACATAAATGAAATAGAAATTACATCAATACAAGATTTTCCCTAAGCTTCTAATCCTAACGTCAACAGCTTTAGTCCTAGCTAAGAAGCCTGACAAAGCTGAGGATGAAGAAGAACAGGAAGAAGACGAGATTAAGTCATCTTCCTCTTCCTATCTTCGACAAACAAGATGGCGAGTCGTATGATTCGCTCTTGCTGACGGATACGACGAAGGTGAAGGTCTCTTCGAACGGCCACCAGATCACGTTTGATAACCTCTGGAAATTGAATCCAGAGATTGTGAGGGATGTTGGTGATAGGGTAGGGAGTTGGAATTCCATTCAAAAAGACATGCACAGTCTCATCACCGTAATTGTAGAACCAGCCAAATTCAGCCATTTGTGATAGTAAATGAAAAACAAGACTGAATTTGTGATACAAGTGTGATGAAAAGACTAATGTGAAGTGGCTGTGTATATAGGCAAGAGAATGCAAGGAGACGCGAAGATATTGAATGCAGACAGGTAGAATTAAATCTACCTCGTCTCCCTAGACTTTGAAAAAGAATAACAGTCATTGGAAAAGGAATGTGCACATGGAACAAGAGTGAACTGTTCAAGGACGAGTGCCATTATGTTTTAACCATAGACTATTAATCTTCCACTTCAACATTTCGAAATTAATCTGAGACTGTTACCAAATTTTACTCACAGATAAGTTAAGTAAAGGGTTAGACTGAAAAATCAGAACTTAGACCTATACCAGAACTTAACAGTCATCAGAACATAATGTCTTAACTCGAACAAGGAATATCTATCTTAGTAAATACTCATACAAGTTCTTAGTTATGAACGTCAAAAATTAATCATCAGAACGTGTAACTAGAACTTGTCCTCAGAATTTGTGCAGAAGTGACACAATGACTGTTTATCTAAAATAACATAGACCACCACAGAAATTTCATCATTCATATGGAGTGATGTGTGTGTGCATTAAGCTAAATAACAGACAAAGAGTAAAGTCTGATCTACTTCAGTACATCTTAGAAGTAAGTCATAATTAAAATTTTGCTAAAGATCTGTCATTATCCTGAAACCTACTGATAAATGAGTTCATGCATGAGTTCACCTCTACTGTTTTTGTGCTAATTTTATGCATCTTTTGAAATTCTATTTTACAGAGGCTTCTCAGTGTAAGTGAGTCACGACTGTTTATTAGAATTTATGCTATTATCAGAGTATTTCTCCAGTAATCATAGAGTGTGAAAAGTCACCAAGAAAATATTTTGCTTTTCTAATGCATATTTACTTAATACCAGCAATGCACTTGGGTCGTCCCTTTCACATTTTTACTCTAGATCTCAAAGGAGTACCTGATATTATTCTTTGATTATTGTTCTTCTTCTTTTGATAAGTGAGGTTTATCAGCACTTAGTACATTCAGCAGTTTTACTAGAATCAGAACTTAAACAGATGAGTAGCATTATTCTAATTTGTGACTTAGTAATAAGATATACAAAGTAAACTTAACTAAGCTCAGTTATCAGAATTTGCTTGTGTCATAAGATTTCCACAGAAATAACTACTTCTTTCATGGGATCATTTGTTTATTGAAGACTAGTAGGTCAGTATCTAGCACAGTTATCCTCATAGGATAGAAGAGTTACTGAAACAGACATATCACTTATCAGAGTTTAGACACATATATCAGACAACAGTCAGTACTTGAAGACATTTATCAATTAATGCACATAATATACAAAGAGATTAATTCTGTAAATACTGATCATAAAGTCTGATAACATAGAACAAGTTTAAGCAGATTTAGAGAAAGAACCTGAAATCATTCCAAGTTCATTTACCAATTTTGAAAAGGTAGCTTCACACAGTGGTTTTGTGAAGATATCTGCTACTTGTTGATCTGTGGGAACAAAATGCAATTCCACTGTACCTTCATCCACATGTTCCCTGATGAAATGGTACCTGATGCTGATGTGCTTTGTCATAGAGTGTTGAACTGGATTACCTGTCATAGCAATAGCACTTTGATTATCACAGTAAATAGGGATTTTGAAATATGTTAACCCATAATCCAGTAACTGATTCTTCATCCAGAGAATCTGTGCACAGCAGCTTCCTGCAGCAATATACTCTGCTTCTGCAGTTGATGTGGAAATTGACTTTTGTTTCTTGCTATACCAAGAAACCAATCTGCCTCCAAGAAATTGGCAGCTTCCACTTGTGCTTTTCCTGTCAATTTTGCAACCTGCAAAATCTGCATCTGAGTAACCTATTAATTTAAAATCTGATTCTCTAGGATACCATAATCCTAGATCAGCTGTTCCTTTAAGATACTTAAAGATTCTTTTTACAGCTGTTAAGTGAGGTTCTCTTGGATCTGCTTGAAATCTTGCACAAAGACAGGTAGCAAACATGATATCTGGTCTACTAGCAGTTAGATAGAGAAGTGAGCCAATCATACCTCTGTAATCAGTAATATCTACTGAATTACCAGTATCCTTATCCAGTTTTGTTGCAGTGGCCATGGGAGTGGATGCACTTGAACAGTCTTGCATTCCAAATTTTTTTCAGCAAGTTTCTGGTGTACTTAGATTGACAAATAAAAGTTCCTTCTTCACTCTGCTTGACTTGAAGGCCCAGAAAATAACTAAGTTCTCCCATCATACTCATCTGATATCTTGACTGCATTAGATTGGCAAACTTTTTGCAAAGTTTGTCATTTGGAGACCCAAAAATGATATCATCAACATAAATCTGGATCAAAAGTAAGTCCTTGCCATGGTTGAGATAGAACAATGTTTTGTCAATAGTTCCTCTGTTGAATCCACTTTCCAGAAGAAACTGAGCTAAAGTCTCATACCATGCTCTAGGAGCTTGCTTAAGTCCATAAAGTGCTTTATCAAGCCTGTAGACATAATCTGGATGTTTGGAATCTACAAAGCCTGGAGGTTGTTCAACATATACTTCCTCTTCCAATTCTCCATTGAGAAAAGCACTTTTCACATCCATTTGAAAGACAGTAAACTTTTTGTGAGCAGCATAAGCCATGAATATCCTTATGGCTTCTAACCTAGCAACTGGAGCAAATGTTTCATCATAGTCAATTCCCTCCTGTTGAGAATATCCTTTTGCAACCAGCCTTGCCTTGTTCCTTACAATTATGCCATCACTGTCAGTTTTGTTTCTGAATACCCACTTTGTACCAACAACCGATCTATTCTTGGGTCTTGGCACTAAGGTCCAGACTTTGTTTCTTTCAAATTCATTCAACTCTTCCTGCATTGCTTGCACCCAATCAGCATCTTGAAGAGCTTCTTCCACTTTCTTTGGCTCAGACTGAGAGAGAAAAGAATTGTAAAGACATTCATTCGAAGTACCTGTTCTAGTTCTGACACCTGCCTCAGGATTTCCAATTATTAAATCAGGTGTATGTGATTTTGTCCACTTCCTTGCAGATGGAAGATTTTCTCTAGAACTGGATGCTCCCCCATAATTCATGCTGTCTTCGATTTCATTTTCTGATGCTCCCCCTGAAACTATGCTCTCTGAGTTGGATCCTTCAGTATTTAGATTTTCAGCACTGTCAGTACTTGGCTTATCAGAACTTGACGAATCAGAATTTGACGAGCCAGATGTATGTTCTGATGCTTCTTGAGATGTGATAAAATCTTGAGTATGCTCCCCCTGCAATGGTGCATCTTCCTTTGACGTAGTCACCACAGTTTCAATAACATCAGAGTTTAATCCATCAGAATTTACAGTATCAGGACTTAGACTGTCAGGACTTGAGGTATCAGAATATGAATCTTCATTTTCAAATCTCAGCTTATTATGATCAATGCAATCTTCAAGTCCAGTGATCTTCTTGTCATCAAAAGAGACATTGATAGATTCCATGACCACTTTTGTTCTCAAATTATAGACTCTGAAGGCTTTTGTAGAAAGTGGATATCCTACAAAGATTCCCTCATCAGCTTTTAGATCAAACTTGGATAGCTGTTCAGGATGAGTCTTGAGAACAAAACACTTACATCCAAATACATGAAAGTATTTGAGATTTGGCTTCTTGTTCTTCACCATCTCATATGGTGTTTTTCCATGCTTGTTAATGAGTGTTGCATTTTGAGTAAAACAAGCAGTCTGCACAGCTTCAGCCCAGAAATAGGTTGGAAGCTTTGCTTCTTCAAGCATTGTTCGTGCAGCTTCAATTAGAGTTCTATTCTTCCTTTCAACAACTCCATTTTGCTGTGGAGTTCCAGGAGCAGAAAATTCCTGCTTTATTCCATGATTTTTGCAGAACTCTTCCATTATCAAATTCTTGAATTCAGTGCCATTATCACTCCTCAAAATTTTCACAGAATCTTTGATCAATTTATCCAGATGTTTGACATGATCAATCAGGATAGATGCAGTTTCACTTTTTGTGTGCAAGAAATACACCCATGTGTATCTGGTGAACTCATCTACTATGACCAACGCATATTTCTTCTTTGCAATAGACATGACATTCACTGGACCAAATAGATCAACATGAAGTAGATAGTAAGGCTCAAGAATTGATGATTCAGTCTTGCTCTTGAACGAAGATTTTCTTTGTTTAGCCTTCTGACATGAGTCACAAAGACCATCAGGAACAAACACTGATTTTGGCAGTCCTCTCACAAGATCTTTCTTGATCAGTTCATTTATCTTGTTGAAGTTTAAATGAGAGAGTTTCTTGTGCCAATTCCAGCTTTCTTCAGTTGAGGCTCTACTCACTAAACAGATTGCAGAACCATCAGAACTTGTTGAAAGCTTAGCTTCATAAATGTTACCACGCCTGAATCCCTTCAGAACAATTTTTCCTTTAGATTTACTAACTATTTCACAATGTTCTGCAAAGAAATCAACATGATAACCTCTGTCACAGATTTGACTTATACTCAGTAAGTTGTGTTTAAGTCCTGAGACCAGAGCTACATCTTTAATAATGACATTCCCAAGATTGATATTGCCATATCCCAAAGTTTTTCCAATGTTGCCATCTCCATAAGAAACACTTGGGCCAGCTTTCTCCACAAAGTCTGATAGCAGGGCCTTATTTCCAGTCATATGTCCTGAACATCCACTGTCCAGAACTAGAATATTTTTCCTGTTGCCCTGCAATCAAAAAGACCACTAATTATTAGTTTTAAGGACCCAGACTTGCTTGGATCCTTTGGCCTTTTTAGGTTTGTTAACATTTGCAGCGGATTTAACATCAGATTTTATGTTAACAGTTTTCTTATCAGACCTTATACTAGAAGGAACAACAGAAACTTTCTTTAAAGAAGGTTTTATTTGATAATAATCATAGTACAAACTATGATATTCCTTACAAGTATAAATGGAATGCCATAAACTACCACAATGAAAACAAGGATTTTGTGGTTTGTATCTAACAGACTGACTCTTAACTCCTGACTTTGTATATAAGGAGTTAATATTCTTATTCTTCCTGCAAAAAGAAGCCAGATGGTTAGAACTTCCACAGTTATGACATGCTTTCCTAGGAGCATCAGGAACAGATTTATAGTTATTGCTTTTATTCACACCTTCCTTTCCATTCCTGTTTTTCCTAGGTGATTTTACCTTGTTTGCATCCTTAACATCTTTCAGCTTATGCTTAAGCTGCTTCTTCGTCATTAAGCCTATGTTAACTTCAGCTGTCTTTTCCTGTTTTAGTTTGTCAGAAGCTAATTCCTTTTTAACTTCTGATTTCTCATTTTCGGATTTTTCAGTTACAAACTTAACAGGTTTTAACTTCGGCTTTTGCTTATCAACAGGCTTAATTTCTACAGTTCCTTTTTCATTTACTCCATAGCCTAAACCCTCTTTCCAGTTTCCACTGCTTAGCAAATTTTGAGTTGTTTTGCCAGAGTTAGTCCAAGTTCTGATAATCTCTCTCTCCTTTTCTAACTCAGTTTTTAGAGATTCATTCATTTTTAGCACTTCATCCCTAATATAAAAAGCATTATCTCTATCCTGCTGAGTTTGATGAAACATGACTAACTCTTTTTCTAAGAAATCATTTCTTTTCTTAAAAGCAAGATTTTCAGAAGTTAATCTTTCACATGTTAAAGTTTGATCTCTATAACTAACAAACATGGTTTTAAGATATCTTCTCAACTCATCAATATCATCAGTATGAAAAGCATAAGTAGTCTGAGGTACCTTTGTTTCAGCAGCTTCAGAACTGCTCTCAGAACTTGATTTATCAGCATTTGCCATCAATGCATAGTTCTCCTCACTTTCAGAGTCTGAGGTGTCTGTCCAGCTTTTCTGCTTTGTGACAAGAGCTTTGCCTTTGTCATTCTTGGTCTTCTTGCAATCAGGAGATATGTGGCCTTTCTCACCACAATTATAACATTTAACATTAGCGTAATCTCCTCTGTCAGACTTTCCTCCTTTTCCTTCAGATCTTCTGAAATTCTTCTTATCAGAACTTATGCCTTTCCTGGAAAACATCTTTCCCTTCCTGAACTTCCTGTATGCAATCTTTGTAATTCCTTTCACCATAAGAGCACACAGCTTCATCATCTCCTCATCAGCATCAGTTTCAGGCAAGCTTTCAGAATCTGAGTCATCATCACTCTCAGAACTTGATGACTCAGTATCAGATTTTATGATAAGAGCTTTACCCTTATCTTTCTTTGAGGAAGGTGGTTTGGGGGATTCCTCTTCAACCTTGAGAGCAACTGTCCTTGACTTTCCTCCTTTTCTCTTGCTTCTTTGTTCCATCTCAAGTTCATGGGTCTTGAGCATTCCATAGATTTCATCAAGAGTTATTTCATCAAGATTGTAGTTGTCTCTTATTGTTGTTGCCTTCAAATCCCAACATTCAGGAAGAGCTAACAGGAATTTGAGGTTTGTATCTTCAAGATCATACTCCTTATTTACTAATGACAAGTCATTCAAGAGTTTGACAAATCTATCATATACATCAGTCAATGACTCATTAGTCCTAGAGTCAAAGTGTTCATACTCTTGAGTGAGTATTGTCTTCCTGTTCTTCTTAACTGTTTCAGTTCCTTGACACCTTGTCTCCAGTGCATCCCATATCTCCTTAGCAGTCTTGCAGTTGATTACCCTGTTTGACATTACATTATCAATGGCACTATGCAATAAGTGACGTACCTTGGCATCCTTAGCAATAGATGCTATATCTTCAGCAGTGTAATCAGTCTTTTCCTTTGGTACGGTCATTGCTGCTTCACCTGCAACTACAACAGCGAGCTTGGTAGGTTTGTGAGGCCCTTCCCTGATTCTATCAAGGTATTCTGGATCTGTTGCTTCCAGAAACATGGTCATCCTTACCTTCCATATGGGATATTCAGATGGTCTCAATATGGGAACTCTGATAGTCTCATATCGACTCTGAGTTGATATCTTTGATGATTCCTCAGTTTTGGTAGGCTTAGTTGGAGTTTCTGTGTCAGACATGATTGTGTTTGAATCTTTAACTGTATGTGTGTTAACAGATAGCTCTGATACCACTTGTTAGGTCACACTTTCACTGTAGAGGGGGTGAATACAGTGTTTATTACAATCAAATCAAACTTCAAGAACTTATGTAACAGAAAACAAACTTTATTTAAACAATAAACTCTGTTACAATCTGGAACTGTTATCTCTCAGTGATGAACAAAATATCACGAGAGCTTCTAGAGTTATAATAAATAATATTCTCGATAATGATAACACCTCTAGTGTAAACTCTATTTCTGTGTTTATATACTACACAGTTACAAGATATTCGCTAATTGATATGGAATATAATTCTGCTTCCTAAAATATATCAATCAGATATCTTCTATTCCAAGTATTCCATTCTTCACGGAATTCCTTCTTCATGCATATCTCTTCTTATGTTTATCTTGATCTTCTTAACTTTAATCAGCTACTGTCCTTATCTGATCGTCCTTCAGCACTTAAGTTCTGATATCTATCTCCTGATAACATAAGTACTGATATCCCTTAAGTTCTGACTTCCAGTACCTTAAGTTCTGACTTCCAGTATAAGTACTGATCAGTTAAGTACTGATTTGTTCTGTTCAAATAAGATCTGAAATCTAAACATAAAACATATTAGCCATGACATTATCAAATATATCTAACAAAGCAGCTTAAGCATAAGCTGAAAGATGTTAAGAATGTGAACAAGGTTAAGTCACCTAGGAAAAATAGGAATGGAAAGGAAGGTGTGAATAAAAAGCAATGATTATAAGCCTGTTCCTAATGCTCCTAGAACAACATGTCATAACTGTGGAAGTTCTAACCATCTGGCTTCTTTTTGTAGGAAGAATAAGAACTTAAACTCTTTACCTTCAACTTCAGGAGTTAAGAGTCAGTCTGTTAGATATAAGCCACAAAATCCTTGTTTTCATTGTGGTAGTTTATGGCATTCTATTTAAATTTGTAAGGAATATCATAGTCTGTACTATGATTATTATGAAATAAAACCTTCTTTGAAGAAAGTTAGTATTGTTCCTTCTACTATAAGTACTGATACAAAGTCTATTAGTGTAAATTCTGATAAGAAAATTGTTGACATAAACTCTGATGCTAAATCCGCTGCAAATGTTAACAAACTTAAAAAGGCCAAAGGATCCAAGCAAGTTTGGATCCTCAAAACTAACCATTAGTGGTCTTAATGATTGCAGGGCAACAGGAAAAACATCCTAGTTCTGGACAGTGGATGTTCAGGACATATGACTGGAAATAAAGCCCTGCTATCAGACTTTGAGGAGAAAGCTGGCCCAAGTGTTTCTTATGGAGATGACAATATGGAAAAAACTCTGGGATATGGCAATATCAATCTTGGGAATGTCATCATTGAAAAAGTAGCTCTGGTCTCAGGACTTAAACATAATTTGCTGAGTGTGAGTCAAATCTATGACAGAGGTTATCATGTGGATTTCTTTGAAGAATACTGTGAAGTTGTAAGCAAATCTACAGGTAAAGTTGTTCTGAAAGGATACAGGCATGGTAACATTTATGAAGCCAAGCTTTCAACAAGTACTGATGGTTCTGCAATCTGTTTGCTGGGCAGAGCATCAATTGAAGAAAGCTGGAATTGGCACAAGAAACTCTCTCATTTAAATTTCAACAATATAAATGAGCTTGTCAAGAAAGATCTTGTGAGAGGACTGCCAAAGTCAGTATTTGCTCCTGATGGCCTTTGTGACTCTTGTCAAAAGGCAAAACAAAGAAAATCTACTTTCAAGAGCAAGACTGAATCATCAATTCTTGAGCCTTATCACCTGTTGCATGTTGATCTATTTGGTCCAGTAAATGTCATGTCTTTTGCAAAGAAGAAATATGCTATGGTCATAGTAGATGAGTTCACCAGATACACATGGGTGTATTTCTTGCACATAAAAAATGAGACTTCATCTATCTTGATTGATCATGTCAGACAGCTGGATAAATTGGTCAAAGATTCTGTGAAAATAATAAGGAGTGATAATGGCACTGAGTTCAAGAATCTGATTATGGAAGAGTTCTGCAAAGCCTATGAAATAAAGCAGGAATTTTCTGCTCCTGGAACTCCACATCAAAATGGAGTTGTTGAAAGAAAGAATAGAACTCTAATTGAAGATGCACGTACTATGCTTGATGAAGCAAAGTTACCAACCTACTTTTGGGCTGAGGCTGTGTAGACTGCTTGTTTTACTCAGAATGCAACACTAATCAACAAGCATGGAAAAACACCATATGAGATGGTGAAGAAAAAGAAGCCAAATCTGAAGTATTTTCATGTATTTGGATGCAAGTGCTTCGTTCTTAAGACTCATCCTGAACAACTATCGAAATTTGATCTAAAAGCTGATGAAGGAATCTTTGTTGGATATCCACTTTCCACAAAAGCCTTCAGAGTCTATAATCTAAGAACAAGGGTTGTCATGGAATCTATCAATGTCTCTTTTGATGACAAGAAGATCACTGGACTTGAAGATTTCGATGATCATGATCAACTGAGATTTGAGAATGAACTTTTAAGTTCTGATTCTGTAAATTTTGATAGTCTAAATCCTGATACTGCAAACTCTGATGGATTAAACTCTGATGTTATTGAAACTGTGGTGACTACGCCAAAGGAAGATGCACCTGTGTATGGGGAGCATATTGAAGATTCAACCATGTCTCAAGAAACATCAGAACCAAGAACAGGCTCTTCAAGTTCTGATTCGTCAAGTTCTGATAAGCCAAGTTCTGATAATTCTGGAAATTCAAATGTTGAAGAATCCAACTCAGAGAGTATAACTTCAGGGGGAGCATCAGAAAATGTTGATGGAGACAGCATGGATAATGGGAGCAGGAATGGCACATCACTGCCATTCCTGAAGAACTCTGGAACTCAGTTCCACAAGAGGTGCATACAGACCTCTTGTTCTTCGAGATGGACTACCAGCTCCATCTTGACCGGCTGGCAGAAGAACGGAGAGAAGCTCTCCGGCAGCAAAAACAGATTATCCGTCTTGCAGTGCTCTTCATCAACAGCAGGAGGAATTAGTCGTTAGGACTTCTTAGCCTAGGACTAAGGCTGTTGATGTTAAGTAGCATAGGACTATCTTGTAATGTTTGTATTTAAATTGTTAAATTTCATGAAATGTACTCCTCAGTTATATTAATAAAATTTCTTTTATTTGCAAGATACGTTCTTTGTTTCTCCAATTATCTGCCTGTGCAAATTATTAATCTTTAATTCATCAATTTTAAACTTTATCTTCTGATGAATGTTTTGATTAATTTCTATTGATTGGAAGAAACAATGGCAACAACAGGTTTTCTGTTGAAAGTTGAAGCAATATTCTGATGACTTTTCCATCCTGATATAAATCAAGTTCTGCTGCTGACGTGGTAGTACTTATTTACTTGATTTCTTTTGGTCATATTCACAGCTGGATATTTTTTTCAGAATATTGGGTATGCAAGCAAAATGTTTAACAGTTTAAATTTTGAATTAAAACTGCTCTTCCTCGAATAATGGGATTACTTGGTAAGTGGAACGGTTTTTTCTTAGAAAAACTGCACACGGTAAGTAATGATTACTGTTTTCACGTGCCCATTACTATTCCTTTTTGCCGCGTGTCTGACAGGTGTACAACAGTTATTATTATTTTTAAACCGTGTATAAGTAAGAGAGAGAAAAGATTTTACAATCTTTTATTCACTTTTACACACTATCTCTCTTTCTTTACTTTTACTCTCTCTCATATTCTAACGTTGTTTTTCAAACAGACATTATCTCAAACACCTTACAGGCACAAATTAACTCTCAATTTTTCCTCACTAAATTCTGATGGCGCCTAAAGATGTTATCCTTAATGGAGCAAAGTTTGTTCCAAATAACTACGCAGCCATTCTCAGCAAGAATGAAGCCCCATCAGAACTTCATTTTGTTCAAGACTTACTCGCTCACTCTGAGATAGGTTATGCATTGACTCAGCTAGACAAATTTTCAGGGGCTCAAGTGCTAGAGTTCTGGAGGTCCGGTATATATGATGATGGTGGTAAAAATGGGTCCCCAAGTATTGTCTTTACTATAGGGGAGGATGCCCATGTGGTGACTTTGGTCACAGTGCGACAAGCACTTCATTTGCCAGAAAACTGTACCTATTCAACAGTTGAAGAACCAGTTCTTCAACAACTCATGGCAAATCTGGGCTATGAGCAAACTCTGGCGAAGCTGGGACAGTTAAAAAGACCCCATATAAGGAGGGAATGGAGTTTCTTTTTCGACTGTATCACCAAGGCCTTTGCAAACAAGTGTTTTAACTTTGATGCAATTCCAATCCTAAGTCAGCAAATTGGGTATGCTCTGATTACTCAATCTCATTTTGATTATGCTAGTGTTGTGCTAGGATTTATTGGTGATAGGATGACAGAGGACATAAATACTGTATATTTTGCTAGATTTTGTCAACTCATTTACAGTTTCTGTAGCTCTGATGCGGCCCCATTAGCTAGTACGATGTTTTCATCATTTAAACTTGCTAAGAGAGCTTTTAATGACTTATTATCTGCTGATAATAATAAAACTGTTTTAAGACCCCTCAAAATTCCACAATCTGTCAAACAGTTCTTGGTAAACTCTGATCCAGATACCTATACCTCTGTATATCCTGATGTACAAACATCCCAACCTTCATCAGAACATCCAAACACTTCACAACCTCCATAAACTCAAACCTCTATCAGGTCATCTCTTAAATAGTCAACTCAAGTATCTAAGGTTGGATCATCAGCACATCCAGTAAAACCTTCATCTTCGAAGCCAAAAAGGACAAAGACAGTACCTCAGCAACAACAGAACAGAAGGAAGTTTGTTTTGAGAGATGAATCAGATGATGAGGCACATGTTCCAATCTCAGAACCTGTTGTTCAAGAAGCTGAGAAGATCTCTTCTCAGAAGGATTCTCAACTTGGGGGATCTAAGCTTCTCAAACGGCTTAGAAAAATGACTTTTGTTGAAACTCCTAAGGAATCTCCACCTTCTAAGAGATACAAGAAACAAAGAGCTAAAAGGCCAGTTTCAGATGATGAGGAAGCAGCAGCTAAGGAAGGAGGTCAGGAATCTCTGATCTCAGAAGAACCAGTAATTACTGAAGCTACCGCACATCCATCTCCAGTGTCACCCATTCATGAAGCTGCTACAGAACAGGTCAACACAACTTCTGTGTCTCCTGTACATGTTTCTGTCTCTACTGAAGAACAAGGCACAAGTGCTGAAATCGATATTCATAACTTGGTTGTGCCTGAAGTACTTTACTTAGAAGCTCCAACAGCATTTAATCCATCTACAACACCTATTCCTGATGCTATTCCACATTTAAAATTGCCTACAACACCTTCTCTGAGTCTAGATGCTGAAGAACAGATTTTAGGTGAGCATCCGAATAAGGTTGTTGATCAGAATTTGGGGACAGATCAGCACTTAGAAGCTGATGGTGAAGCTTCAATTGCATCTCATACTATTCCTTTATCAGACGATGCTGATTCTGTACATTCTGATGCTGCATATGCTGATGAAACTGGTCATGCTGCAAATGTTGATGCTGATGCAGCTGGTCCCTCAGGACATGCACCTCCACAAACTATTTCTAAAGCTGACATTGTAAAGAAGTTTGTTCGAGGAGAAGGACCAGTACCTTGGAGTGAAACTTCTGCTGGACAGGAGTGGACTAAGGAATGGAACTCAGTTACCTGTGTTCCTTCTGCAAAGAATCTTGTTGAATAATTGACAAAAGCTGATGAAATGTTAATTACTGATGATTTCAGAACCCAGCTTAGAGTCACTGCATTGAGTACTAAACATCTACAAGGTCTTCATTCAACTACTCATGCAGAGTTACATAAAATCCAGGAAGAATTGATCAAGCAAGAACAAGTTCAGAAAATTGACAAGAAAAAATTCTTCCAACCTACCTTTGACAGAATTGCTTATATGGAGAAGATTCAAGAGAAACAACAATTTCAGATTGATGAAATTTTGCAAAATCAAGCTTCTCAGCAATCTCAACTTCATGAAATCCAAGCCTCAGTGGAATTGCTTGTCTCTCTTCTTTTACCTGCTGATGCCAAAAAGGGGGAGAAAATAGTTAAGTCCAAATGCAAGTCAATTAAGCCACTGAAGGGAACGGATGAAGAAAATGATGACCAGGGAAACTATGGAATGGGTGGAGGTCATGGTTAAGGTAGTAGTTTCTCATCAAGAAAAGCTGAAATTACAAGTCAAAGGACAAAGTCTGATACTGGGAAAAGAATTAGTTCTGATACTGGTAAGAGGATAAGTTCTGATGAACTTTTTAATCTTGATGAAGAAATTTGAAGACAGTTATTTCTGAAAGAGAATTCAGGCTTGGACTTGGAAAGTTTGATGGAAGAAGAAGCTAGACTTAAGTCAGAAAAAGTTGATTCTAAATCTGAAGCTTCTGTTGGTAAAAAGAAACTTCCTAAGGCTAAAGGAATTGTGATACAAGAAAGGACAAATCCTGAAGAAACCAAGGCTAAATCACAATTGCAGATAGATCCAAGGTCCAAGGGCAAAGAGAAAGTTGGTGAACCTATCAAGGTTTATGTGCCTCCTGTGGATGAAGAAATTTCTGTTAAAGATATTGATCTTACTCTGAGTTCAAAGAAGATTTTACAAACAACCTCTGACAGAGCTCAAGTTGTTCAGAGTAAAGATAAAGTAAGTTCTGATATGACAATGAAGCAAGCAACCTCTGACAAAGCTCAAGTTGGCTTGATATCAGAAGATAATCAAAAGGAAACCTCTGACATTGCTCATGTTAAATCCTCAAAGGTACTTCTACCAGGTTTCACAAAAGCTACACAGATTCAACCTTTGAAGACTGCAGCTGATGGTTTTGAAGCAAGGGTTGTTACCGGAAAGGAAGCTAGAGATAAATCTGGGTTGGGTAGTTACAGAGAGAAAAGAGTGAGTAATACTACCAATGATCCAAATTCCTTAAGTGAACCAGGGGTAAGAGCAACTCCTGAAAGATTGAATTCACTGGAATCTGTACAAATGGTTTACCATACATTCCTGAAGGAATATGTCATGCTGTACTTTATGACTGATGGAAGGGTATACCACATTAGGCAAAGAGATATACCACTGAAGTATTATGAGGAATTAGAACATGTTTTATTTTTACTTCAGGTGAAGAACAGATTTACAAATGATGCTGCACAGTATTTGAAGTCTCAAATTGAAAGGCAGAAGAAGCTTTATTCTGTAAAATCTGATAGCTCTTATTGTCCTAAGTACATAAATCACAGAGGAGAAATTGTTGAGATGAAGTCTAATACCGCAAAGATCACTAAATTTCATGGTATTAAAGGACTGGAATTCAATCTAGAGTATGATAAAGCCTATGTCATCAGACTGGATCAGGAGATAAGAAAGGCAAAAATAAATGATCTCAGGTATGCTATCTTTCAAACTGGTGAAGATACTGCAGAGCTTAAAGATGTAAAAAGGAGATTGAAGAATGAACTTGAATATGTTGAGAGATGTCTTTTGAAGAATTATCTCAGAACAACTCCTGACATTCAAGAGATCAGAAACTGAAAGGTTTTGAAGCCGAGTGAGAAACTGCAACTGCTTAAATTCTGATTTATATACAGGCTGAAGTTTTTATCAGAAGTTAAAGTTGGTAAAGCTTTAAGGACTATAAGTTGTAGTTATTTTGTAATTCTCATGCATTTGTACTTAAATGTTTTTGACATCATCAAATATCTATTGAACTTGTATATTATGCTAATTTACAAGTTGGGGGAGATTGTTAGATATATTTGATAATGTCATGTTTTATGTGTTTCATGTTTAGTCTTACAGATCTTACTTAGCAAGGAAGATCATCACTTAACCTGAAATCAGCACTTACGGGAGTCAGTACTTAATTATCAGGAGATAATTATCAGAAGATGGATATCAGAATTTAAGTGCTGAAGGACGAACAGAAAAGGAAAGGCTGATTGAAAGAAAAGAAGATCAAGACAAACAAAAGAAGAGATGTGCATGAAGAAGAATTCTATTGAGAATAGAAGACTTGGAAAAGAAGATATCTGATTGATATATTTTAGGAAGTAGAATTATATTCCATATCAATTAGAAGATCTTGTAACTGTGTACTATATAAACACAGGCATAGGGTTTACACTAGATGTGTTATCAATCAAGAATATTATACACATAACCCTAGCAGCTCTCGTGATATTCATTCATCACTGAGAGGATACAGTTTCATATTGTAACAGAGATTATTGAGTTAAATAAGATCCGTGTTTTATTATCTGTGTTCTTTAAATTGATTTGATTGAGCTATACACTGTATTCAACCCCCTTATACAGTGTGTGTGACCTAACAGAATTAACAATTAAATTAGGAGAAGGGTTTGAGAAAACAAACAGAGATTGGATTTAATCTCGAGTCCAGAAAACTGTCTCCTTAAAGCAGTTTTGCCCCGCACCATCCGTGTTTAGCGACCTGCTTCCCAGGATAAAACGAGATACTAGTATAATCGATAGATCGAATATACTCTCAGCGAACTTGAACTGAGCCCGAGAACTATCACCGGAATATTGGAAAAATTTAAGACTAAAGAGACCGAGAATGAAAGAGATGACTCTTATTTCCTCGACTTAATAAAACTGGTGCCCTAAGACTCTGTTTATAAAGAGAGGCTTGAAAGGACTTGTTTTTCTTTTCGATGTGGTACATGGTATTTATAAGAAAAACTAAGGAATAGGTTTGTGCTACTCTCGATGTGGTACAAAACCACTTTTCATATTAAAAGGTAAAACTTTGGAACATCAGTTCTCATTCACCTTTTACTCATTTTGTGCGTGTAAATATGCGTTGGAATCCCCTCGAAGAGGAGAATACGTTCCAATAAATACACACCACTAACACATAATGTGTCTCACTCATATAGAGTCTCAAAATGATTCACAACTTAGTCTAAAACACTAAGTTTGTCCAATAATCCCCCACAAATGAGATTGATGGTCCAACAACACGCACCACATAGACAGACAGACGCGGAGCTTGACTTGGTGATAATTTCGGCGGTCAGATATTGCATACGATAGTTAGAGAATGCTCCTTGAACCTTCGCTCGAATAAGTATATCGACTTTACTGGTAGACAGTATGACGCGATGTCTTTGAACTATTCGACCGTTTATATAAACGATGACATACTCATCACTATATATTTCCTGACTCATTCAGTTCTCATGATTATATCCATTTTGGCCCTGGAACATCGTCCTGGTTCTGCAAGAGTTTCTAAAGAATTGTGCCTCGCAATTCTCCTTTGAAGCGTCCATACTTCTCTCTTACATAGGTGATCTTTATCTTATAGAGTAACCCGCGTTTACTCAACCGAATATTATGTATTCAAACTTGAAATCCTTGTATTCGTCAAAGATCATTAAAAGCATAAAGCTTAACCTCGTACCTTACGGGTCTCACTATTTCATCATCATAGAAATAGGCCAGGGGTTACCCCTACAGTGATTTGGTCATCATGATTTAGTTGTCCCATTGAACCAAGTTCTTGGGATCTCCAGTCAGCAAGGTTGGGTGTCCACCATAACGCCGTTAAGCAATAGGCAAGGCTCATTCCTCTCGATGATTTGACAACTATCTCTCGGTCTAACTAGATTCCCTTGGCTTAAACATATTCGCTCAGTTTAACCATCTGGTTAGTGGATCCAAACATTAACATTTGACTTTACATAGTCAATCATGATAATTCTCGTTGAGAATAGTTGTTTAATGGTATTATATCCTCATCATAGATGTGAGACATACCATTTCATACACAATAATGTGATCTCCCAATTTGCATATTGATTACACGATATATGCATATTGAAGACACATTTTCCTTGTCATTTAGGAATATCCTTACAAAGTGGCTATTCAGCCTTTTAACTGCATTTATTTTATGCACCAGACTCGTATTCCATCATGAATCGAGCTAAGTTTAGGATTTCCATGAGACAGATGCTAAGTGTGAAATGTATTCTCGAATGACTTTTAAAGTCTTAAAGTCAAATATCCAATTTACATACTATATTCACATAGTACAATTAGATATCTTTCGTATTACAGTCCAAGCTCACGAGCACATATCATACACCTTAAATCTCATTGCAATCACTTCCAAGTGACCAGTTTCCATTGTACTCGTGCATCTACACAGTTTACCAACTGTGTAGCCTATGTCTAATTTTGTACAATTTTAAAAAGTACAACAGACTTGCAATTCTTCTTTAGAGATCCTTGTTCATCTACGCTTGGATAAATATAAATCCATTCTAGCTATGACAACTTTAGCTTCGTTGATCTCTTCAAAAATTCACATCACCAACATGTGACATGTATCATCTAAAATTTGTAAAGTCACGAAGATTGTAATCTTCAAATCAAAACTTTTCAATCTCATCAAGATTTTCAGAGATGATCCTCTTGTCATTACTTCTCGTAATGATCAGATCACTCACATGCAATCAATTATGACTTGCATATCATGTGTAAAAAACACACGCACACTTGTCAATTCTCTGATTTTGAATCAGTTTGACATCTCATATTGACATATTTCACATTTATGAAATAACTTTACTAGTTATTACTTAAGGCTTCACTTGTTATTAATATTACCAGCTTTTAGCATCCTAAAAACCAGCAATTTCAGTTTGCATCATTACCGAGTTTAAGCGTCCTTAAACTGGCAATCCTTATTCACATAACAACCAATTTTGAGCGTCCTCAAAATGGCAACCATGTCATTTATTTGAAGCCATTGCTTATCATAGCAATATCAAATTTAATATGCCATTATTCCGTGTCAATGTTGTTTCACTCAACATGATCGCCGAAAATACAGTTTTTCTACTCTTGCTTTATCTAGAGCAACCCTCAGGTTCACATAAATAGATATTTCTCCAAATATCTATTTAGAAAGACCGTCTCAATGTTCATTGATGCACTTTTAAATTTCACAATACGATACTTTTAGTATCATCTTAATGAATCTTATTCTCAAAACTCGAGAATATTTCATAAATTATATAAGGTCGTCACTTTTGACTGTAATATTTTATTATCAGTCTGACCTTATACTTCCTTCAGACCCACATATATTTTCCCAATTTGAAAATTCATTTGGGTCATAATACTTCTATCTCGTAAGAAGATCTATATATTTTTTAAACAAGATTCTGTCAAACAGAACCACTCTCTCTATTTCTTAACATCTTTTCCCCCACAAAGAACATAGAGAGAACATACACAATCCATTTTCTAGTACACGTGCTAGAAAATCTTGGTTTATTGACTCTCAGTAATAGTCAAATTTTCTCTTGATATATTCACTTATCAAGGAATTATACGAGAAGCGCATTGCTTCTATTAAATTTACAAGTTCACCTTCAAGCAAATTATCAAGACATTCGGGACTAGCAATTATCCAAGTCTTTTGCTCTCTACAGGTTCATCCTCACATTCATCCAATAACTCGTAAGTTCATTTAGATGACTTTTAATTACAGATCTACTAGGATCTACTAGCTTATCGCACAAGCATTCCTAAACTCTGTAATAGTATTCTTATGAATCTCAAAAATTAGATTCATATATCGGATATTATTAGACTCAACCATTGTCTATGTATCCATCCAAAATATCTCAATTGATTTTTGGATCTCAGGCTACCAACAGAGGTATTGGTATCAAGTTTCGAGATACCCCCACATTTCAATTATTTTCAAGAATGTTTCATTACATTCCACTATTCATAGAAAATTCAATAATTTTCTATTCTAGATACCCCCATAATTTTAATATTTTACAGAATGTCAGAAAACATTCCAAAACTAATAGGAAATTTCATTATTTCCTTCTGTGGTATCATGTTTAAGGAACGATTAACCCATCATAACTAACATCCTCAAATTCAGTGATAGTCTGAGCTGATCACAATCGTTTTGCATCTCTCTCAGAGCGCAACTCAAGCCTGCATCTACTCCATTTATTTAATACGAGTAAGGTGCAACGACCTCATGAATATTCACGTTGCAAACAGAATTTGCCCGGTGATTATTCATCATCAAATTTATTCACTGCCATCTTAATTATCTGTATTAAGTTGGATTTACCCTTGAGTTTATAGAGCACACATCTCTCTATTTATCTTTAATATTGACTCAACTACGAGTACGAGTGACAAATGTTTTACTATCAAACTAGACAGTAAACACGTATCGTGTCACTACCTCTCATCTGAGCAGGTTTTACGTCATTCATTAAAACCTATAAGATTTTAATATCATGTTTAAAGAACTTCCCGTGGTTCTTATCATTAAAAATTCAATTACCGAATTTCTCGAAAATATTTACATGGTTCACACGAACCTACAATTCTGGCTCACCTACTGGTACAACCAGAAAAGGCCCAAGGAAGAACATAAATCTTCAATAAACCCACATTCAGTGATCCTTGATCAACTGAAGCGTTAGGGTTAACAACTTTTCGGATTCTCTCCGAAGTTCAGCATAAATACTGATATCAATATTCGCCGTATTAAGTATCACATGGATCACTATAATAGGCTCGTGTGTCACTGCCGCAGCAGACCGACAGCAACATGTGAAATTACTATTTAACTGGAGGAAAAATCCAACCAGAAAAATATAATTTATGTGCCGACCCATAACCTGTACTCCAGGCCCATTAGGTTTTTTAATGTGGAGAATCCTGAGCATTGTAAATCTGGTTCACTTCAGCTGCACAACTCGTCACATTGTTTAACAACAAACATATTACTACATTATATCCAGTGCAACACAAGTGAAAATACTAGAACAAATTTTTCCAGTCAAACTAATGTTAACTAACGAGACACGTTACATAATAAAACAACTTATGCCTCCTTTAATAGCTTTCCAAAGCCTCCATATAGACTAAAAACATTTTTGTTAACAAATAAATCTATTAAAATAAGATGTTTAGAACTACATAGTTTGCATCACGTTTATTGTCACCAACCTATGCTTGTAATCTATTTTCTCCAATTAAATAGATACGCGATAAAGCCTCTATTTATCCAGTATTACAAGTATGTGATATAACTCCATTATTAAAGATTAAACAATAATAATTGATGCCTTATTATCACTCAACAATGATTAAAAAATTAATCACCAAATAATCAAGTTCCATCATGAAGGGTCACATTTATGTAGCCATATCATTTAATTGCATAGCAATATCATGTTATGAACTTGCAAACACGCATGTAAACTATAGCATATACGATTCTTGTATCAGTATACTAATAATTCCGAAATCAATTCAGAATTAAGAAACTCTAGCTCATATATATTATCAATCACCATGTTAATTAAACAAAACATAATAAGCTATCCGTTAATAGCAAAAACATGGACGAATTATAAATTTGGGTTTACTCTACCAATTTATAATGATCAAACCGAGAGAGATGTCACCAAATATGTCCACTTGAATATAAGTTGATCATAAATCAATAACCATTAAATCATCAATAGCCTTATAAGAAACCAATTATCCAACAACTTTTTGCTTACTTTTGCCTCGTACCTGTTATGCTTAAACAAAGCACCACTTAAAATCAAATTTATATTAATTTCAAGCACAAGACAACAAGTGATCAAAGAAATTAACGCACTAAATTTAATTTAATTAATGAGGAAAATAATGGTCACTCATATACCCATAAATAAATCCAATTTAAACAATCAAATTGACTTTTGCGTCTACTCACAAGAAAGTATGAAAATTGAAGAAAACTGCTTTAATATTGTTATCAATCTTGTACGATAAAGACATTATTACATACATATATATATATATTGAATATATAACTAATTCACAAGAACATTGCTAATTCTTAAATCACGTAAGCATATAAGAATTAACAATTAAATTAGGAGAAGGGTTTGAGAAAACAAACAGAGATTGGATTTAATCTCGAGTCCAGAAAACTGTCTCCTTAAAGTAGTTTCGCCCCGCACCATCCGTGTTTAGCGACCTGCTTCCCAGGATAAAATGAGATACTAGTATAATCGATAGATCAAATATACTCTCAGCGAACTTGAACTGAGCCCGAGAACTATCACCAGAATATTGGAAAAATTTAAGACTAAAGAGACCGAGAATGAAAGAGATGACTCTTATTTCCTCGACTTAATAAAACTGGTGCCCTAAGACTCTATTTATAAAGAGAGGCTTGAAAGGACTTGTTTTTCTTTTCGATATGGTACATGGTATTTATAAGAAAAACTAAGGAATAGGTTTGTGCTACTCTCGATGTGGTACAAAACCACTTTTCATATTAAAAGGTAAAACTTTGGAACATCAGTTCTCATTCACCTTTTACTCATTTTGAGCGTGTAAATATGTGTTGGAATCCCCTCGAAGAGGAGAATACGTTCCAATAAATACACACCACTAACACATAATGTGTCTCACTCATATAGAGTCTCAAAATGATTCACAACTTAGTCTAAAACACTAAGTTTATCCAACACATACTTGGCAGATCAGTTCTTCGATATGACACTTTGTATGAACCCTATGCAGGGAAACAAGCATTCGTTATATCTTGAGCTGATAGTCGAACGCAATTTGCTTGTTGAGATTGATTCAGATAATAACTTGTTTCATACCTACTTCATGATGTTGGAGATTAAACTTAAATTTTTATTAAGTATTTGTGTTAGTTATTTTGTTTTAAATAAATAAGTCAGTTGTTTATTACTCCCTCCGTCCCTAAAAACGTTTCCTATTTGTGTTGGACACATTTGCCAATGCACACTTCTTCTTTTTTTTTTTTGCTAAATGCCAATGCACACTTTTGATTGTTAATATTTTTAATTTCGTATTAGTATTAAATAGAAAAGCTTCATTGTATTAAAGTATTCATAAATACGAATTTAACAAGATCACTCATGACTATCTTTGATCTTATAGATTAGATGTAAATTAATAGTTAATCACTTATCATGAAAAGTGTCAGAAGTCAAAATAGGAAACGTATAATGGGACGGAGGGAGTATTTGAAAAATAAAGTTGGACTACGTCAAAGTTAGCAGCACATGCATTTAGGAGATTGTGGAGTATATGTTTACGTTGATGAGTTTTTGTAAGACGCAGTTTCATTAGTTCCTATTTTATGAGCATCACTTCTGGTGTATTTCTTCTATAAGCGGTTTTAAAAGCGGACCATTAATCAGATTATAAATAAATATATATATATATATTAAAAATAATGAATATTTTTTGAATAAAGAGATAACGTCCACGTATTATAATAAACTAATAAAATGATCATTCACAAAGTCATAATTAACTTAAAAGATAAAAGTAATATTTAAAAATATCAAATTACACCTCTTTTAAAAATAAATTTTTTCTTTTTCTAATTATTTTTAATCTCCATATAATTTGGTCAAAAACCGATTAAATTGTCAAAATCCGCTTAAACCCGCTTAAACTTTACTAAACGCTTAACTATACGATTTTGCACTAATCCAAGCGTTTTTACCTCCGATTCCGTTTAAGCGGCCCCGCTTAAGCGTCCACTTAATGCATTTTTTATAACACTGCGTCGAAGTAATAAGAGAAGCAGGAGACGTTGTTTACCTTCTGCAACATACATGCACATGCTTCTACAGTTTATATATATATATGTTCTAGTTTTGTTTCTACACTTCGTATCAGAGCACACACCAATCTTGGAAAATGTTTGATTTATATTGTCGTTGTTATTGGACAATAGGCTCGCGTTGAAAACATGATCATCCTAGGAGAGGGTGTTAACGTTGTGATCAGGTATACAACAATGGAGGTGTAGTTCTACCTCACAAGGAAATCAACAAACATTTTGAAAGCCCATGAAGAATGAGGGGGATGAGTGGCTAAAGAAGGTATGAGCAGTGGAATGAGAAATTTAGCAGGAGGGGGACAGACGGGTCCCTAAGCATGAGAGGAAAAGGAAGAGAAATATCATGCCAGACGGGCAAGTAAGATGTGCCTGATGGACAACGAAAAACGTGCCAAATGGGCAAACAAAAGGCTAGACGGGCTAGCCAGATGGGTTAAGTTGAAAGTCACACGGGCTGATGACAAGTTTAAGATTAAGGGGTTGATTGTTGGAAATTAATCTTAAACTTTTATTTAATTATTTTTGTTAGTTATTTTTTTAAAAATAAATAAGTGGGTTGTTTATTATTTGAAAAAAATGCTAGATTAGGTCAAAGTTAGCAGCACATAGTGGACTGTTTTTAGTAGACTGTGGAGTAAATGTTTACATTAATGAGTCTTTGTAGGATGCAGTTTCATTAGTTCCTATTTTATTAGCATCACTTCTGGTGTATCTCTTCTATATATATTCATGTAAACGTTGAAGTAATAAGAGAAACAGAAGACGTTGTTTACCTTCTGCAACATACATGCACATGCTTCTACAGTTTATATATATATATATATATATATATATATATTTGTTCTAGTTTTGTTTTCACACATAATACATGTTTTTCTATCACAGTTTGTTGTTCCTTTATATTTTCTCACTGCTACATTGCGGAATTCGTTAGGCATGATTGTTAGATAATAGATACTAGGGTTGATCACGGTTCGGGTTAAACCGCATAATCCGCATAAACTGAACCGATATTAAACCGACCTAAACCGAAATCGAAATGTGGTTTGCGGGTACGGTTCAACTATTTTAAAAATCCGCGGGTTATGGGTTGGTTTTGGTTTAATCTTAAACCAACCCGCTTCCGATCCGAATCGCATTAATATATATATATATATATGATTATATAACATAAAACAATTATATTCTATAATCAGTAACTAAAATTGTGTATTGTGTATTGCTTTTCTTTAAAAATAATGTTGATGAATTTTTTATAACTTTTACTTTGAACATTTATTTTTGCAACTAATTAATCAACATGTTATTAGACGTTAGTTATTTGCAACTAATACGAATGATATACTTTACTACGATAGAATAAATAAATATATTATTACTTATTTAAATTGTAAGAAAGAAAGTTTAGATAAAAGAAATGTTGCTGGAAAAAAAGAAAAGAAAAAATATTACTTTATTTCCCGAGTTCACTAATAATAAATGTTTTAAACCGCCAAAATTCGCTAAACCAAACCGAATAAAACCGAATCGAGTGGTTTGGTTTTATTGGGTTATGAGGTGTGGTTTGGTTTGAATTTTTTCAAAACCGCAATTATGCGGTTTGGTTCCGGTTTAACATATAAACCGAACCAAATCGGACCGCGATCACCCCTGGTAGATACCTTAGATTAGTGAAGTAGTCTCATGCAAAAGCAATGTTACGTGATCAACTGATTTTAGTAACCTAATTGAATTGGTTGTGTTAGTAGTCTCATGCAAAAGCAGTGTTACGGGATCAACTGATTTAAATTTAACCGCCCTCAGTGGAATTTTTTCGGTTGAATTTAAGCGGTCATAATTATTCGGTCGTAATTAGCTGGTCGAATTTAGTTAAATACGACCGAACTCCTAAATTCGTCTCCCTTTATTACAACCGATTCAAAATCGGTCGAATTTAATTAAATTCGACCGCGCGCAGTTGAATTAAGCTAAATTCGACCTATTTTTTGGTCGAATTTAGCCTTTTTTCTTGTAGTGCTAATTGAATTGGTTGTGTTAGTTGTATGGGATGGTTTTAATTTATTTGGGTCGGGCTCATGTAATCAACGGGCTTTAGTCACCAACTCGAGATGTTAAAAAATCTGAAACCCAAAGCAGAGATGTTCTTGTAAATTGGTAGCTTATGTAATAGTATTGCTTTTTTTTGTAGGTATTTGTGATCTTATTATAATGTTGTATTTGTGAACGGTGGGAGCCATCTAAAAACATACTCCATAATCCATATACAGTTAAACTTTTATACAGTAATATCGTTAGAACCGATAAAAAATATTATTATAAAAAGGTTATTTTTTAGTAGAGGTTGAAATATAAATTTCGAATTTCAAAAATTAAATTAAAAAATATTTATCATACATTTTGAATATGATAGGGAAGAAAATAAGGCCTGGATATATAATTAATGTTGCATTAATTATATCGAAATTGGGCCAACAACTAGGCCCATTTGAGAAGACCCAAAATCCTGAATATTAATTAATTTCGTAATTAATTAATAAGGGATAATTTAGCTGATAAGATGAGTCCTGATGGAGAAATAAATCTTTGTAGATTGACCTCCAAGGAACCTGGTGAGATAATGAATCAACTTTCTATTTCTTAGGACTCCAAAGTCCATCCTAATTCTGAGACTTGCCCACCAAGTCTCTAATATATCATTATATAACTTTGGGCTATATACCTAACTTCCTTATTTCTTTCAAAATATGATGTCTTGAATATCTTTTTTATTGTTAATTCTTCTGTTTCACTTTGAATTTGATTATATATATCTGGTTTAAAACTTAGGGTTTGTGATGTTCCTCCTTCGTATTCATCCATTTGATAATATATATCTTATTTTTCACTTATTTCTTCTAATGACATTTTATCCATCTATATTTTATCCAGTTATATTATTTGTTAAAATTATTCTTTTAAGTCCTTGTATTCTTAGTTTATCATTTCTAAATGTTATTATCATATTTCCAAGTTGTTGGTAAATTCTCATAATTTCTTCGTTATTCTCTCTTGTCCATGTTATTTTATTTTTTCTTTCTAGTAATTTTTCCAAATCTATTTCAAATTTTTCTTGATTTTTTATTAATTGCTTTAGTTTTCTATTATTTCTAGTTATTGCATTTGGATCTGTCCAATTCATTTTTTAATTTTTTGTCTTAAATCGTCTATTAGTCTATATTGTTCAGTTAATACTTCTTTTAAATCTTTTATTTCGATTTCTAAATTAGTTTCTTTAATAAATTTTTCTCGTTTTAATAAAAACTTTTCTTCCTCTAGTCTCTTAATTTTTTCATCTTTTTCTTCCAACATTGTTTGTAATATAGCTATAATATCTAATTTTTCATTTATTATTTGCATGCTTATTTTACAACTTTCAATATGTTGATTTATTAGCCTATTATATGTTGGTTCTTTATCAGCTATATACTGAATTGATCGTATCCTTAAATCTTCCATAAGTCAGATTAATTGTCTGTATAAAATTTTCTTACACATCTGTTGTGTTACTTTGTTTTCTACTATAAATAAAATTAATAAAGTTGCTATTATTTTAGATTTATATCTTTTATTCCTTTCTCTATTTATTCTTGTCGGAGGTCTCATTTAACCTTCAAATTTTATTTCATTTTTACTATTCATGTACCTTTTACTATTCATTAGTTACTATTCACGGCTACTTTTGCTACAGTGTTTTACTGTTCATTTTCCGCCTATTACTGGCTCTGATACCAATTTTTGGGGGAACCAATTTCTGGATCGTTTATATATCACAGAACCCTAAAGAGGGAAGGCGCATTAAAATACATATTCATATCGATTAATATTTGCATGTAGTAAGCAGTAGACAAAAACGAATTCATTATTTTAAATGAAATCATCCCTATAACCTCATACTAATTAAACATCATAATCTTAGAGAACATTATTTTATAATACTATCATACACAATAAGATTTAAATCAGAATTTTTACCTCTTACAATAGCTTTCTGGTCACCGGAAGTCTCAACTCACCCTTGCCCTATTATCCTCAACGCTCTCCAAGCTCCTTTGGATATTCTTGGCTGGATGCAGGAGTCCTCACACGGTCTCTTCCATATTGCTATTTCCCAAGGTATTATTTTCCTGAATTAATCCTGATTGTATATGATACATATAAAATAATCTTTTCTATTATTATGATGTATTCTTAGTAGAGTTTATAGAGAGTGAAGAAGTTTAGCCAGACATATTCAAAGAGAGAATTGAACTTCAGAAATTTTTTTGATATCCTTTACATTTTATGTATGGACTTATTTATAGTAGTCCTTCTATATGGTTACAGATTACCGGGATAACCGGTTTCTTTTACATAATTACTAATAATTCTCTTTTGCAGGTTTTTCCACGAATCTTTTATTTTCTTTGTCTGCCATTTCTTTGTCTGCCATTTCTTCTTTTGTCGTCTCTTCATATTTTCTTCATCTTTATCTTCTGTGTCTGCCATGATATCTTGCAGGATCTGCCATCTTTTCCAGGGAATCTGCTTTTCCTTTTCTTCTTTTTCCATTTTTGTCATTTTGCCTTGATATTTTGTTGTTGAAAAGAATCTTTTATCTTCTGGTAATATAGCTCTTTCATATTTTTTGGTTTTCACCATTCAATTTATAGTGTTTTGGTGTATCACACCATTTTTGTATCATGCAAAGGGATCAGAATTCCCTTTATCATTATCTTTTAGACTGATAATAGGTCTCTTTCTAGGACCTGTTATTCTTTGATAATATTCAGTAGTATGTTTTGCATGATTATATTTCAGGTTTTCTATTTTATCAAGCATTATCTCTAATGCCATAGTACCTGAATTTTGTATAGTATTATCATAATATAAGGTTATTATGCTTTCGGTGAAACCTCCACCATGGCTTTCAGAAATGATTATAACTTTCCGAGCTCGTAGTATATCTTGTATTTTGGACCTGAGGGTAGCTAGACCAATGGCTTGTTTTTCACATAACCATTCTTGGAATTTGTTAATATCACAGGGATTTGGCAATTTCAAGCTTTTGGTTTCTCCCACAATATCTGCCATATTCCTTCCTAATTTGAATAATTGGCATATTACTATGGGTTTTTTAACCAGATCAGTTAATGCATCAAAAACTTGTATTCCGTATGAGCCTGCTCCCATTTCCCGTACCATAGCTTCCATGGATTTGACAATTATACTTGGTAGTTTTGATATACAATACATGGTTTCATTTGTTAAGATCTTGTCAACAAAACCATGTATAAACAGGTTATAGACTATGTCAGGTTTTGCATTTTCACAACAAATATATCTGGGATATTTTGTAGATTTTGTCAGTCTGCAAACATCAGGGTTAGATTTATAATCATAATATTTCATCATTTGCTCATATGTTTTCACTATCTCAGGTGAGTGTTTCAGCCTATCACTCATTGATAAATTTGACAGAGTAGTTGATATGTTGGTTGAAGGTGATGGCATGGTTGCAAGCTTTGATGAAAATGTCATAGGTTTTATTGTAGGGATTGCAACTGAAGCTTGTAGAGTTGTTTTGTCTTTTATAGCTTCCATAATTTGTTTCAGAAAATGTTGGTTCTCCTGAACCAGGGTTTCTATCTCCTTTTGGAGTTTGGTGATTTTTTCATTATTGGTTGATATATGAGAAGTGACATCAGTGATATATTTCTCAAAATTTTCCATATCCTGCTAAGAACAACAAACAATTAAATTTTCCCTTTACAAAAACAAAATGCATGACATTCAATGGCATTTAATTTTCTAATAATTGATATTAATAATTCATCAATATACCTTCTATTAGGAGTGAAATAATAACCAATGTGTTTTTCTATTTCTAGAAATCCTTTATATGCTTCTTCTAGTTTTTCTGTATTATTTTCATCTAATCCTTCGAGAGCAAAATTTTTTATGAATTCTACAGCTTCTAAAATAGTAGTCCATATTATTAAAGATCCCGATATTATTTTCCATGGTTGAGCTTGTCTGCTAGTATATTCTATTTTCATTGTTTATTTTCTCTACTAAGATAGTCAGCTAACACATTTTTTGTTCCTGATATATTTTTTATTACAAAATCATAACAACAGAAAAAAGATTGCCATTTTCTTCTTTTATTTAATTCTGGTAATAATTCTATTTTATTAGTAATAAAGGCTTTTACTTGAGTATTATCTGTTCTTACTACAAATTTAACAGGCAATAAATGATAATGAAACTTCTTAATCCCATATTTTACAGCTAATAGTTCTTTTTCATTTATGTGGTAGTTTGATTCATTAGGTTTCCAAGTTCCTCCTGCATATCCACATATATGTGGCTTTTCTTTATCTATGTCATCCTTCTCATATGCTATTAGGACTGCTCCCCATCCTATATCGCTAGCATCAGTATATAATTCTAAATGATCTGTTTCTATGGGTATTCTATGTTTTGGTAAATCTTTCACCTTTTCCTTAAGAATTTTTATACAATTTTCATGTTCTTTTGTCCATTCAAAAGATTTATTTTTTGTTAGTTCCTGTAATGGTTTTCTTAATTTAGGTAAGTCTTTAATATGATCTGAGGCATAATTTACTATTCCTAAAAACTGTTGTACCTCTTTTTTGTTTTCTAATTTATCCTTAAAATTTACAATCTTTGTTACTATATGATCTTGTAATTGTATACCTTCTTTATCTATTTTGTATCCTAAATATTCTATCTTATTCTTAAAGATTTCAGATTTCTTTTCAGACAATAATATTCCATGCTGGTTTATTGTTTTAATAAATTGCTCTAAATGTTTTATATGCTCTTCTAGAGTTTCACTATATATTAATATATCGTCTACATATACTATGCAGAAATCTTTTAATTTTCTAAAGATTTGGTCCATTCTTCTTTGAAATATTTGTGGCGCATTTTTTAATCCAAAGGGTAATACTATCCATTCATAATGTCCTTGCGGAGCACTAAAGGCTGTTAAAGGTCTTGATTCTTTGGTTAATTTTATTTGCCAAAATCCACTTTTACAATCGAATTTACTAAACCATTTCTTATTTCCTAGTCTATTTATAAGATTTCTTTTATATGGTAAGAAATATCCATCAAATATAGTTTTCTTATTTAATTCTCTATAGTCTATTACCATACGGGCTTTTCCCCTTTTCTGTTCATTATGTTTTCTTACAAGGAAAGCCGGGCTGCTATGGGGACTTTTACTTTCTTGTATTAATTTTAGTTTTAATAATTCATTGGTTTGATTATCAAATTCTTTTTGGTCTGAAGGGCTATACCTTATAGGTTTAGATCTTATTATATCATTAGGGTTTAATAATTTTATTTCAGCATATATCTTTTCCTTATCCCATAAACTCATAGGATTTTCTCCGAAGTTGGATTTTAATAAATTATTATATTTTTCAGTTAATTCTTGTAGATTATTATTTCTTTCTATTCTTAGATTGTTTATTCTTATAGTATTTATAGTACTTATTGGCATAATTCTTTTTAATACTATCCACTTATTACACGGAGTTTGTAATGATAGGGTATTTGAAGTTACTATATGTGTTTTAAAATAATCTAAGAAGTTATTTCCTAATAATATAGATTGCTTCATCTTATTCTGATATACAATAGGTAGACTGAATAATGTTTTATTTAGCTTTATTCTCATATTTTTTGCTATTACATCTAATTCCTTCTTTTGTTCATTAAATCTCGATACCCTAGTTCTATGTGCATTAGATTTTTCCTATCTATATGAAGCTAAAACTTCCTTTTTTACTAGACATAGATCTGCTCCACTATCTATACATATTTTTTGTTTTAGGAATTTATATTTTTTATATTCTACATCTGCTTCTATGTATATTGCTACCATTCCTCCCAATTGCTTTCACTAGATGATTCATAATTTATAAAGTTTATTTCATTATCCGTTTCACTAATATAAAACTCTTCATATGCATACCATCTATTGTCATCTTCTTTAATTTGTTCTATTTCCATTATGAATTGTGATGTATTTATATATTTTACTTTCTTTTCTTTCAGTTTAGGACATTTATTAGCATAATGTCCTTTTTCATTACAATTCCAACATTTACATTCACTTATATCTTTCTTTTTAAAAGATTTTCTTCTAAACTTTCTCTTATTTTTATATCTTCTCCTATTTTCTGGTGTATTTCTAAATTTCCTAAATCTTTTTCTCTTATATCTGTTGTATTTATAGGGATAATTATTTCTATTTTGTTTGCTTCTGTACTTATCATATGATTTTTTCTTATTATACCTCTTCTTATAGTTCCTATAGGGTTTTTTATCTTCACATCCAAATACTAGTCTTCTTTCAGTGAATTCACATATTTCTCTTAATTCTAGTTTTTTATCCTTTTTAACCTTCTGTTGTACTCTATATTCTTCACATTTTCTCATTAGATATCCTCTTAGTACTCTTATTCTTTCACCCAGAGTGTTCTCACGGGGTTCTAACTTATTATATTCCTTAGTTATCTCAGTATTATAAGGTTCTGGTAAATGATCATAATATAATTGTTGGTATATATGTCCTTCTTCGGGTAAGAATCTAGCTTCATAAAAGAATTTAGTAAAACTTATAGTATATTCTGGTAATTTGTTAATTTTACAGCATTTCATGTTATTTAGATTCATTATTATTTCTATTTTTCTTTCTATTAGAACTTGGTCTCTAGCTACTATCCAAGGTTCTCTTAAGAATTCTCTTTTTAATATCATATCAAATATTTGTAACATTGATTTTCAATCCGTTGCATACCTTAGTACTTCAGTTTTTAACTGATATTCTATGGATTCTATCCAATATGCTACCTTTCCAATTAACGTTTTTGAGATCAAGTTATAAGTATATTCTAACTCATCTGTATGAGTGGAATTCATTAATGCTATATACATTCCTAAATTCCAATCAGTTATTCTCCTGCTAATTTCTTGTTCTTCATATACATTATCTAAGTCTAAAAAGTATCCATTTAAGTTTACGCCTTGTGACATTGATCCTATGAATTCTTTAAATTCATTATGTTGTCCTATTGGTATGTATTTTGGTATCGTGTTCCTATATCTTGTTATAACTTCTATATTATGGTCGGTTACTTCTTCTTCTGGATAGTTATCCATCTCCTCATTTTTTATTCCTTCAGTTTCTATATCAGTATAATTATTTTTATCTTCTTGGTCACTATTCGATTCTTGTTTTATTACTGCATTTACATTTTTCATTCTTTCTAAAGCTTCTATTATATTTTTATTTTCTATTTCCATTTCAGAATTTTCCTCATAACTACTGTTATATTCTTCTATTATATTCACCGTTTTTCCTAAATTATCTTGTTCCGATTCACTAGTGCTTGTATTATTATTTGTAGATACAGTACTAGAAACTTCACTTGTATCCTTTTTTTTGTCTTTTAACTTATTTAATTGTCTTTTCAATATTTCTATTTCTTTTTTATTTTCTTCTGTTTTTTCATTTAATTCTTTTTTTGTTTGTCTTAAATCTCTTTTTACCTCTTTTAGTTCCTTTTTAGTTTCTTTATATTTATTTTTATATTTTTTATATTTTTCTAACCATTCTTCATTAGTATTTAATCGTAGTTTTTTATTCTCCGTCCTTATTTCTTCTACTTCTTCCTTTTGTTGTTCTAATTTTGACTTTAAATATTCTATCACAGTTGTATCAATCTTAAACTCAGCTTTATTTTCACTAGTTGTTTCCTTTTTTAATGGTTCATACTTATATTTTTCTCTTTCTAAAATTTCTTTTCCATGATTCTTTAAAAATGTTATCACGTTATATTCTTTTTGTTCTTTAGTTTCCATTAGAACTTTCCTTTTTTACTAAGTTGTCCCAAATTATCTAATACCTTTCCTATTGGTTCAGATATATTAGGTTTCATTTTACTTATATCTATCATCATTGGCTCATTAACTCTTCTCCATGCATTTATGGCTTTTAGTTCTAGCTTATTTGTAATTTCTTTTTCTGGTATAATTTTTTGTTTTCCTTCTTCTAATTTTATTAACTTGTCTAGTATCATTTTTAAAGTAGGTATTTCAGAATTATTCCATAAGCTTGTTAATTCTTCTCTTATTATTTGTCTCAAATTTTCTTGATTATCTTATTTTTCTACCAATCTCATTATTGCATTTAGTTTTTCCTTAACTATTATTTCTTCCCATAAATTTTTTATAAATTCTGAGTCTGACATTTTATTATTTGTTGATTCGCTTCTTCCAACCATTTCCAACATCTATCCAATATTTACTAGTATTTTTACTCTGTTCTTCTAATTTCTTAATATCATTTTCTAACTTTGTTTGTCTTTCCTTATATTCTGAGTATTTTATTTGTGAATCTATTTCGCTTTCTAACATACTCTGTATTTTCTTTAACTTTTCTTTCTTATTCTTTAATTTTTCTTGTATATTCATAGTTTTTCTATAAATCTTTCTTTTCCTTGATCTACTATCTTTATTCCATTATTATTAATTTTATAATTTATCATTTTTAAAAAATCGCTTCCTAATAATAATTCACTCGAACTATCATATTCTATTACTCGTATATTTATATTGTATTCCAAGTCTAATATTTTAAACTTTAAATTAGTACATTTAGTAATAAATATTTCTCTATCATTTTCTGCATATCTGTAAGTCTGAGGTTCTATCCATTTACAATTTTCTTCATTTACCTTGCTTATATGAATAAAACTTTTGGTAGCTTCGGTATTAATTTCTGCTATACAGTCTCTTGTTATTGTTTCGTCAAATATTATTATTTTTATTTTCAAACTATCAGTATCTATTTTTATTAAATCTATCTTTCTACTCGTCATACTCATTGATCTAATTAATCTTATAGGATTTTGTTCTTTTCTAAAACTTAATCTAGATCCTTCTAATATTGGTTTAATTCTTTGCCTTGAAATCATTTGTCTATTACTAAAATCTATTGTAATTTTTTATGGGATTGTTATTTGAGATTCTTCTTTATGTTCAATTTTTTCTAATATATCATTATATAACTTTAGTACTATTATTCCTAATTCTGTTTGTTTCTTTACGTGATGGTTTCCAGTCATAGCATAAACCATTTTGGTTTCTATACTAATAACTTTACTTCCTTTTTGCATTTTTATTCCATCTAACTTATAGTATAATGTTAAAGATCTTTCTTTATTTTCATCCCTTAGTGATATACTGAAATCGGGTTGTATTATAAATTTTAATTTCTGATATATCAAGTTTCCTTTTATTATCGCTATTAATGAATCTTGTATATTTCCTATTATTCTATCATCCAATACATATATCTGTATAGGAGTATCGATATTTTTCTGAAAATATGCTTTTATTGTAAATTCTATTGCTCCAAAATATATATTTTTTAGTTTATTTGCTTCCTTTTGTTTTAATTTGGATAATTCTCTTTTTATTAATCCATCTGTTATTAAATTTATTCTTGTTTTTCCATTTATTGTATCTATATCTATTACATTCTCATGTTTTTGGGCTATATACCTAACTTCCTTATTTCTTTCAAAATATGATGTCTTGAATATCTTTTTTATTGTTAATTCTTCTGTTTCACTTTGAATTTGATTATATATATCTGGTTTAAAACTTAGGGTTTGTGATGTTCCTCCTTCGTATTCATCCATTTGATAATATATATCTTGTTTTTCACTTATTTCTTCTAATGACATTTTATCCATCTATATTTTATCCAGTTATATTATTTGTTAAAATTATTCTTTTAAGTCCTTGTATTCTTAGTTTATCATTTCTAAATGTTATTATCATATTTCCAAGTTGTTGGTAAATTCTCATAATTTCTTCGTTATTCTCTCTTGTCCATGTTATTTTATTTTTTCTTTCTAGTAATTTTTCCAGATCTATTTCTAATTTTTCTTGATTTTTTATTAATTGCTTTAGTTTTCTATTATTTCTAGTTATTGCATTTGGATTTGTCCAATTCATTTTTTAATTTTTTGTCTTAAATCGTCTATTAGTCTATATTGTTCAGTTAATACTTCTTTTAAATCTTTTATTTCGATTTCTAAATTAGTTTCTTTAATAAATTTTTCTCATTTTAATAAAAACTTTTCTTCCTCTAGTCTCCTAATTTTTTCATCTCTTTCTTCCAACATTGTTTGTAATATAGCTATAATATCTAATTTTTCATTTATTATTTGCATGCTTATTTTACAACTTTCAATATGTTGATTTATTAGCCTATTATATGTTGGTTCTTTATCAGCTATATACTGAATTGATCGTATCCTTAAATCTTCCATAAGTCAGATTAATTGTCTGTATAAAATTTTCTTACACATCTGTTGTGTTACTTTGTTTTCTACTATAAATAAAATTAATAAAGTTGCTATTATTTTAGATTTATATCTTTTATTCCTTTCTCTATTTATTCTTGTCGGAGGTCTCATTTAACCTTCAAATTTTATTTCATTTTTACTATTCATGTACCTTTTACTATTCATTAGTTACTATTCACGGCTACTTTTGCTACAGTGTTTTACTGTTCATTTTCCGCCTATTACTGGCTCTGATACCAATTTTTGGGGGAACCAATTTCTGGATCGTTTATATATCACAGAACCCTAAAGAGGGAGGGCGCATTAAAATACATATTCATATCAATTAATATTTGCATGTAGTAAGCAGTAGACAAAAACGAATTCATTATTTTAAATGAAAGCATCCCTATAACCTCATACTAATTAAACATCATAATCTTAGAGAACATTATTTTATAATACTATCCCAACATCTATATAAGGGGCCTCACACCACATATCAGAACTACATTTTTTGACTTGATCCTTGGCAATCAGCAAGGTACGTAGACATCTTGTTAAGGCAGATTGAGTCACGAAACACAAGAGCAGTCAAATCGAGGCTCGAAGCTAACGTTCCTTAGTAATAAATAAAGCAATTATATACCTTAGTTTTTAATCCATAACATTTGGTGCCGTCTGTGGGACAACACAACAACAACAATGGCGAGAACACGGAGAACAATTAGAGCTCTTGAGGAAGGAACACCATCGGGGATAACCCAAGTGATTTTGTCAACCGTGGAGGTACCTCCTCATTCAACTTATGCAGCCACCCAAGGAGAAGCCCAGATAGGGGTAACTCAACCTCAGCCACAAGGGACGATTCCCTCGGCTATTCAAGGTACGAATCCCCAAATTCAACAACTACATGCACCTGTGAATTCTCGACCCATTGGGTATGAGTATTCAACTGTTGTGACTACTAACCCCCCTTATGGGATGCCCCTTTACCCTGAGGTTGGAGGAAGTGGACATGCTGGATGGAGTGAAGCACGAGGGCGATCGCCCCCTACATACGAGGTTTGGCTCTTATCCCTGAGGATCAGGAATTTTTTGGTCCTTACACTGAGAGAGACTCTGAATCTTCGGATGATGAAGTGGCCCCGAGAAGGAGACGTGCTGGGAAAGAGCCGATGGCTGATAGTAGCCAACGTCCTAAGAGCACCCAAGGGATGAATTCCCAAGAAGTGCAGGAAAAGATCAGGGCTCACGAGGCTGAGATTCAAAGGCTGAAGCGCGACTTGGAGGCGCACCAGAACACCAGACCCCCACTACCTCCAAGGGGGAGGAATCCTCCTCCTATCATAGACCTGGATGGTCCAATACAGAGAAGGGCTGTTGTCCCAAGGGCTGATCCAAGCAATCTTCTTCCCCTTGGAGATCCTGATGATCCTAATCCACCATTTACTGAGAGATAATGAATGCCCATATCTCAAGGAAGTTCAAGATGCCCACTATCAAGGCTTATGATGGCACGGGAGATCCCGCTAATCATGTCAGGACATTTTCCAATGCACTGTTGTTGCATCCCGTGAATGACGCTATTAAGTGTCGGGCCTTTCCTCAAACCCTGTCGGGCATGGCTCAAAGATGGTATAGTCGTTTGCCCTCGAACTCTTTTGGATCCTTCAGAGAATTAAGTCAGGCTTTTATTAAGCAGTTCATCAGCGGGAGAGTGCATGAGAAAAGTTCAACATCCCTCATGAGCATTGTGCAGGGAGCAAAGGAATCCTTGAGAGACTACCTGAATCATTTCACAATGGAGGCTTTAAAAGTCCCGGACCTTGATGACAAGGTAGCCATGATAGTACTGCAACAAGGAACTAGGGATGGGTTCTTCAAGATGTCCTTGGCCAAGCGCCCCCCTGAAAGCATGTTGCAACTCCAAGATAGGGCCGGGAAGTACATCAAGGTGGAGGAGAGCATGAGGAAGACAGTAGTAAGTAACGAGCCCACTGGAGGCAAGAAGCGGAAAACTGATCTGAAATATATCACTAAGGACAAGTATCCTAGAACTGAGCAAAACCCTGATTCAACCCCTAAGAAGGGAGGACCTGGGCAAAAGTTCACTGAATATGCTAAAGCTGAATGCTCCTAGAAGCCAGATCTTGACGGAAATCGAGAAAGATCGAGATATTCGTTGGCCTAAGCCCTTGAAGGCTAATCCTGCCAAGCTAGATAACTGCAAATATTGCAGATTTCACAAAGATGTTGGTCATGACTCCGATGAGTGTAGACAACTGAAAGATGAAATTGAATTCCTCATTCGAAAAGGAAGATTGAACAAATACACTGGAGAAAGAGGGGATAGGAATAACAATGGAAGAAAGAACTTTGAAGATCGTTGGAGGGACCAAGACGATCAGGGGCGGAATCCCCAGCTTAGAGGATCGGTGATAAATGCGATTTTTGGAGGGCCTATGTTAAACACGATTTTTGGGGGACCAACTACTGTTGGGTTATCCAGGAACTTCAGGAAATCATATACTAGAGAGGTTATGCATATTGTGGGAGAAGCCCCAAAGAAGGCCATGACAGGAGTAACAATGGCTTTTGATGATTCTGACCTAGAGGGTGTGAAATTTCCTCATGACGACCCACTGGTCATAACACCGATAATAGGAAATAGCCCGGTCAAGAGAGTCCTCGTGGATAATGGTGCTTCGGTGGATATCTTGCTCCATGACACCTTTTTAAGGATGGGTTATAATGATTCTCAACTAACCCCGACCGATATACCGATATATGGATTTACGGGAGTAGAATGCCCCGTGGAAGGGATAATCAAGTTGCCAATAACCATAGGCCAAGAACCAAGGCAAGCAACACAGATGTTGGACTTTGTGGTGGTAAAGGCTATTTCAACTTATAATGCTATCATGGGGAGAACAGGGATACATGCCTTTAAGGCAGTCCCTTCTTCCTACCATTCAGTTATGAAGTTTCCCACCCGGAATGGGATTGGAGAAGAGAGAGGAGATCAAAAAATGGCTAGAAGTTGTTATGTGGCCTCACTGAGGGCAGATGGAGTCGGGGGGCAGGTTCTACCTATTGAAGATCTGGATATCCGAGAGAATGATGAGAAAAGGGGGAAGCCAGCAGAAGACTTGGTTCCGATTCCTTTAGACCCCGAGGATCCTAAGAAAGTGACTTTCATTGGAGCAACACTAGAGGAGCCCCTTAGAGGGAAGTTGGTGAGGTTTTTACAAGAAAATAGTGATGTGTTTGCATGGTCGACAGCTGATATGCCAGGCATAGACCCAGAACTAATCACTCACAAACTGAACGTGGATCCAAATCGGAAGACAGTGAAACAAAAGAAAAGAAGTTTTGCTCCAGAGAGGCAAGAAGCTATAAAACAAGAAGTAGAGAAGCTCTTAGAGGCTGGTTTCATTGAGGAAATACTATTTCCAGAATGGTTAGCAATCCCTGTAATGGTGAAGAAGGCCAATGGAAAATGGAGGATGTGTGTGGACTTCACTGATCTGAATGACGCATGCCCTAAAGATTGTTTCCCGTTGCCAAGGATAGATATTCTGATAGATGCCACTGCTGGACATGAGATGCTAAGCTTCATGGATGGATTCAGTGGATACAATTAGATCAAGATGCACAAGGACGACATCCCAAAGATATCATTCATTACTGATTTTGGTGTTTTTTGTTATCTTGTAATGACATTTGGTCTCAAGAATGCAGGAGCCACCTATCAAAGGTTGGTAAATAAGATTTTTAAGGATCTTATTGGCAAGACCATGGAAGTTTATGTTGATGACATGTTAGTCAAGAGTCTAGTAAAGACTGATCATATAACCCACTTGAGGGAAGCTTTTGAGGTACTGATATACCACACGATGATGTTAAATCCTGCGAAGTATGCTTTCGGAGTAGGGTCTGGAAAATTCTTGAGATTGATGGTCTCCAAGAGAGGAATCGAGGCCAATCCCGACAAAATAAAGATAATCCTAGATATGGAGCCACCAAAAATTATCAAAGATGTTCAAAAGCTCACTGGAAGGTTGCTGCGTTGGGACGATTCATCTCCAAATCTGGGGACAAGTGTTTGTCATTCTTCAAGTCCTTAAAGAAGGTTAAGGATTTTGAATGGAGTGAGGAAAGCCAGAAGGCATTCGTCGAATTAAAGAAATATATGGCTCAAGCCCTGTTGTTGGCCAAGCCAGCTTTGAATGAAGTCTTGTACTGTACTTGGCCGTTTCAGAGAATGCCTTGAGCGCTGTGTTGGTTAAGGAGGAACTTAAAATCCAAAAACCCGTATACTATGTCAGCAAAATCCTACATGGAGCTGAGTTGAATTATTCAACTATTGAGAAGTTTGCTTTAGCCTTGGTAATGGCCTCAAGAAAGTTGCGTCCTTACTTCCAGGCTCATAGGATTGAGGTGCTAACAAACCAACCCCTGAAAAGTATCATTCATAGTCCCTAAGCTAGTGGAAGGTTGATCAAGTGGTCAATAGAGTTGGGAGAATTTGACATCAAGTATAAGCCACGAACGGCAATAAAAGCCCAGGCATTGGCTGACTTCGTGGTGGAATGTACCATACCCAACCAAGAAGTCGGGGGGCAGGAAGATACCATACCTCAAGACAAGGAAGTTGATAGGGGGGACAAAGAAAAGGATGATTAGGAGAAGGAATATTGGGTCCTCTATTTTGATGGAGCATCAAAAACAAATTCAAGTGGAGCGGGATTGGTTTTACAAAGCCCTGATGGGTTCTTGATTGGATATGCTATGAAGTTAGATTTCCTAACCACAAACAACGAGGCAGAATATGAAGCTCTGATAGCTGGCCTCGGCCTAGCAGGGACATTGAGAGTCAAGAACTTGAAGGTCTGTGGAGACTCGAAATTGGTTATATCCCAGGTGAAGGGAGAGTTTGAGGCAAGGGATGATACGATGGCTAAGTATGTCCGCCTAGTAAGGGCTGTGATGACCCAATTCGATGAATGTCATGTGGAGCATATTCCAAGGGAGGAAAATGCTAAGGCAGATGCTTTATCGAAATTTGCTTCTTCTGAGATAGAAGAAAGTTCAGGAAGTGTATACTTCCGCGTTCTGAAGACACAGAGTATTGATGTTAAGCTTGTAGCTCCTATAGGCCTGGGGACGTCATGGATAGATCCCATTAAGGCTCACCTTCAAACTGATTGGTTGCCAAATGATGCTATTGAAGCACGCAAGTTGGTTGTTCCAGCACTGAGGTACTCTTTGATAGATGGGATTTTGTATAAAAGATCTTTTGTGGTTCCTTACTTAAGGTATCTCAGGCCCGATGAGGCACGTTTAGCTCTTGAAGAAGTGCATGAAGGTATTTGTGGGCAACACTTGGGGGGCAGAGCAGTAGCCCATAAGATAACCCGTTTAGGCTTCTATTGGCCAGAAATGATGGCTGATGCCAGAGAATACGTGAAAAAGTGTGACCACTGTCAGAAGCATGTACCGGTCGTTAGACAACCCCCCGAGATGCTGACCTCTATCAACTCACCCATCCCCTTTGCTATATGGGGAATGGATATACTTGGGCCTTTCCTTATGGCCACGACACAAAGGAAGTTCCTGATTGTAGCTATTGATTATTTTACTAAGTGGATTGAAGCCAAGCCTTTGGCCAAGATCATAACTAAGTAGGTCGCACAATTCCTGTGGGAAAACATCATGTGCCGTTATCGAATTCCCCGCATCCTAGTCACTGACAATGGAACACAATTCAACAACGAAGAATACAAGAAGTATTGTGAGGAGAATGAAATTGAGTTACGATTCACCTCTGTGGCTCACCCACAAGCCAATGGGCAAGCGGAAGTGGCAAATCGAATAATCCTGGATGGACTAAAGAAAAGGATCGAGAAGTCGAGGAATAACTGGGTGGATGAAATACTCCCAATACTATGGGCCTATAGGACTACCTGTAGAGTCACGACTGGAGCAACTTCCTTCATGTTAGCATATGGGGCATAAGCAGTTGTTCCTGTAGAGATATCACATTCCTCCCCCAGGATTCAAGCTTTCAGTGCTGAGGAAAATGAGGAAGGGCAAAGGTTAGCCCTGGATCTAATTGATGAAGTGCGAGATGAGGCACATGCGAAGATCGTGGAATATCAAAAAAGGGCTTCATTCTCCTACAACCTAAGGGTTAAAGAAAGGTTCTTCAAACAAGGTGACTTAGTCTTGAGGAAGGTGGAAGCCAGAGTGTAGGGCAGAAAGGGAAACTTGCCCCAAATTGGGAAGGGCCATACAAGGTCAAGAGTGTTCAGGGTAGAGGAACCTACAAGCTTGAGACTATGGATGGTTTTGAAGTACCGAGAACTTGGCATGCACAAAACCTGAAGAATTACTATGTGTAAAGTGGTTGAGCACGATTCTCACTTGTCAAGATGACAAGTAGGTTGAAAAGCACCTTGAAGCTTTGCTTGCTTAGGATTACATGTTTTAGTTTTATTTTGAGGCTTACTAAGACTCGTGTAAGGGATGGATCCCAACAGTTTATGGAATTTTTAAAATATGTTTAACAAATCCCTGAGGCATGGCTAGTAAACTAAGTGCATGATATGAAAGCCCAATAAAAAGGCCCAATTCAGGAGAAATAATGAAATTAAGTCTTGTTGGGCCTGGAAATAAATCAATGTCCAAATTCAGGATTTTCTATAGAAAATCAACAAAAGGGCCCAAATACAAAAGCCCACAAAGAGGCATAGGAATAAACCAAAGCCCAAATATCTGAAGGCCATACAAAATCAAGGCCCAAAAAGAAGCCCAGTTGAAAGAGAATGGGCCCAAGGAAGCCCAGGAAAAAAGGGCCAAAAAATATACGTAAATCCTGACCCAATTTGACCAGAAATCATATAAAAATTCTGGTCGAAATGATTGAGGTCGAAAGAGTTTCGACTAGGGCTAACAAAGGAAGTTAATTCGGTCAAAAAACATCGATCCTGACCGAAATGGTTAGGATTCCTGATCAAATATATATATATATATATATATATATATATATATATATATATATATATGAAGCCCAGTGAAGGGCCCAAATATTCAATTCAAAGCCCTGTATCAGGGTCCAAAACTTGGACGAAAATATATGGATATTATCCTCAAAAATCAGGAAAAACCAGAGGCCCAATTTACAAGCCTGGAAATGGGCCCAAGTTAAAACCCAAAGGGTGAGCCCAATTCAGGAGTTAAATTGGAAGGCCAGAAAAAGGCCCAGATAAATGGAAGCCCAAAAATTTGTTAGAAAAACCAAAGTCAAGGCCTAAATACAAAAACTCAGGTAATTGAAGCCCAGAAAAAAGAGGGCTGCTGAAAATAGGCCACAAAAAAGGGGTTGGCCCAGAAATAAATAACGAGAAAACATGCCCAATTAAGGGATTACCCAAAGGAAAAATCCTGATCCATTCGATCAGAATAATATCTAAGTTTCTAATCGAAAGGATGAGGTTGAGAATTCCAGAGTTTGAAGAGATGTTATGTCGACCAGAAATAGGTTGAATTTGACTAGAACCTCAATTTTATTCCTGATCGAATGTTTTTCCTCGAAGATGTCTTCGACCAAGGCTAAGAGAAAGGGTTAATTCGGTCAAAATCTTAATTCCTGACCAAAAAGGTCAGGATCCTGATCGAAAATCTTATCCCTGAAAATTTTGTCGACCAGAAAGCAAGGCAAGATCCTGATCGAATGGATCATGTCCGAAAATCTGTCGACCTGAACTTAAAAGAGGGCTAATTCGGTCAAAAATGGGGAATCCTGACCGAAAGGAGTAAAAATCCTGGTCAAAAATTTCCTGCTCGAAAATTCAAAATAATAATAATAATATATATATGGGGAAAAATCCTGGCCGAAATTCGACCAGGATTCCTGCTCGAACCTCTCCTCGAAATCCTGTCGACCAGGACAAGGTGGTGGCTAATTCGACCAGGATCCTGGTCGAACCGGATTCCTGGTCGAACCAGGTATTTAAAAAAAAAGAAGGAAGAAAAAAGAAAAAAGAAAAAGAAGGAAGAAAAATTCTGAAAAAAGTGATAATTAAAGGAAATTCCTTAAAAAAATTTCTGAAAATGTAAATATTTTTCAGAAAATAAGGAATAAATCCAGAAAATTAAAGGATAAATCCCAAAATTCAGGAAAAATCCAGAAAATTAAGGATAAATCCCAAAATTCAGGAAAAATTCCTGGAAATTAAGGATAAATCCAAGAATTAAGGAAAAAATCCAGAAAATTAAGGATAAATCCCAGAATTAAGGGAAAAATCCAGAAAATTAAAGGATAAATCCCAGAATCAAGGAATAAATCCAGAAAATTCAGGAAAAATCCCAGAAATAAGGGAAAAATTCCTGAAAATTAAGGATAAATCCCAGAATTAAGGGAAAAATCCAGAAAATTAAGGATAAATCCCAGAATTAAGGGAAAAATCCAGAAAATTAAAGGATAAATCCCAAAATTCAGGAAAAATTCCTGAAAATTAAGGATAAATCCCAGAATTAAGGGAAAAATCCAGAAAATTAAGGATAAATCCCAGAATTAAGGGAAAAATCCAGAAAATTAAAGGATAAATCCCAGAATCAAGGAATAAATCCAGAAAATTCAGGAAAAATCCCAGAAATAAGGGAAAAATTCCTGGAAATTAAGGATAAATCCTAGAATTAAGGGAAAAATCCAGAAAATCAAGGAAAAATCCCAGAATTCAGGGAAAATTCTTGGAAATTAAGATAATTCCTAAAATAATAGGGATGAAAGCAAATCGTTGTAAATGTGTAGGTCGCTCCACACTTTACGCAAAAATGATACCCTGTAAGGGAACGAATGAACTTAACTTATGCGAAACCTAGTCACTGTTTCCCAAAAGTTGGGGGGCAAATGATAGGGAAGAAAATAAGGTCTGGATATATAATTAATGTTACATTAATTACATCAAAATTGGGCCAATAGCTAGGCTCATTTGAGAAGGCCCAAAACCCTGAATATTAATTAATTTCGTAATTAATTAATAAGGGATAATTTAGCTGATAAGATGAGTCCTGATGGAGAAATAAATCTTTTTAGATTGGCCTCCAAGGAATCTGGTGAGATAAGGAATCAGCTTCCTACTTCTTAGGACTCCAAAGTCCATCCTAATTTTGAGACTTGCCCACCAAGTCTCCTAACCCAAGTCCAATTCAAGGACTCCCAACATCTATATAAGGGGCCTCACCCCACAGATCAGAACTACGTTTTTTGATTTGATCATTGGCAATCAGTAAGGTACGTAGGCATCTTGTTCAGGCAGATTGAGTCACGAAACACAAGAGCAGTCAAATCGAGCCTCGAAGCTCACATTCCTTAGTAATAAATAAAACAATTATATACCTTAGTTTTTAATCCATAACAGAATACATGAATCTAAAAGATGTATCATAACATTTTAAGATAAATTACGTAACATAATATCAAATACATGAATATTTTGAAATAAATTGACAAGAAGATGATTATATGAGCGCGCAAACTAATTAGCAATGTTAATTCAAATGATATAATATGGGGAAAAAAGTGAGTCATCTTTCATGTTTATTTATGTTAGAAGACTATATATAATTAAATATATATCTATCACACACATATGTGTATATATGTATATGTGTATATATATACATTTACATACATACACATATCTATGTATATATATATATATATATAAATAATTAAGCATTTTTTTATATCGAGGGAAATTAATAAATGAGATTATAATGTAAAGGTTATTCTTATTTATAACTGGCTCAACTTGGGACTATAATTTTTTATTACAATAAGGAGGTTATTACTATATAGATTATTCTTATATAGAGGTTCTGCTATACATAGTACTCACTAATTTGAATTTCTAATCATAAATAATATTGTTTGTCAAAATGTTTATAAAAATCATTCTTTCTTAATATCATTCATCTTTCCTATCAATTTCTTCATAAAGAGTTTCACTCTCATTTCTTAAAGAAATTTTCATCTCAACAATTTTTAAATAAAAGACATTGAAATACTCAAATTGTTTGTTGCATGACCTGACTCGGCTGGAAAATAGTCGAGACCCAAATTACATTACTATATCACACAGACACTTCATAAAATCCCATGAAACCTTAAAACCCAAGGCCCAACTTTAACCTATTATCCCAAATTAGAGGGCTTTTATACTCATTTAGTTACTGAAGCTGCTTTAATTACATTAGAGCCCTCCTCTCCTAGCAACTATGGTACTAATACTTCTCATTTTTTTTATTATAATCGCTTATATTTTATTTAATTTATTAATATATGTGGTTTATGTGTTGTGTAGTTTAGTTTGTCATGTTACACAGGCCTAATGTCATTCCAAAGTGTTAGGAATATGTTGTGAACTTGATGATAAGTTGAACAAAACACCTTAGTAGATTTAACTTAGTGTTTTTGTAGCTCTCGACGGATGTTCTATAATAGTTCTGACGGATGATCTTTATAGTCCCGACGTATGACCTCTGAACATCCATCGAGAGTGTAACTTATGTAACAATAAGTATTGTAGCACATTTCTGCAAACAACAATGTTTTAGTTGAGTAGATGTTGTATGATTATTTGAGTCATGTTTACTACTAGATTGATATGCAGAACAGGTTGGCTAATTGTAAATATAAGATGTATTGTAATTATGTATAAGTCAAATAGAGTCAAGTGACAGAAAGACTCCCGACGGATGATCTACAAAGCCTCCCGACAGATAATCAACAAGACTCCCGACGGATGACCAACATAGTCCCGACGGATGATCATAAATTCAAAAGAGCAGTTGACAGTGACGACACAGTCACATGCGTCGGGTGTTTGCAAATGGAATGTGACAACCTAATTGCAGGACTTAGAGAATAAAAAATCATTACCATTTCCATGCAATTATGAAGATATTCAAAGATGCTGGATAGAGTAATGTAGCAGCATGAAGTTAGACTAGATTTAGTTTGTCTTATTGTCTTGTCTTACTATCATGTAACTTGGTAATATATAAACCAAGAGTAGCAAGTTAAAATGCATCCAAGTTAGAAAGAAAAACTAGAGAAATAGAAAAAGCAAAATCTGTAAAGAATTTCTCAGTTTTTCTTGTTGTTCAACTTGTAATCAGCTGTGTGTTATTCAAGCATCACAGAGTTCTCATCTTTATATATATATCTCTGGTGGATAATTTCAAATCCACCAGAAAGTTTTAAAGCCTTGTATTTTGATTTATATTTTAATTTCATTCCGCACTTCTTGCAAAATCAAACACATTTATATATTAAGTAAGAACATTCTTAAAATCAGAAAAAGAAGCCAAAATTACATTCAACCCCCCTTCTGTAATTCTTGTTGCATTGTTTGGGAATAACAATTGGTATCAGAGCAAGCTCTTGAAGTACAAAGAGTGTAAAGATCACCACAATCAGCAAGATGATCAGAAAGGATGTTGGAGTGAAAATTCCATTTCTGGACAAAGACAATTATCACCACTGGAAGGTGAAGATGCACATACATCTTCTTTCTCAAGATGAAGCTTATGTGGACTGCATTGAGAGAGGTCCTCATGTTCCTATGAGAGTTGCTACAGGAAATGAGCCATCAGTTCCAAAGCCCAGACATGAATGGTCTGATCCAGATATTGAACAAGTTAGGAAAGATAAAAAGGCCATGAACATACTGTTTAATGGTGTTGATGGTGATATATTTGACAAAATCATTAACTGCAAAACAACAAAAGAGGTTTGGGACACAATTCAAATTATTTGTGATGGAACTGAGCAAGTAAGAGAGAACAAAATGCAGCTCTTAATTCAGCAATATGAGCATTTTTACTGTGAAGAAAGTGAGTCACTCACTGATATATTTAGTAGATTTCAAAAGCTACTGAATGCTCTCAAGTTGCATGGAAGGGTCTATCAAACAAAAGACTCAAACCTTAAATTTCTTAGATCTCTACCAAAGGAATGGAAGCCCATGACAGTCTCTTTAAGAAACTCTCAAGATTACAAGGAATTCACCTTGGAAAGATTGTATGGAATTCTAAAAACCTATGAGCTTGAAATAGAGAAAGATGAAAAGATGGAGAAAGGAAGGAAGAAAGGAGGATCCATTACACTAGTTGCTGAGCAAGAAAAGGAAAAAGAGATGAAGGTTGAAGCTGTGGAATCTGTATCAAACTCAAGGGTCTGTGAAAGCAAGGGTAAAAGGCTGGTAGCTGAAAATGAAGAACAGTTGAGCCAAGATGACATGGATGACATAGATGAGCATCTTTCTTTTCTATCCAGGAGATTTGCCAAGCTCAAATTCAAGAAGAATTTAGGAGCAGCTAAGTTAAACAGAAACATGGTTGATAAGTCTAAATTCAAGTGTTTCGAGTGTGGCTTGGCAAGTCATTTTGCTAGTGAGTGCAGAAAGCCGAACTCTGGTAAAAAAAGTTTGAGCATGTTGATTATAAGCAGAAATACTTTGAGTTGCTCAAGCAAAATGAAAGGGCTTTCATTACACAAGAAAATGATTGGGCTGCAGATGGATTGGATGAAGATGAAGAAACAAACTATGTCAACCTAGCCCTAATGGCCAAATCAGATGAAGCAGAAGTTAGTTCATCCATTAATCAGGTAATCACCACTAACCTAGCACATTTAACTAAGTCTGAGTGCAATGATGCCATCAATGACATGTCTACTGAGTTGTATTATAATGACTGAGAATTTTGTGACGTAATTAAGTCAATAAAGTATGCTTTATGTGATGTGATTATGATTATGTGATAAAGTGTTGATTAATTGTCTTTGCTGTATATTAGAATTTAGGAGCGTAAATAAAAACGTTCGAATTTAAAGAGTCAGCTTAGGAGTTAAGCTGTGTTGTCGGGCCGTCAGATAGAACGGAACCCGTCCCAATAAGAAGTTAAAGAATATATAAAATAAGAATTATGTGTGATTGAATGAAATGAATGTGTGAGTAAAGTATTTCGTCCTAAGTGACATATCGATCGATAATGATAATGAGAAGCGTAATTGAAACGCTGAGCGTCGGGCCGTCAGGCTGAACGTGACCCGGTACGCGTAAAAAGGGATAAAGATTAAAGAAGAATAAATTCTGTGATCAGACCTGAGTCATTATGTGATTATATATGTGAGATTGCTTGTCTGTGTGCATGACTATGTGCTCTGTGACATTTTTATGAATTTAAAGGAATTATTTGATTTAAATAAAGGTTTATTTAACCTTCGTTCATTTTTATAAAATTATCCGAGTAAGATAAAAACATGAGATTTGTTTTGTTATCTTCATAATAGTCCTAGAGACTTTTTAAAAATGATGAATGGATTTATTTGGTAGTCATTACATTTTAAATTATTTTTTATGTGGAAAATATTATTATTAAGGCGAGCTTGCGGAATTCATATAAAATCAACTGTTCGCTCAAAAATCTATTATGAGTAATGGTTGGAAAGCTAATTTCGAGATTCACATTTTTAAATTATCATTCGTATCAAATTCATCTTTTCCGAGAGAGACATTTGCAAATCAAACGTTTTCTTTTAAGAATAAAAAGTGAATCAGAAATGAGATACCTAATTACCATACTACCCCTCCCTTGGTAGTATATAATTCCACCCACCTTCTCTTTTCTTTCTTTTACCCAAGCTTCTCTCTTCTCTTTCTTTTCCTCTCATTTCTTCATCCCTCTCGGGATTTCTCTCTCTCTCTCTCTCTCTCTCTCTCTCTCTCTCTCTCTCTCTCTCTCTCTCACTCTCGATACACTCTCTCTTCAATATCTCACTTGTTCTTCACTCTTTTTTCGGTTATAGAACCATGATTATGTGAGATTTTGTGATATCTACTTATATACATGCATGCATGTCACTATCTTTAAGTTTTTGAGAAAAACTAAAGTTGGATTTGGTGGTTTTGAATTCGGTTTTCATGAAAACAAAAGGGTTTTGGTTCTTGAATGATTTAAAGTGAAGATGAGTGCTTGCATGTGTGTAATCACTTGAGAGAATCGGTGGTTGAAGGTTGGAAACCCCCGAATGGGGGTCTACCGCGATGCCACCGCCACCGCCACCGGTGATGAACTCCGGTGAACCGGTGGTGAGCAATAATGTTAAACACTGAGCTCTAGTATTTAATCGATTATTTTGTGTTGCATGTGGTTTCTTTAGTAAAGGCCGAATGGTTTTGTAGTTTACAAGTTGATGAGTAGATTCTTGTTGATTATGAATGTTAATCTAGCTTAATATTAAGATTATTGCTTTCTTTTAAAGATCATTTGTGATCCTGATAATGATTTGTGATGAATGTCGGCTTTCACCCTATCTCGAACCTTGTTTTCTGAAAGCCCAAATCTATTCTTCTTAACCCTTTCATAGCCCAAAAAACAAGAAATCTGGCACCTAGAAATGATAAAGTAGAATGCCCCGAGATGAGTAATGGTAAAGTATATTATGAATTGATATTATAGAACTGCTATATAGTTACTTGCTGAGTTTTATACTCATATGTTTTGTTTTAATCTAACCATGGCAGTTAAGCAAGAAGATGGCCAGGCTTAGGCGCACTGCTTGTAAGAGCGTACCTGGTGGTCCTACCGTGTTGAGGGCTTCAGGTTGCCAGAGCAGGTAGTGGTATTTTTGAGTGAGCACGAGACTAGAAGGAAATGTTTAAAGATACAATGGGTTATCTGTCGGTTCCCAGCCGGAATCGATATTGTTTATTTATTAATATTTTAGGGTTGTAAGTTATATTTAATGATGGTAGTTGTAATCTTGTCTCATACTTTATCCTGTTGATCATGTTAATAGTTAATCGGGGTTTATGCTTATTTAATTATTGGCTTAAGGGTGTGTGGGTCCTCATTTCCTAACCCCGAGATTGAGGGCATCACAAGTTGGTATCAGAGCTACAGGATCTAGTCCCTGAGACAAGTTAGGAATAAAAAAGGGTATTTTGGTTATATGTATATCGCGAGAGAGTTCGACTCATATAGAGTGGAGTTAGACTATTAGGTATAGTCTAAGAAAAGTGTGTATTAGCTAAAGTGGCAACTATTGCTAGGGTGTGAGTTAGCTGGAAGCTTTATTAAACCCTAACATTGTTTCTCGGTTGTTGTTTTGTGTTTTCTCTCAGGATCCTAGTAGTGGTAGTGACTCAGACTCAGAGATTAGTTTGACCGGTACCCCAGTGGACCCCATTCCACCCTCTCCAAAGGAGCCTGTGTATGTTAGTTCAGACCCAGAGGAGGATCCATCTGAGGGTAGTGAGATCCCTATGCAGATTTCACCCTTGAGGCCAGATTCAGAGACCCCTGCCCCTGAGCCAGAGTCTGAGATGCCTAAGATTGTGCCTGTCAGGGTTGGTGGCAAGTTAGCCCAGGATCAAGACTTTGTTTACTCCCGTATTCCTGAGTTGGGAGCTTTGGTGGATAGGCTAGCACGAGAGACTAGGCAGAGAACTTCAGTTATGGATGATGAGTGGCGAGTCCGGATTAAGATGGTGGAGCAGATTGCCCAGAGGAGATTGGATGAGGGACCATCCACTAGTGATGCTGATGCTGAGGCCCGGAGGCTGCATAAGATAATTCGCTGGATGTTGGTTATGTTGAGAGATATTCTGGATGACTAGTTGTTAGGCGGGACTGTTGGTTGAGCCTGTAGAGTGTTGTTTTTCAGTGCCAGTAGGCTTTAGGATACTAGGTCAGATGCCGGGATCCCTTTTTCATTTATCTTGTTGTATTTCAGAACTATGTTGTAGTAGTAGTAGTCGTTGGAAGTTAGGAGTAGATAGGGGGATATTTTCCAGTTTTTCCTCTGTTTAACCCTGCTATATTATTGTACCTTATTTCAGAACTTGTGATAGTCAGACCTATCTTTATGTATCCTTTGTTTAAATAAATCCATTGTCTTATTTCCCATTGTGCACCTTAAATATCTCATAAACTGTTCTCAATATCATGTTTCTATACAACCATGTTTTCGTACAACCTTGTTTAAAATTTCGCAAAAATTATACCTTGTGCCATGAGAAAACAACACTGAGATGAGAATTATGTAGTAATAGGATTGCATGTGCAAATTGGGTAAAAACTTAAAACCCACAAAAGAGATTTTATAAGAACTGTTGTTATATGCCATGCCATCGTATTGCTGAATAATTGCTCAATCAAGTTTGTAAGAAATGGCCAACTCACCAGATCACCAAGAAGAAGAAATTCCCACCCAAGACCCAGAAATAAACCCAGAAACCACCATGATGAGCAGACTTGCTCAGCTTTTGCAACAACTTGTGGCCCCTAAGGTTGGAAATTTCAAACACTTTCAATCCGTTCATCCCCTAGAGTTCTTAGGTTTTCCAGACCCGATTAAGGCTCAGTCGTGGTTGAGAGAAGTGGAAAAAGCTTTTGAGCTAGCAGAAGTTAAGGACAACAAGAAAGCTCAGTATGCAAGTTATTACCTGAAAGATGAAGCAAGTTTCTGGTGGGAGTCTTTAAAGGCGTTGTTGGAAGGCAAAGACTTAACATGGGAGAAGTTTACTGAGATGTTTCTGGAGAAATATTTGCCAAGTTATATGCAAGACCAGTTGGAGATGAAATTTCTGGACCTTAGACAAGAAGATATGTCGGTAGCGGAGTATGAAGTGAAATTTTCAGAATTGTCTAGATTCGTACCTGAGTATGTAAATACGGAGGTAAGGAAGGCTAAAAGGTTCCAACAGGGACTTAAGCCATGGATTCGAAGTCAAGTGGCATTATTGGAAATCAAGAGCTATGCTGCTCTAGTGCAAAAAGCAATGATAATGGAAGGAGAGTGTGAAGCTGCAAGAAGAGAAAGTGAAGGTAGAAAAAGGAAGTTTGAGAGCTCGGAGCAAGAGCAAGGAAGTTCAAAGTTCAGAGGAAAGTTTGGCAAGAATGGTGGAGGTCAGTTTCAAAAGTTTCAAAAGTTTAAACCCGGTAACGGAGCTCAGAAGAATCGTTTCCAGAAAGCAGGACAATCGGGGAAGGATAACAGACCTCAGATTCAAGAATGCAAGAATTGTGGGAAGAGACACCCGAGAAGGTGTAATAAGTTGGACGTGACATGTTTCAAGTGCAACCAAAAAGGGCATTATTCTTCAGAGTGTCCAAGTGGAGCAAGGAAGCCTGACTTGGCTTGTTTCAAGTGTGGTAAAGTGGGCCATATGGCCAGGAATCGTAGAGAGCCTGTTCAGAAGGCTAATGTTCTCAGGATTGCTGGACCGCCATCTCTCCCAGCACCATCAGCTCAACCCAGAGTTAGAACCTTTAACCTGACAATGAAAGATGTGGTGCAATATGTGGATGTGGTAGCAGGTATGCTTGTTATAAACTCAGTAGAAGTAAAAGCTTTGATGGATTCTAGAGCAACTAGATCTTTTATCTCTGAAAGTATTCTTGATAAGTTAAATTGTGTTGCGTACCCTCTAGAACCTAATTTGATTAAAGAGGTAGCAAATCAAGAGAAAGTTATTGTTAATAAGATTTGTCCCGATTGTGATATGGATATAGAAGGTCGGCACCTTTCTGCTGACTTAATTCCCTTTAAGTTAGGAGAATTTGAGGTTATACTAGGAATGGATTGGTTGTCAAACCATGAAGCGCAAATAGAATGTAAAAGTAAAAAAGTGAGGTTAAAAACCAAGGATGGTGAAGAGGTGATATTTAAAGGAAAGAGGCAAAAGAAGAAATTCCTAACGGCTATTGAGGCGAGAAAATTTATACGTCAAGGATGCGAAGTTTATTTGGCTCATGTCATGGATATCGAGAAGGAATCTTTAAGGATCGAGGATATTCCGATAGTAAGAGATTTTCCGGATGTATTTCCTGATGAATTGCCTGGACTACCTCCAGATAGAGTGATCGAGTTTACGATTGATTTGGCTCCTGGAACGGAACCAGTATCGAAAGCTTCATATCGTATGGCGCCAGTCGAGATGAAGGAATTGGCAGCTCAGTTACAAGAATTATTGGACAAACGAGTAATTCGACTGAGTGTATCCCCGTGGGGCACACCGGTGTTGTTTGTAAAGAAAAAGGATGGCAGTATGAGGTTGTGCATTGATTATCGCGAACTGAATAAATTGACGATTAAGAATAAGTGCCCTCTACCGCGGATCAATGACTTGTTTGATCAGCTAAAAGGAGCTTCGTGTTTCTCCAAGATTGATTTAAGATCTGGGTATCATCAATTAAAGATCAAAGCGGAAGATGTACCCAAGACTGTGTTTAGAACGAGATATGGGCACTATGAGTTTTTGGTAATGGCGTTTGGCTTGACGAATGCGCCAGCCGCATTTATGGATCTTATGAACCGAGTGTTCAAGCAATATTTGGATAAGTTCGTTATTGTGTTTATCGACGATATACTGATTTACTCCAAGACGGAAGAAGATCATAAGGAGCATTTGAGGATTTCCTTGGAAATTCTGAGGAAAGAGAAGCTGTACGCTAAGTTTTCAAAGTGTGAATTTTGGTTAAAAGAAGTGCAATTTCTTGGCCATGTAGTTAATAAAGAAGGAATCAAAGTGGACCCAGCCAAAATAGAAGCTGTAATGAATTGGGAAAGACCCAAGACTCCTACGGAAGTCAGAAGAGAAGTTTTCTGGGATTAGCCGGATATTACAAAAGGTTTGTGCAAGATTTTTCTAAGATTGCCGTCCCATTAACGAAGTTGACAAGAAAGAACGAAAAGTTTGTCTGGACGGAAAAGAGCGAGGAAAGTTTTCAAGAGTTAATAAAGAGACTGGTAACCGCCCCAGTGTTGGTATAACCAGATGAAAAAGGGGAATTTGTGATATTTAGTGATGCTTCATATAAAGGACTTGGATGTGTGTTAATGCAACACGGAAAGGTGATAGCATATGCGTCAAGGCAACTCAAGCCGCACGAGCAAAAGTATCCAACACACGATTTGGAATTGGCAGCAATTGTGTTTTCCCTTAAGATTTGGAGGCATTATTTGTACGGGGAAAAGTGCGAGATTTATACGGATCATAAGAGTTTAAAGTATATCTTTACTCAGAAAGAATTGAATATGCGACAAAGAAGGTGGTTGGAATTAATCAAAGATTATGATTGTGCGATAAACTATCATCCTAGAAAGGCAAATGTGGTAGCAGATGCTCTAAGCCACAAGGAAAGGTTGAATATGTTAACGTCATCGGAAGAATTGATCAGAGATTTTGAAAAGATGGAAATAGAGGTGCATACTCCAGAATTTGGAGGTGAAGCTATATATGCAATGTCATTTCAACCCGAAATTTTGGAAAAGATTCGATGCTGTCAAGAGCAAGTAATGAATCGCGAAAAGGATAAGTTGACGGGAGAAGAAATTAAAGCTCAAAAAGATGGGAAAGGAATATACCGTGTTAACTCACGTATTTGGATACCTAATGTCGTGGAACTAAATCACGAGATTTTGCAAGAAGCGCATAACTCGAGATTTTCAATTCACCCTGGAAGTACGAAAATGTACCAGGATTTAAAAGGAAGTTATTGGTGGCCAAATATGAAAAAAGAAATTGCGGAATGGATAAGTAAGTGTTATACGTGTCAAAGAGTAAAAACGGAACATCAGAGGCCAAGTGGATTGCTTCAACCACTGGACATACCAGAATGGAAATGGGAACATATCGCGATGGATTTCGTGGTAGGATTGCCAAGGACCAAGTCTAATCATGATGCGATTTGGGTAGTAATTGATCGATTGACGAAATCAGCACATTTCTTGCCGATAAACGAAAGGTTTCCGTTGGAAAAGTTGGTCAAATTGTATTTAGATGAGATTGTGATGCGTCACGGAGTTCCAGTATCTATCGTGTCTGATAGAGATCTGAGGTTTAACTCGAGATTTTGGCGACAGTTTCATGATCATTTGGGAACTAAACTGAAAATGAGTACGACATATCATCCACAAACCGATGGACAAAGTGAAAGGACGATTCAAACAATTGAAGATATGATGCGAACCTGTGTAATAGATTTCAAAGGAAATTGGGACGATCATTTGCCCTTAATTGAGTTTTCCTACAATAACAGTTATCACGCGAGTATTGGCATGCCGCCTTATGAAGCGTTGTATGGAAGAAAGTGTAGGTCCCCTATTTATTGGGACGAAGTTGGCGAGCGCAAATTAATTGGCCCAGAGCTAGTTCAACAAACGAAGGAAAATGTGGAAATGATTCGAAAGAGATTAATTACAGCTCAAGATCGACAAGCATAGTACGCAAATCAAGAACGAAAAGATGTGCAATTCGAATCTGGAGATAAAGTCTTGTTAAAGATATCTCCTTGGAAAGGTTTAACCCGATTCGGAAAGAAAGGAAAGTTGAGTCCTAGGTATATCGGACCATTTGAAGTATTGCGACGAGTTGGGAAAGTGGCATATGAATTGGCGCTACCTCCGCAAATGCAACATCTACACAATGTGTTTCATGTATCTCTTCTGAAAAAGTATAATGCTGATGCGAGCCATGTGATCGAATTGGAACCAGTGGAAATCCAACCAGATTTGTCCTATATGGAACAACCAGTTCAAATTTTGGACCGAAAAGAGAGGACGCTTAGAAATAAAGTTGTACCTCTAGTTAGAGTATTATGGAGAAATCCATTAGTCGAAGAATCGACTTGGGAATTAGAAAGCAAAATGAAAGAAAAGTATCCCCATCTATTTGCTTAGATTTGATTCTGGGGACAGAATCCTTTTAAGGAGGGTAGATTGTAACGACTGAGAATTTTGTGACGTAATTAAGTCAATAAAGTATGCTTTATGTGATGTGATTATGATAATGTGATAAAGTGTTGATTAATTTTCTTTGCTGTATATTTGAATTTAAGAGCGTAAATAAAAATGTTCCAATTTAAAGAGTCAGCTTAGAAGTTAAGCTGTGTTGTCGGGCCGTCAGGTAGAATGGAACCCGTCCCAATAAGAAGTTAAAGAATATATAAAATGAGAATTATCTGTGATTGAATGAAATGAATGTGTGAGTAAAGTATTTCGTCCTAAGTGACGTATCGATCGATAATGATAATGAGAAGTGTAATTGAAACGCTGAGTGTAACACCCCCAGATCCGGGGTCGGGGATCCGGGTCGTCACGGTCTTTCTTTCCACAATATCACTCCACTTAATTAATAATAAATAACCTTATGCTGTGACCCCACACTAACACACACCACAACCCGTTATAGTCTCAGAGATGAAATTTAAATAAGTACAAGTCTTTGAATCCACAATTTAAAAGTTATTACAACCCAAAATGATTACTTGATAAATTTACAGTTAATTGCCATTATCTGCCACAAGTTATAATTATACATAATTGATTCTCAAAAGTAGATGGTCTGATCTATAATAGATCTACCTCTGCAGCTATAGCAGCTACAACATCAACGGGAAGACGCGGGACGCTTCCCACGCGCTTGCGCTGGGTCTGCTGGAGTCTGGCCATCTTTCCTAACTGTTGTTGTGTGATGAAGAAATAAAGCAAGGGTGAGCAGCAAGCCCACCAAAATAATATGTATAATGATTAATAGTATATGAGCCTTCTCATAGTACTCATGAAAGTCTTGGTCAAAAGAAATAAACCAAGTTTGATATCTTAATGCGATGAAGTCGCAAAATATTCAGTATATATACATATATACTTTTCAAAATCTTGGAAGTCCTCTTCCATCCATAATATACACAGAGTTCCAGTTTATAACTGTATATACAAAAAATATCGTTGCAAGGTGATCTCATATATCTAACCTTGTCTCAACGTTTTTCCAAAAATCTTTGTCATTCATAAGACAATCATTATCTAGATATAAGTTTAAACGATGAAGTTACGAGATACCCCAAAATACTTATATCTTTACCAAATACTACTTGAACTACCCCCGTTCAAGTTATAATCAGTTTCAAAGGTTCATCACATAGATGAGACTACAAGATAAGACTTGAATAGATTCAATCTTTGAAATATCATTATAAATAATGAAGTTACGAGATACTTCATTAAGTCCTGATATATATATCCATATATATATATATCTCATACATTTCCTGAAAATCTCTGTCATGTAAAGTATGAACAGAGTTATAATATCCAATGAATTTTGGAAAGGAAAAGAATTTTGGCATAAACCAGATATCTTGCTGATCAGGCAAAGATACCAATAAGTAACCTTTTCTAGTGTAGATGGATGAATTCCTCACCGGTCATCACCCTGGCCGCATTAGGACCTCGCGCTAGACCGTTACCCGGCCACTCACGCGTTGATGGACTGCCACCCAGCCACTTACACTTTATAGACCGTACCCCAGCCTGTCGCTTATGCCGACTCAATCAGATGGACTTACTTCCCGAACATTGGGCAAGTAATCAAATTGTTTTCTCAAAACAGCAACCATGTTGCGAATATAAAATACACCACAGAGCCGGATCCCCAAGATTTTTGAGCGAATATTCAAGTCTCCTTCGAAAGGAAGATCTTAAATCGGAAAACGAGTTTTGGGATCCGCTCTAACTTTTAAAATCATTTTGAAGACTCGAAAACATTTTTAAGAATGTTTGGAGTAAAGCTGATTTAATGAAATAAATCAGTCTCGATATATTAGAAAATATCTAAATATTATTATTTAAATAATATTCCCATAAAGAATAATTTTTATAAAAATAATTGAAGTAGAAGTTTTAAAACTTATACTTGAAACGAGTATTAAATAACCAAAGATACACTTATATGAAAGTATTATCTTTATTTGAATAATCGAAAATAAGTTTGATTATTAACACCTTATTCTTTAATAAAATAAAGAATATATTTCAGTAATAAGCGGAGTCATAATACCTCGAATGAATATTATAAATAATATTCATTAAATAAAATAAAGGAGTCATACATCCTCAAATGAATATTCAAATAATATTCAATTAATAAAATAAAAGGAGTCATAAGCCCTCGAATGAATATTCAAGATAATATTCATTAATAAAATAAAGTTATCGAATAAACCTTATTCGATTAATAGTTTTGAAAACTATAACCATATATATATATAAATATATATATATATATATATACAAAATCTACTCGGGATCCTCGACTCCCGGTTTTAGAAAATGTTTTCACCTTTGGGTCCCTATACTAAGGGTATATGCAAGTTACCGCTATTCTCTAGCATAGGTATTATCAACTGAACCAACAGATATATATGGCAAGAATACGAAACAGGCATGCATATATATACCATATCAGCATGCTTCAATATATCGCAACATTTGCTAATTAACCAACATGCATCTATCGCAAGATAATGCATATACATATATTCATCACAACAACAGTTATAACGGGTAGAAAACTTGCCTGAGCGACTGGGGGTTACGAATGGCTCGGGACGAGTCTGGTAACCTATAAGCAACAAGTAAGTTGGAATTAAACCAAAGTCACTTGTAAATCTATACTCTAACCAACTCAGACTCTAACGCTCGTTTTGCGCTTACTGATTCTCTTAAGTCACTCGAGTACCCTCGGCTCCACCATTTTTAATAATTTAACCTTTACGAGTTTTAAGGCAATTCCTTCGCGAGTGTCTTACCAACTGCCTAACACACTTACCATAAATGTTTCATACATTAATTAACCCTTTTTGGTCTTTAACCTATGTTTCAAAGTAAGGCGAGGGGAAAAGTTTCGTTCGCGAAACGCCGTTACTTGAAACGGTCGTTTCTCCTAAACCGTGCATCGGAATCGAACGAACTACATATCAAAACGAAGCTCGTAACATGAGCTATCTAGACATGGCAATTGTCATAATTTAGCAGGGGGTTCTCGGGTCCTAATGTTATGCACAAAAACAGTCTAAAGAAAATCGGACGTTACGACGGCTATGTTTACGCGATTTCCAATATTTTAAACCATTCAAAACCATCCCAAATCAACCTCAAATCCAACATACAACCAACATCCATCCTTATCACATCATAACAACCCCAACCAATTCAATTTAATCATTCATACTTATGCCTAAGCTTAACTTTAATCATACTTAAGTTCTTTTAATCAAAACAACAACATTTACCAATCCAACAACATCCCAAAACTCACTAATCTCTACATACACAACCATCAAGCCTCTCATGAACTACAATACTCATATTATGCTCTTAACATTCAATAACAAAGCTTGGTTAAGAGATTATACCTTCCTTGAAGCTTTTTAACACAACACAAGAACTTTGAATGCCTAAAGAACCTTGATCCTTGCTTGTATAACCTTAATCTTTCATAAAAATTCAAGAAAACTAAAGTTATTTCTTGAAGGTTACTATTCACCATCTTCTTCCTTGATTTATTGGAAGAGATTGTGAAGGAATTAGGAGCTTAAACTTATAGCATATCCATATCTATGTACAAGGAAGCTTAGATAATTACCTTGTGATTTAACAATGCTTGGAACTTGATTTTTGATTTTTCTTCCTTTGAAAAAGATGAAAAGCCGAGAGCAATGCTTGAAGAATGAAAAATTTTGTGTTTGCTTTGATTTGTTTTGGCTAGCTAGGTTATTTTGGTTTTGTTTTTGGTTAATTACCCTTCTAACCTTGAACTTTGTGTGGTTTACAATCATCCAACAATTCCTTCCTTTTTTGTCATGCCTATGTCACCTTGCACATGTCATAATGCTCCCACTTGTCCACACCTTGTGGTTTGATGATGTCACAATCCCTGGCTTCTTGTACAAGCTTGTCTCTTGGTCACTTATTTGTTTTACGGTTCGCTTATCTTTCGTTCTCGTTTATCGTTTGAGGGATCATACCCGGGATCTTATTACTTAGGTTCCCTTAACCTTTCTCAATATATTATATTCCTTTTATGATCCTCTCCTATAATCCTTTAATTTAAATCCTTTTTTATCCTGTTACCTTTTTCTCAATTCTTTCCGTATCTAGTGGATTTCCGGGAAAAATCAAAGTGTTCGGAATTGGATTCTGACGATCTTTACATACACTTATATACCATATAGAGTACTAATAAAATCTCAGAATATCCATAACAGAACCCCTACATAGTGTGGCATGAAAAGTTTTCTCGTTCAGCAAAAACACTATTCATAAGAGTTTCAAAATTTCTCAAAAATTGGGGTTATTACAGTCTCCCCTCCTTAAAAGGATTCCGTCCCGGAATCAGATAGAAATGAATAGGGATACCTTCTTAATATTGCACTTTCTAACTCTCAAGTCAATTTTCCCACATTGTGGTCCTGCCACCAAACTCTACCTAGTTTGATAATCCTTCCCCTAAGCACTTGTTCCTTTTCACTCTATAACCCTTCCTGGTTGCTCCATATAGGTTACGTCGGGTTGCATGTCTATGCGCTCATATGCCCCTATTTATCTGGCATCTGAATTACACTTCCTTAACATTGATACGTGAAACACGTTACGAACTTGTTACATGTTCGGGGTTAGGGCTAGCTCATATGATAACTTCCCAATATGTCTTAATATATCCAAGGGTCCAACAATTCGTGGACTTAGCTTTCATTTCTTTCCGAACCTCATCCTTCCTTTCCAAGGGAATACCTATAACAACACTAGGTCCCCTACTTCCTATTCTTTGTCCTTTCGTGTCAAATCAACATATTTATCATGTCCATCTTGGGCTACTACCTGCCGTCCTCTGATTAGATCTATTATATCCCTGGTCCTTTGGACAACTGCGGGTCCGAGCATCTTGCGCTCTACAACTTAATCCTAACATAAGGGAGATCGATATTGTCTTCCCTCAAGGATCTCATAAGGCGATACCTCGATACTAACATACGATCGATTATCGTGAGATAACTTAATCTGCGTTAAGTGATCATTCCAAATTCTTTCAAGTCTATTGCACCGGCTCTCATCATAGCTTCTAGCATTATATCTTTTGCTTCTCACTACCCATCCTTTTCCAGTTCGTAGTCGTTGCTATCTTCCGTACATAATATTATACTGGTTACACTTTTGCTCGTTAGTGTTCTATAACCTTTTAATAACCACGTCAACCTTAGTATCATGAACGTGTTTCCATTCTGAATACCACCATAACTTTACTACTCCTTTTTCAGCTGCTTCTATCTTTGGAAGCTTAATCCTTCATATAGAAGTAAAGGAATTTGTTGGGAGATCACTATGATCATGAACACTTGTTATATCGCTTAGTTAGTACAGAAGGTGGCCAGCCTTTAGTACTTGACAAGCAATTAAACAATAGTTGGTATCCTACTAGGCTTCTATCACACAGATAGACAGTCATTCGGCAATACCTCCCCTTCTGGAAGGGTTGTTCTTCTCAAATTACATGAAATGAAAAGAAGAGAAAAGAACGAACTGAAGAGAATTGTATATATATAAAAAAATATACAGCCACAAAATATCTGGCTTGGAACCTACCTCTGAACTATAGAGGTTTATCATAGGAGAACAAAACATATATGTATTTATATCAATATCAAGTATTATAGCATCCTATTTCACATGCCTAAATATTTCTATTCCGTTCATCATTCTATGGACCCATGCTCTTCCTCGAGCTTATACACAATCACCTTTGAAACTCCCTCGACATCGAAAATCGAATCTGGGATCTCATTCTATACATCATCGCTACTAGAATTCTATGCTTGCACCGCAACCTTCCTCGTATAATAATACGACTCTCTATTGATAAGAAAGAATAATAATTCACTAGGTAGATACTCTACTTAATTAGTCTATCAATGATAACTTATACACTACCACGACCCGATTAGTGGTACTCAATCTCAACACCCATTCCAATACAACTCTCACGGTTGTAATCAGCTCATTACTCGCAGAATCATTGCTGCCTTACTATGGTCCACCACTGACCTACTGTCGTCATTCACTTTTCCATAAAATCTTAATATCTAACCATACGGAGTCCATACATCTCGTATCTAATTCTCCTAAGGAGTTAACATAACCACCAATCACAATTCATGAAGAACACTCCAAACTCTGACGTACTTTCATGACATGAAGTAGATAAAATTGCAGAAGAGTTTCAATTAAAGCAACGATAGCAGTTTAATACCATTCTTAGTCATATGCCTTAAATAGAAGACTTAACTCAAAGGTTCGTTTAGTCCTTTTTGAAACATGGTCCTGGATTATTCTCAAGATAGTACCTCCTAAGATAGATAGCCCGTTCCTGGCGATTACACGAATTAAACCTTTACCAACTACTATTACGGTTGGGTATTGCACAGTCATCAGAAGGAATGTCAATCTTCCAAACCATAATTCAACCTTCACATTTTTAACCATCATCACTGTTTTCTTTTGGCACACGCGCCTATAATTATCCACTTACCTTTAAAGTGTCGGCCACCTCTTTGGCCTTTCCTGATAGTAAAATTTCCTTACAGTCAATGTCATTTTAACCACCTCCAAATAAATTTTCTACCTTATTTCCGATCACTGCTTGAGTGAAGATGTTTTCCTTAAAATCAGATGGGAAAGAAAAGAAAAAGAAAAAAAAATATCACCATTTTTCCATAAGTTATTGCCTCAATCTTTAGAGGCTAATCACTGTCAAGACTGACTCTCAATCATACTTAGAACATTTTTTATCTTAAGTCCTAATTGCCCTGAACAATTTCGACCATTACTGGTTCGATCCATACTTTCTCGTGGTTTAACACGTGCCCCACTTGGCATCATTATAATTATGTCATATTTCCTTTATCAACATTTTTATTCTTGAGAATTTCGAATATTTCCTTTCTCCTTGTAAAACCTCTAAGGTTATCCTTCAATCGTTCCTCCTGTATTCCCTATATACAGGGCATATCAAAATACCATTTACTAATACTAGAACCATTGTCTATATACTTCTGAAAAATTTCTCCACTGATCCTTAAAGGTTATTATTACCTTAATCCTTTCCAATTCATACTATCAAAACTCATACTATCCCTATTAAGGGTGAAATGCCAACCTTTATGCATTCCCCTAGGATTCGTTTTAAGTTACCGATGTTCTATCCTTAATTCCACCTTTAAAAAGGTACAAGCATCCTTCCATGGATAAATAAAGTCATATATCCCTGATAAGGGTATCTTATTTAATCATTTCCACCTCGATAGTCTATACCGAATTTCACAATAGCATCCTTATTCAAGTTAAGGTCAATCCACATGGCCTCCAAAAGATAAAAATGGTTATCCGCTTTTCTTTCCTGATTTGGTAACGATAACAAGGATGTTCTGGAAGATATTGGTCGTGTTCAACGTGAACTTCTTCTTAATAATTCCTTATTTACTTTTGTTGTTTATCTCAACAATCACCTCAATGTTGGGATATCTTTCATACCTGGCGTCTCCCTTTCTGGGTATCAAGCCACCGGTCTTACATTTCACCTTCTTGAAGGTCACTTCCTTCATCCAATTTTTCCTAATTTCTTACTTCCTTATCCCCTTAGTCTATCCGCGTCTCATTATTTATCCTTTGAATTATCTCAAGGTTTCCTCGAATCCTCCCAACTTACAGGGGATAACTATATGTATCTCTTATGCCCTCAACCATCAATTTTAACTTATGGTGAATCACCCTCATCCTGACGAATGCATACTTTTCTATTTCTATTGCTACGAGTGGTTAGGGTTTCCTCATACCCAACTCCCTTATCATACCTCAAACTCTATTGCCGTTATATTCCTTTCCACTTCAATTTCTTTTTTTTTTATTTTCCTTTCTCTTATCATTATTTCATGAACCAACACAACATAAGCATTGATTTCAACATCCCGTCATTCTGGATTCGTGTCCTCAGAACGAATCTTGATAACTTTTACAACTTAGATTCACAATTTATCATACTCGTCTGCCTTTGTTCTGGCTCTAAAGCTTTTACACTCTCTCCATAACCTTGGGAATTACTTTCCCAAAAACAATTGGCTGAACTTTAATCAGTTTATCATAACCTCTGGCTCCGTGCCTTTCTTGGTCTTTCACCAGCGGGTGGCCTCTCTCTTAGGAGGGTAAGTGACAAAAACAGTCCTTTGTGGTTCGTCAATCATTTAGAATCTCAAATGATTCCTCTATTTCCTTTAGCCAGGCTCTTGCCTCGACTGGGTCAGCTTGTTCCATGGAACTCTGAGAGCTTAGCGACTTAAAGGTCCTGAAAGAATTTCTCACCGCACTGTCTCTTCAGGGTGGTGGTTGGGGATAATAGTCTAAGTTCTTTTTAGACAGGTCCATGAATTGCCGTATAGGAGTACCGTCTCGGGTCTCCTTTCCTTACTCGACTTTCTGTTTCCTTAGTATGAAATGTTTCATCCTACTCCCCATAATTGGGGTCATCTTTTAATTTAAAATCCTCATTTTCCACTCCATTATGTCATGGGTTCCTTCTATCTTGATGGCGACCTCCCTGACTATCACGTTCAGGGTTTGCTCTAAATCTTATTCCTCAAACTATGGCTCTCATCTAAGTTCTCATCCTTACGCTCTTGAACTTTCAGAACCCAAATTCTATAGGAATACCTCATTATTCCCTTATCATCTTTCTCGATATTAATCTTTTATCTAATTGTTGGCTCTCTGCCTTCATTCATAACTTTTTCTGGCACAATATGATCTTTTCCAATAATTCGGGCTGTATTGCAATCTCAAACAGCTTTTCGGTACCGGCTCCGGTTACCTTCACTTCTATTTCCATTTTCTCAAAATCTCTTATAAACTCTCCAAAAGACATTATCATCTTCAGTCTCTCCTTTTTACTAAGGGCATCAGCCACCATATTGGCTTTCCCCGAATGATAAAGAATCTCCCAATCATTATTCTTGATTAGCTCTAACTGCCTCCTCTGGCATACGTTGAGCTCTTTCTACGTGAAAATGTACTAGAGCACTTATGGCTTAGGTAATTCTCGCACTTCTCTCCATACAAGTAGTGCCTCCAATCCTTAGGGTAAAACTATTGCCACGAGCCTAAGCTCATGAGCGGGGATATCGAATTTCATATTACCTTAATTGTCTTGACATGTACGCGATTACCTTACCGTGCTGCATAAGCACGCACCCTAAGCCCTTGTGCGAAGCGTCACTATACTTCACAAAATCTCTTTTTCCATCCGGCAACGCCAGCATAAGGGCCATCACCAACCTCTGCTTCAGTTCTTGAAAGCTGTTCTCGCATTTCTCTGTCCATTCGAACTTCTCAGTCTTACGAGTAAGCCGCGTTAAAGGGGCTACTATCTTTACAACTTGAACGAACCTCCGGTAGTGACCGGCCAATCCTACCTCTGGTAGTCGACCAAACCATGGTCATCAATTCATCAGTGGTCCTTTATCCAATCCTGTCAGGATCCTCCATGGGATCCTCCTCAACAACTATCCCTTCTAGGACAACATCCTCAACCGCTAAATCCTCAATATCAACATCATCCGGTCCTGCATTAGGACACTCTATCGGATCCACAATCCGATCTCCAATTAGTAATAAAATATCATCGCGATGTTGCTCCTCAACCTCAGGGTTCGGAGTCCCGCTACCATATACGATAACGAACTACGCTCCTATCACGATATTTATAAGGGTTCCCATAAGGGTTTTAACTGTCAGTACTACGTTAGGTAGCCCGACTATGAACTTGGCAAGAGTTCTTATTATCTTAGTGAACTTATTATCTTAACATCCCATCATCTCTGAGGTTTATAACACTTAGCTCTGATACCATTTCTGTAACACCCCCAGATCCGGGGTCGGGGATCCGGGTCATCACGGTCTTTCTTTCCACAATATCACTCCACTTAATTAATAATAAATAACCTTATGCTGTGACCCCACACTAACACACACCACAACCCGTTATAGTCTCAGAGATGAAATTTAAATAAGTACAAGTCTTTGAATCCACAATTTAAAAGTTATTACAACCCAAAATGATTACTTGATAAATTTACAGTTAATTGCCATTATCTGCCACAAGTTATAATTATACATAATTGATTCTCAAAAGTAGATGGTCTGATCTACAATAGATCTACCTCTGCAGCTATAGCAGCTACAACATCAACGGGAAGACGCGGGACGCTTCCCACGTGCTTGCGCTGGGTGCTGGAGTCTGGCCATCTTTCCTAACTGTTGTTGTGTGATGAAGAAATAAAGCAAGGGTGAGCAGCAAGCCCACCAAAATAATATGTATAATGATTAATAGTATATGAGCCTTCTCATAGTACTCATGAAAGTCTTGGTCAAAAGAAATGAACCAAGTTTGATATCTTAATGCGATGAAGTCGCAAAATATTCAGTATATATACATATATACTTTTCAAAATCTTGGAAGTCCTCTTCCATCCATAATATACATAGAGTTCCAGTTTATAACTGTATATACAAAAAATATCGTTGCAAGGTGATCTCATATATCTAACCTTGTCTCAACATTTTTCCGAAAATCTTTGTCATTCATAAGACAATCATTATCTAGATATAAGTTTAAAAGATGAAGTTACAAGATACCCCAAAATACTTATATCTTTACCAAATACTACTTGAACTACCCCCGTTCAAGTTATAATCAGTTTCAAAGGTTCATCACATAGATGAGACTACAAGATAAGACTTGAATAGATTCAATCTTTGAAATATCATTATAAATAATGAAGTTACGAGATACTTCATTAAGTCCTGATATATATATCCATATATATATATATCTCATACATTTCCTGAAAATCTCTGTCATGTAAAGTATGAACAGAGTTATAATATCCAATGAATTTTGGAAAGGAAAAGAATTTTGGCATAAACCAGATATCTTGCTGATCAGGCAAAGATACCAATAAGTAACCTTTTCTACTGTAGATGGATGAATTCCTCACCGGTCATCACCCTGGCCGCATTAGGACCTCGCGCTAGACCGTTACCCGGCCACTCACGCGTTGATGGACTGCCACCCAGCCACTTACACTTTATAGACCGTACCCCGGCCTGTCGCTTATGCCGACTCAATCAGATGGACTTACTTCCCGAACATTGGGCAAGTAATCAAATTGTTTTCTCAAAACAGCAACCATGTTGCGAATATAAAATACACCACAGAGCCGGATCCCCAAGATTTTTGAGCGAATATTCAAGTCTCCTTCGAAAGGAAGATCTTAAATCGGAAAACGAGTTTTGGGATCCGCTCTAACTTTTAAAATCATTTTGAAGACTCGAAAACATTTTTAAGAATGTTTGGAGTAAAGCTGATTTAATGAAATAAATCAGTCCCGATATATTAGAAAATATCTGAATATTATTATTTAAATAATATTCCCATAAAGAATAATCTTTATAAAAATAATTGAAGTAGAAGTTTTAAAACTTATACTTGAAACGAGTATTAAATAACCAAAGATACACTTATATGAAAGTATTATCTTTATTTGAATAATCGAAAATAAGTTTGATTATTAACACCTTATTCTTTAATAAAATAAAGAATATATTTCAGTAATAAGCGGAGTCATAATACCTCGAATGAATATTATAAATAATATTCATTAAATAAAATAAAGGAGTCATACATCCTCAAATGAATATTCAAATAATATTCAATTAATAAAATAAAAGGAGTCATAAGCCCTCGAATGAATATTCAAGATAATATTCATTAATAAAATAAAGTTATCGAATAAACCTTATTCGATTAATAGTTTTGAAAACTATAACCATATATATATATATATATATATAAATATATATATATATATATATATAAAATCTACTCGGGATCCTCGACTCCCGGTTTTAGAAAATGTTTTAACCTTTGGGTCCCTATACTAAGGGTATATGCAAGTTACCGCTATTCTCTAGCATAGGTATTATCAACTGAACCAACAGATATATATATGGCAAGAATACGAAACAGGCATGCATATATATACCATATCAGCATGCTTCAATATATCGCAACATTTGCTAATTAACCAACATGCATCTATCGCAAGATAATGCATATACATATATTCATCACAACAACAGTTATAACGGGTAGAAAACTTGCCTGAGCGACTGGGGGTTACGAATGGCTCGGGACGAGTCTGGTAACCTATAAGCAACAAGTAAGTTGGAATTAAACCAAAGTCACTTGTAAATCTATACTCTAACCAACTCAGACTCTAACGCTCGTTTTGCGCTTACTGATTCTCTTAAGTCACTCGAGTACCCTCGGCTCCACCATTTTTAATAATTTAACCTTTACGAGTTTTAAGGCAATTCCTTCGCGAGTGTCTTACCAACTGCCTAACACACTTACCATAAATGTTTCATACATTAATTAACCCTTTTTGGTCTTTAACCTATGTTTCAAAGTAAGGCGAGGGGAAAAGTTTCGTTCGCGAAACGCCGTTACTTGAAACGGTCGTTTCTCCTAAACCGTGCATCGGAATCGAACGAACTACATATCAAAACGAAGCTCGTAACATGAGCTATCTAGACATGGCAATTGTCATAATTTAGCAGGGGGTTCTCGGGTCATAATGTTATGCACAAAAACAGTCTAAAGAAAATCGGACGTTACGACGGCTATGTTTACGCGATTTCCAATATTTTAAACCATTCAAAACCATCCCAAATCAACCTCAAATCCAACATACAACCAACATCCATCCTTATCACATCATAACAACCCCAACCAATTCAATTTAATCATTCATACTTATGCCTAAGCTTAACTTTAATCATACTTAAGTTCTTTTAATCAAAACAACAACATTTACCAATCCAACAACATCCCAAAACTCACTAATCTCTACATACACAACCATCAAGCCTCTCATGAACTACAATACTCATATTATGCTCTTAACATTCAATAACAAAGCTTGGTTAAGAGATTATACCTTCCTTGAAGCTTTTTAACACAACACAAGAACTTTGAATGCCTAAAGAACCTTGATCCTTGCTTGTATAACCTTAATCTTTCATAAAAATTCAAGAAAACTAAAGTTATTTCTTGAAGGTTACTATTCACCATCTTCTTCCTTGATTTATTGGAAGAGATTGTGAAGGAATTAGGAGCTTAAACTTATAGCATATCCATATCTATGTACAAGGAAGCTTAGATAATTACCTTGTGATTTAACAATGCTTGGAACTTGATTTTTGATTTTTCTTCCTTTGAAAAAGATGAAAAGCCGAGAGCAATGCTTGAAGAATGAAAAATTTTGTGTTTGCTTTGATTTGTTTTGGCTAGCTAGGTTGTTTTGGTTTTGTTTTTGGTTAATTACCCTTCTAACCTTGAACTTTGTGTGGTTTACAATCATCCAACAATTCCTTCCTTTTTTGTCATGCCTATGTCACCTTGCACATGTCATAATGCTCCCACTTGTCCACACCTTGTGGTTTGATGATGTCACAATCCCTGGCTTCTTGTACAAGCTTGTCTCTTGGTCACTTATTTGTTTTACGGTTCGCTTATCTTTCGTTCTCGTTTATCGTTTGAGGGATCATACCCGGGATCTTATTACTTAGGTTCCCTTAACCTTTCTCAATATATTATATTCCTTTTATGATCCTCTCCTATAATCCTTTAATTTAAATCCTTTTTTATCCTGTTACCTTTTTCTCAATTCTTTCCGTATCTAGTGGATTTCCGGGAAAAATCAAAGTGTTCGAAATTGGATTCTGACGATCTTTACATACACTTATATACCATATAGAGTACTAATAAAATCTCAGAATATCCATAACAGAACCCCTACATAGTGTGGCATGAAAAGTTTTCTCGTTCAGCAAAAACACTATTCATAAGGGTTTCAAAATTTCTCAAAAATTGGGGTTATTACACTGAGCATCGGGCCGTCAGGCTGAACGTGACCCGGTACGTGTAAAAAGGGATAAAGATTAAAGAAGAATAAATTTTGTGATCAGACCTGAGTCGTTATGTGATTGTATATGTGAGATTGCTTGTCTGTGTGCATGACTATGTGCTCTGTGACATTTTTATGAATTTAAAGGAATTATTTGATTTAAATAAAGGTTTATTTAACCTTCGTGCATTTTTATAAAATTATCCGAGTAAGATAAAAATATGGGATTTGTTTTGTTATCTTCATAATAGTCCTAGAGACTTTTTAAAAATGATGAATGGATTTATTTGGTAGTCATTACATTTTAAATTGATTTTTATGTGGAAAATGTTATTATTAAGGCGAGCTTGCGGAATTCATATAAAATCAACCGTTCGCTCAAAAATCTATTATGAGTAATGGTTGGAAAGCTAATTTCGAGATTCACATTTTTAAATTATCATTCGCATCAAATTCATCTTTTCCGAGAGAGACATTTGCAAATCAAATTCGTTTTCTTTTAAGAATAAAAAGTGAATCAAAAATGAGATACCTAATTACCATACTACCCCTCCCTTGGTAGTATATAATTCCACCCACCTCCTATTTTCTTTCTTTTACCCGAGCTTCTCTCTTCTCTTTCTTTTCCTCTCATTTCTTCATCCCTCTCGGGATTTCTCTCTCTCTCTCTCTCTCTCTCTCTCTCTCTCTCTCTCTCTCTCTCACTCTCGGTACACTCTCTCTTCAATCTCTCACTTGTTCTTCACTCTTTTTCGGTTATAGAACCATGATTGTGTGAGATTATGTGATATCTACTTATATACATATATGCATGTCACTATATTTAATTTTTTGAGAAAAACCAAAGTTGGATTTGGTGGTTTTGAATTCAGTTTTCATGAAAACAAAAGGGTTTTGGTTCTTGAATGATTTAAAGTGAAGATGAGTGCTTGCATGTGTGTAATCACTTGAGAGAATCGGTGGTTAAAGGTTGGAAACCCCCGAATGGGGGTACCACCGTGATGCCACCGCCACCGGTGATGAACTCCGGTGAACCGGTGGTGAGCAATAATGTTAAACACTGAGCTCTAGTATTTAATCGATTATTTTGTGTTGCATGTGGTTTCTTTAGTAAAGGCCGAATGATTTTGTAGTTTACAAGTTGATGAGTTGATTCTTGTTGATTATGAATATTAAGAGATTAGTGTGATTAAAGAGGCAAAAGTTTAAAATTGAGTTTGCATGTTGATTTGTTGGTGCAAATGATCTATTGATGATTGTCTTATAAATTGTAGAGTAATTAGATTAAGTTATAGTCCAAATTGATGCATGCATGTTGTGATTCTTGGAAATTTCGAATTATTCTACTCGATTAAGTTGAATTAAGTGTTAAATTGAGTGATCATCCATGATTACGATTGAATTATGAGTTTAAATGAGTTGTAAGAATGAAATTAAACTAGTTTGGGATGATATACTTGATGCATGTCAAATAAGGGCTTTGCATGTTTGATTCTTGATTGTGATAAGTGTTAAGGCCGAATAGGCCATAGGAAATAAAGGTCAAAACTTGATTTTTGGTAATTGAAAGAATGATTGAGTGTTTATATGTGAAAATCTCTGATTTTGCTTGTTAGATTGTTGTTTTGGTTCGAATTAAGGATAAAAGAAAAAGGGAAATTGAGTTGATTGATTTTAAAAGCTATAAGTGATAGCTATGGTCGTAAGTAATTAGTTATGAATAAAATTGTGTGTTCGTATGAGTTACAAATGTTTGATTTGGAGAATAGTCAAGATTTAGCGAGTATAAGTTGGTGATCGAGTATATATATAGAGATATAAAGGCTATGAGAAAAGAATGTGTTATGTGCTACGTGCATATGTGTATATAAGCTATACTCGTATATTCGAGTCAAAAGTATAATCGATTTATCGTAATTGAGTGAACGTTCTGGGAAAGTGAGTTGAGAACTAATTAAGGTTTGGTTTTGGATTGTAGATTTGGTACATGAGGGCATTCGGGCTAGGAAAGGGAAAAGTATACTAGGTGGCAGTAGTTCAACCTTTGTGAAACAGGAAAGCGAATTCAGGCAAGTAACTCTACTTACTTGTGAAATTGTTATAGAGAGGATATTGTTCATGCCATGTAGAGTATTGAACTGTTATATTGATATACCCCTTTTATTGATTCTTGAGATACCCTATCATTGTTCTTGTGAACTTGCGATTGATAAGATTATTGTTCAAACCCTTTGGTTACCTTTTCTTATCCTAATTACTTGTTAATACCATAAACTGTTGTAAACCCTATGAGAACCTTTACGAACCCCTTGTGTAATGATCTTTCGTTCTTCTATTTACCTTATACCCTATTGATCCTTGAAACGGTCTTGATTCCCTAATTTGAGTACCTTGTTATCATTTGATCAAGATCCCTAGAATTGAACTTTGTTTATCCTTGATTCATATTCTTATCTTTGAATTCTTGAAATTTGATTTAAGAATGAGTTTCAACTCGAAAGAGTCCGAATGATTTCATATGCTCGGTATTGATAAAATGAATTTAGTAAAACCTTTCATTTCCAACAAAAAGGTTTTTCAAAATGAATTCCTGATGGATTGGATTGGAACATAAGAGGCTAGTGGGACTAGTCTAGTCATGGTAAGAGGCTAGCGGGGCTAGTCTAACTTAAGGCTGAAATTATGCCATTGGTACCTTAAAGACCGGATGGAGGTCGGTACGGGCTGATCAACCGTATTAATATGAATTGAAAGTTAAAGTAGTCCAATTAAGGGTTCCATAATTATTGAAATTTTATTCTGTGAATGATTCATTGAAAAAGAAATGGTATATAATGTTTGAAAAGAGTTGATTGTGATATTGATTAGCTTACAGCTTGTGAACCCTGAATTTTGATTCTGTTATCAATCATATAATTAATTCCCAATGATGAAAAGATTATTGCTTTCTTTTAAAGATCATTTGTGATCCTGATAATGATTTGTGATGAATGTCGGCTTTCACCCTATCTCGAACCTTGTTTTCTGAAAGCCCAAATCTATTCTTCTTAACCCTTTCATAACCCAAAAGACAAGAAATCTGCCACCTAGAAATGATAAAGTAGAATGCCCCGAGATGAGTAATGGTAAAGTATATTGTGAATTGATATTATAGAACTGCTATATAGTTACTTGCTGAGTTTTATACTCATATGTTTTGTTTTAATATAACCATGACAGTTAAGCAAGAAGATGGTTAGGCTTAGGTGCACTGCTCGTAAGAGCGTACCTGGTGGTCTCTACCGTGTTAAGGGCTTCCGGTTGCCAGAGCAGGTAGTGGTATTTTTGAGTGAGCATGTGCCTAGAAGGAAATGTTTAAAGATACAATGGGTTATTTGTCGGTTCCCAGCCGGAATCGATATTGTTTATTTATTAATATTTTGGGGTTGTAAGTTATATTTAATGATGGTAGTTGTAATCTTGCCTCATACTTTATCCTGTTGATCCTGTTAGTAGTTGTTGTGGATATGTTGTGGACTTGATGGTTTGTTCAATAAAACACCTTAATTAATTTTATTTAGCAAATAATGTAGCACTCGACGGATATGGAAACTAGTCCCGACGAATAACACTATATAGTCCCGACGGATAATGTTCTCTATTATCCATCGAGTGAGTAGTTATGTAATAGTAAGTCTTGTAGCACATTTCTACATACACCTTTGTTTAGATTCTGTAGTAGGTTACAAGGTATGTTGGTTTCAACTAGTGTTAGGTCACACACACTGTAGAAGGGGGTTGAATACAGTGTATAGCACAATCAAATCGATTTAAAGAACACAAATAATAAAACACAGATCTTATTAAACTCAATAATCTCTGTCACAATATGAAACTGTATCCTCTCAGTGATGAATGAATATCACGAGAGCTGCTAGGGTTATATGTATAATATTCTCGATTGATAACACATCTAGTGTAAACCCTATGTCTGTGTTTATATAGTACACAGTTACAAGATCTTCTAATTGATATGGAATATAATTCTGCTTCCTAATATATATCAATCAGATCTTCTTTCACAAGTCTTCTATTCTTCATAGAATTCCTTCTTCATGCACATCTCTTCTCATGTTTGTCTTGATCTTCTTTCCTTTCAATCAACCTTTCCTTTTCTGTTCATCCTTCAGCACTTAAGTTCTGATATCCATCTTTTGATATCTTAAGTTCTGATAACTTAAGTACTGACTCCAGTAAATGCTGATTTCAGGTTAAGTATTGATCTTCCTTGCTAAGTAAGATCTGTAAGACTAAAACTGAAACACATAAAACATGACATTATCAAATATATCTAACAATCTCCCTCAACTTATAAATTAGCATAATATACAAGTTCAATAAATATTTGATGATGTCAAAAACATTTAAGTACAAATGCATGAGAATTTAACTAGATAACTACAACTTACAGTCCTTGTAGTCAATCTTACTGAGTCAATTTGAATCCAAAGTGATTCTTGACAAAGTTTGATATCAGCATTTCTTCTTTAAACCTCAGGACCTGAGAGAGTGTAGTCTTGACTTGCTTCATCTCTTCATATGGACTTCCAATCTGATAGATTGCAGTCCTTATTGCAGAAATATGATTTCTTTATAAACCATCATTCAATCTGATTACCCTAGGACGAGTTGAATCTTCATTATAACACAAACATTTCTCTTTCAAAATTATTTCAAGCTTTGCAAAATCCCTTTTCATTGGAATCTCACTCCCATCATCTTCAACTATGCTTGGAGTAAATACTGTAAATCTTGAACTAGAAATCCTTGCTTTATCTCTAATGGTCTTCAATATAAACTCTGACCATCTCCTGGTAATATCAGACTTTACCTTTAAAAGATAATGAAAAAACTGAAGTTCTTTCACAGTTTTATTCAATACATCCGATTCTGACATCTGATATGTCCTTCAATCTTCAAGAAATAGAATCAGAATTTCTCTGTCTTCATTTCCACAATTTGTATCCAATACCACTTGTACAAATATGACCTTATCAAGATGTCTTTGTGTAACATCTTCAAGTGGTTTATCAGTTAACATAAATGGATCTTTAGTAGCAACTTCAACTCCTGTCATGATCTTAGCTTCATCAGAACCTAGTCCAGCCCTGTTTCTTGCTTCTCTGGCTTTCAATCCAACAGTCATGAAATCAGATAACAATTGACTCTTCTTTGAATCTGATGGTTGAGTATGTTTCCACAAGAGTTTCTTTTTGTCAGCTACTTTCATCTTATTCAAATCAACTTGAGCACTGTCAGAGGTTGATTTCCTGACCTCATCAGAACTTGCTATTCCTGCTGTAGCTTGATGTTCCTTACTCTGAACAACTTGAGCTTTGTCAGAGGTTGTCTTTGATTCTTCAGAAATCTTCTTTCTTTTCAGAGTTTGAACAGATTCATCTTTAACAAGAATATCATCAGTACTCTGAACTAGTTTACACACAGGTTTTATCGGTACTTGAGGAATTATCATCTCCTGTGATTTCACTGGTTCATCAACTTTCTTTTTCCCTTTATCTTTAGAGTCAACCTGTGATCTTGAAATATGTTTTGAAACCTCAGAAGTTGACTTCTCTTTGATCACAATGCCTTTCTCCTAAGGCCTTTGAGGTTTCTTTTCAACAGAAGCTTTTGTCTTTAGATTTTTCTTTTCAGCTTCAAATCTAGCTTCTCCTCCCTGAGAGTTTCCAAATCCATTCCATGATTATGCTTCAGAAATAATCTCTTAGCAATTTCTTCATCAAATTTCTGAATCTTAGGATCTTTGTAGTAAACAGTAGTCTGCCTCCCCTTGTACTTCAGAGTTTGCATAAACTTCTGTGAATCTTGACTTCCACCTTTGATCAGAATATCAGAACTTGATTTGCTAGAAGATTTTCCTTGTTGACCTCTTCTCTTATCAGAGTTTCCATGGTCATCATCTACATCATCCTCTTTCTCCAGTTCTTGAGTCGGTGAGCATTTGGACTTAACTATCTTCTCCCCCTTTTTTGCATCATTAGGAAGTAAGAGAGAAAGAAGAAGTTCAACTGAAGATTGGATTTCATCCAATTGAGCTTTCTGAGAAGCTTGATTAGCCAGAACATCAGCAATTTATGCCTGTTGCTTCTCCTGTGTTTTCTCAATGGAAACAACTCTATCAAAGATAGGTTGAAAGAAAGTTCGCTTTTCAATTTTCTTAACTGTGTCTTGCCTGAGCAATTCTTCTTGAATTTTGTGAACCTCTGCATGAGTTGTTGAATGTAGACCTTGTAGATGTTTAGTACTCAATGCAGTAACTCTAAGCTGTGTTCTGAAATCATCAGTAATTAACATTTCATCAGCTTTTGTCAATTGCTCAGCAAGATTCTTTGCAGATGGAACACAAGTAACGGAGTTCCATTCCTTAGTCCACTCCTGGCAAGCAGAATTTTCACTCCAAGGTACTGGTCCTTCTCCTCTAACAAACTTCTTGACTATGTCAGCTTTAGAAACAGTCTGTTGAGGTGCATGTCCTGAGGGACCAGCTGCATCAGCATTTGCAGCATCACCAGTAACATCATCATTTGCAGCATCAGAACTTACAGAATTATCATCTTCTGATACAATAACAGTATGAGAAGTGATGGAGGCGTCAGTATCATCCTCTACTGTCTTAACAGTTTCCAAGTTCTGATCATCAACTACATCCTGATTCTCACCTAAAGTCTGATCCTCAGTAACTGGACACAGAGAAGATGTAGTAGGCATTTCAGTGTGAACAGTAGCATCAGGAGTCTGTGTTGATGATGGAATGATGTGTGGAGCTTCTAGATAAAGAACTTCAGGCACAACAATGTTGTGAAGATCAATTTCAGCACTTATTTCTGGATCTTCAGGAGATACAGGTTCATGAAGAGGAGACACAGATGGTGTAGGTATTGTATCTGTAGCAGCTTCTATAGCAATATCTGGATCTTCTGAGATCAGAGATTCCTGACCTCCTTCCGTAGCTGCTTCCTCATCATCTGAAACTGATATGTTAGCTCTTTGCTTCTTCCTTCTTTTAGAAGGTGGAGATACCCTAGGAGGTTCAGCATAAGTCATTCTTCTAAGCCTTTTGAGAAGCTTAGATCCCCCAATTATAGTATCTTTCTGAGAAGACACTTTCTCAGCTTCTGTAGGTACGGGTTCTGAAGCATGAACCTGTATAGCATCTTCAGGATCAGATTCATCCCGCAAAATAAATTTCCTCCTCTTCTGTGGAGCCTGAAAAAGAGTCTTTTTCCTTTTTGGCTTGGAAGATGAGGGTTGCACGCTATATGCTGATGATTGTGATTGAGAGGTTTGAGGTGATTGAGTGGAAGTGTTAGGTGTTGATGGTGGAAATTCAGATGGTTGAACATCAGGATATAATTCAGTGTATTTGAGAGGATTATAGGTGATTAAGGCTTGTTTGACAGATAATGGAATTAAGAGGGGTCGTAACACAGCCTTCTTATTATCAGTAGATAATAAGTCAGTAAAAGCTCTTTTAGCTAATCTAAAAGATAAGATTAGTGTATGAGCTGCTTGGGGCCTATTATCAGTACAATAACTATAAAGAAGCTGACAGAATCTAGCAAAGTAAACAGTATTTCTATCTTCTGTCATTCTATCCCCAATAAAGCCTAAAATTGCAGTTGCATAATCAAAATCTTTTTGATGAACAAGAGCATACCCGATTTGTTGACTAAGAATGGGAATGGCATCAAAATTCGAACATTTGTTTGCAAAAGCTTTTGTGATGCAGTCAAAGAAGAAGCTCCATTCCCTCCTAATGTTGTTTCTCTTTAACTGACCCAGCTTTGCCAAAGTTTGTTCATATCCCAGACTTGCCATAAAATTCTGAAGAACAGCCTCCTCAGCAGTTATATAGATGCTGTTCTCGGGTAAATGCAATGCTTTACGAATTGTAGTCAAGGTTACAACATGCTCATCCTCCCCTGTGGTAAAGATTATACTCGGGGACCCTTGAGCACCACCATCATCGTAAACACCACTCCTCCAGAACTCCAGCACTTGAAGTCCAGAGATGGAATTAGGTTGGGTTAGAGCAAACCCAATATCAGAAGCGGTGAGAAAATCCTGGATAAAGTGAAAATCCGAAGGAGCTTCATTCTTTGTGAGAATGGCAGAATAATTGTTGGGGACAAATTTTGCGCCATCAAAAATTATATCCTTGGGTGCCATTGAAAAGAAGTGAGAAAGATGGTTGCCAGTATTGTGTTTGATAAAATGTCTAGCTGAAAATCGTCAGTAGATGAGAGAAAAAAAAAGTAAAGAGAGAGATAAAATATGAAATTAACTAAAAGATTTGACAATCTTTCTTCTCTTTTACTTTTATACAAAAAGTAACTGTTGGGACACCTGGCAGACATGCAGTAGAAAAATAGTTAATGGGTCCGGGAAAATAGTAATCATTACTTACCACATGCAGTTTTTCAAGGAAAAACTGTCCCACTTACCAAGTAAGCCCATTAATCGAGATACGTCAGTTTTATTTCAAAATTTACAACTGTTCCCACTTAACAATTATAACCACTGCAAACCAATATTCTGAATAAAAATATATTTGTGAGAATGACCAAAATAAATTAATGAAACAAGTACTGCCACGTCAGCATTAGGACTTGATCATAACTTAAAAGTCATCAGAATATCGCTTCAACTTCAACAGTAAAACCTGTTACTTCAATTCTTTTCTCAAATCAACAGAAATTAATCAGAACATTCATCAGAAGATAAATTGAAAATCAATGAAGTAAAGATTAATAATTTGCATAGTTAGAGAATTTGAGAAACACAGAACACATCTTGCAAATAAAAGAAATTTCATTAAGATGCTTGAGAATTACATTTCATGAAATTAACAATTAAATGTAAACATTACAAGATAGTCCTATGCTACAAAACTTAACATCAACAGCCTTAGTCCTAGCCTAAAAAGATCTAGTCGACTAATTCCTCCTGCTGTTGACGAAAAGCACTGCAAGACGGATAATCCGTTCTTGCTGAAGAAGATCAGCTCTTCTCTCTTCCTCCAATCTGTCAAGATGGAGCTGGTAGTCCATCTCGAAGAACAAGAGGTCAGTATGGACCTCCTGTGGAACAGAGTTCCACACCTCTTCAGGAATGGCAGTGATGTGCCACTCCTGCTGCCACTCAGAACAACTCAGATCTACAGTGAATGTTTCATAGTTCATGAAAAGATTGTACATAACCATGGTTTCGAATGTGTATTTAGAGAGAGTTGGTGAGAAAATGAAGGATGTATTTTCTGAGATGAGATGTTGGTTTAAATAGCTAACAAACTATCAGGAGACGCAAGGAATATGAAGAGACATAGGTAAAATTAATTATACCTCATCTCCCTAGACTTAGGAAAATAAAAACAGTCATTGGAAGTATAAAACAGAGTTTAATGCGCACAAGGAACAAGTAATCATTACTGTGCAAAAACGTGTACCATTAACCCTAATTGAATTGACTGTTAATATCTTACCCGTACATATTCTGAGTTAAGACACGACTGTTTCAGATTTTAACCGCAAATAAGTCAAGTAAAGAATCAGGATTTAGGATCAGAACTTAGACTTATATCAGAAATTCACAGTCATTAGGATATGACTTCTTAACTCGAAAAGTGAATGTTTTATTCCTGTAATTCTTCATACAAATACTGATATGTTTTCATCAGAAACTAATCGTCGGAACTTCCATCAGAACTTGTCCTCAGAATTTATGCAACTGACACATTAACTGTTCATCTATAACAATATTGATCACCACAGTAATTTTCATCATTCATATGGAGTGTAAGTGTGTGCATTAAGCGAAATATCAGACAAAGAGTAAAGTCCGATTCACTTCAGTACATCTTAGAAAGAAGACATAACTAAGAACTATGCTTAAAATCTGTCATGATTCTGAAGTCTACTTTAGAATGAGGTCATGCATGAGTCCACCTCAACAGTCTTGTGCTAATTTTATGCATCTTTTGAAATTCCTTTTTACAGTGGCTTCTCAGTGTAAGTGAGTCACGACTGCTTATCAGAATTTATGCTGTTTATCAGAGTATTTCTCCATTAATCAGAGATTGTGAAAAGTCACCAAGAAAATTTTATTCTGCTTTTCTAATGCATATTACTTAATACCAGAAAATGCACTTGGATCTTCCCTTCCACATTTATTTTTCTCTAGATCTAAAAGGAGTACCTGATATTGAATCTTTTCTTTTCTTTTCTTTTCTTTTCTTTTGATATGTGAGATTTATGAGCACTTAGTGCATTCATCAGATTTACTAACATCAGAATTTAACAGATAAGAAGCACTTGCTCCAGTTTTTGACTTAGTAATAAGATACACAAAGTAAACTTCAACTAAGCTCAGTATCAAAATTTGCTTGTGTTAAGAAGGTTCCACATAAACAATTACTTCAAACATGGGATTTTTATTAAATTAAAGACTACTAAGTCAACATCAAACACAGTTATCCTCATCGGATTGAATAGTTACAGAAACATCCATATCACTATCAGAGTTAAGAAATTCACATCAGATAACAACAATCAGCACTTAGAACATTTTCATGAAAACACAGAATACACAAGGAGAGTAATATCTGTAAATACTGATCATAATATCTGATGCATCAGAACATAAACTAAGCAGATTTAGAGAAAGAACCTGAAATCATTCCAAGTTCATTTACCAGTCTAGTAAAAGTAGCTTCACACAGTGGTTTTGTGAAGATATCTGCTAGTTGTTGATCTGTTGGAACAAAATGCAATTCCACAGTATCTTCATCCACATGTTCCCTGATGAAATGGTACCTTATGCTGATGTGCTTGGTCATGGAGTGTTGAACTGGATTACCTGTCATAGCAATAGCACTTTGATTATCACAGTAAATAGGGATTTGACAAAGTTCTAACCCATAATCCAGTAACTGATTCTTCATCCAAAGAATCTATGCACAACAGCTCCCTGCAGCAATGTATTTTGCCTCTGCAGTTGATGTGGAAATTGACTTTTGTTTCTTGCTAAACCAAGAAACTAATCTGCCTCCAAGAAATTGGCAGCTTCCACTTGTGCTTTTCCTGTCAATTTTGCAACCTCTGTAATCAGTAATATCTACTGATTTACCAGTATCCTTGTCCAATTTAGTTGCTGTGGCCATGGGAGTGGATGAACTTGAACAATCTTACATTCCAAATTTCTTCAACAAATTTCTGGTGTACTTAGATTGACAGATAAAAGTTCTTTGATCATTCTGCTTGACTTGAAGGCCTAGAAAATAGCTAAGTTCTCTCATCATACTCATATGATATCTTGACTGCATCAATTTGGCAAACTTCTTGCAAAGTTTGTCATTTGTAGAACCAAAGATGATATCATCAACATATATCTGAACCAGAAGTAAGTCCTTTCCATGGTTGAGGTAGAACAGTGTTTTGTCAATAGTTCCTCTGGTGAATCCACTTTCCAGTAAGAACTTAGCCAATGTCTCATACCATGCTCTAGGAGCTTGCTTAAGGCCATAGAGTGCTTTATCGAGCCTGTAGACATAATTTGGAAACTTGGGATCTACAAACCCTGGAGGTTGTTCAACATATACTTCCTCCTCCAATTCTCCATTGAGAAAAGCACTCTTCACATCCATCTGAAAGACTTTGAACTTCTTGTGAGCAGCATAAGCCAAAAAGATTCTTATGGCTTCTAATCTTGCAACTGGTGCAAATGTTTCATCATAGTCAATTCCCTCCTGTTGAGAGTAGCCTTTTGCAACCAGCCTAGCTTTATTCCTTGTAATTATGCCGTCACTGTCAGTTTTCTTTCTGAATACCCATTTTGTACCAACAACTGATCTGTTCTTTGGTCTTGGTACAAGGGTCCAGACTTTATTTCTTTCAAATTCATTTAACTCTTCCTGCATTGCTTGCACCCAATCAGTATCTTGAAGAGCTTCGTCCACTTTCTTTGGTTCAGTATGAGAGAGAAAGGAATGATAGAGACTTTCATTTGATATAGCTGTTCTAGTTCTGACACCTGCATCAGGATTTCCAATAATCAAATCAGGTGTATGTGCTTTAGTCCATTTCCTTGCAGATGGAAGTTTATCTCTAGAACTGGATGCTCCCCCATAATCCATGCTGTCTCCATCAACATTTTATGATGCTCCCCCTAAAGTTATGCTCTCTGAGTTGGATTCTTCAGCATTTGAATTTTCAGAATTATCAGAACTTGGCTTATCAGAACTTGATGAATCAGAACTTGAAGAGCCTGTTCTTGGTTCTAATGTTTCTTGAGACATGGTTGAATCTTCAATATGCTCCCCCTGCACAGGTGCATCTTCCTTTGGCGTAGTCACCACAGTTTCAATAACATCAGAGTTTAATCCATCAGAGTTTGCATTATCAGAATTTAGACTATCAGAATTTACAGAATCAGAACTTAGGAGTTCATTCTCAAATCTCAGCTGATCATGATCATCGAAATCTTCAAGTCCAGTGATCTTCTTATCATCAAAAAAGACATTGATAGATTCCATGACTACCCTTGTTCTTAGATTATAGACTCTGAAGGCTTTTGTGGAAAGTGGATATCCAACAAAGATTCCTTCATCAACTTTTAGATCAAATTTCGATAGCTGTTCAGGATGAGTCTTAAGAATGAAGCACTTGCATCCAAATACATGAAAATACTTCATATTTGGCTTCTTTTTCTTCACCATCTCATATGGTGTTTTTCCATGCTTGTTGATAAGTGTTGCATTCTGAGTAAAACAAGCAGTCTGCACAGCCTCAGCCCAAAAGTAGGTTGGTAACTTTGCTTCATCAAGCATAGTTCATGCAACTTCAATTAGAGTTCTATTCTTTCGTTCAACAACTCCATTTTGTTGTGAAGTTCTAGGAGCAGAAAATTCCTGCTTTATTCCATAGGCTTTGCAGAACTCTTCCATTATCAAATTCTTGAACTCTGTGCCATTATCACTCCTTAAAATTTTCACAGAATCTTTGACTAATTTATCCAGCATTCTGACATGTTCAATCAAGATAGATGAAGTCTCACTTTTCGTGTGCAAGAAATACACCCATGTGTATCTGGTGAACTCATCTACTATGACCATAGAATATTTCTTCTTTGCAATAGACATGACATTTACTGGACCAAATAGATCAACATGCAACAGGTGATAAGGCTCAAGAATTGATGATTCAGTCTTGCTCTTAAAAGTAGATTTTCTTTGTTTTGCCTTTTGACAAGAATCACAAAGGCCATCAGGAGCAAATACTGACTTTGGCAGTCCTCTCACAAGATCTTTCTTGACAAGCTCATTTATATTGTTGAAATTTAAATGAGAGAGTTTCTTGTGCCAATTCTAGCTTTCTTCAATTGATGCTCTGCCCAGCAAACAGATTGCAGAACCATCAGAACTTTTTGAAAGCTTGGCTTCATAAATGTTACCATGCCTGTATCCTTTCAGAACAACTTTGTCTGTAGATTTGCTTACAACTTCACAGTGTTCTTCAAAGAAATCAACATGATAACCTCTGTCACAGATTTGACTTACACTCAGCAGATTGTGTTTAAGTCCTGAGACCAGAGCTACTTTTCCAATGATGACATTCCCAATATTGATATTGCCATATCCCAGAGTTTTTCCGATGTTGTCATCTCCATAAGAAACACTTGGGCCAGCTTTCTCCACAAAGTCTGATAGCAGGGCTTTATTTCCAGTCATATGTCCTGAACATCCACTGTCCAAAACTAGGATGTTTTTCCTGTTGCCTTGCAATCACAAAGACCACTAATGATTAGTTTTAAGGACCCAGACTTGCTTGGATCCTTTGGCCTTATTAAGTTTATTAACATTTGCAGCGGATTTAGCATCAGAGTTTATGTTAACATTTGTCTTATCAGAATTTACACTATCAGACTTTGAATCAGAACTTATACTAGAAGGAACAATGCTAACTTTCTTCAAAGAAGGTTTTATTTCATAATAATCATAGTACAGACTATGATATTCCTTACAAGTATAAATAGAATGCCATAAACTACCACAATGAAAACAAGGATTTTGTGGCTTATATCTAACAGACTGACTCTTAACTCCTGAAGTTGAAGGTAAGGAGTTTAAGTTCTTATTCTTCCTGCAAAAAGAAGCCAGATGGTTAGAACTTCCATAGTTATGACATGTTTTTCTAGGAGCGTTAGGAACAGGCTTAAAATCATTGCTTTTATTCACACCTTCCTTTCCATTCCTATTTTTCCTAGGTGACTTTACCTTGTTTACATTCTTTACATCTTTCAGCTTATGCTTAAGCTGCTTCTGAGTCATTAAGCCTATGTTAACTTCAGTTGGTTTAACCTGTTTTAGTTTGTCAGAAGTTAATTCCTTTTTAACTTCTGATTTTTCATTATTAGACTTTGCAGTTACAAACTTAACAGGTTTTACCTTGCTCTTTTGTTTAACAACTATTGGCTCAATTTCTACAGTTTCATCTTCATCTCCGTAACCTAAGCCCTCTTTCCAGTTTCCACTACTTAACAAATTCTGAGTTGTTTTGCCAGAGTTAGTCCAAGTCCTGATAATATCTCTTTCCTTTTCTAACTCAGTTTTTAGAGATTCATTCATTTTAAGTACTTCATCTCTAACATAGAAAACATCATCTCTCTCATTCTGAGTTTGATGGAACATAACTAACTCTTTTTCTAAGAAATCACTCCTTTTCTTAAAAGCCAGGTTTTCAGAAGTTAATCTTTCACATGTTAAAGTTTGATCTCTATAGCTAATGAACATGGTTTTAAGATATCTTCTCAACTCATTAATATCATCTGTATGAAATGCATAAGTAGTTTGAGGTACCTTTAATTCAGCAGTTTCAGAACTGCTTTCAGCATTTTCCATATCAGCATTTGCCATCAAGGCATAGTTCTCCTCACTTTCAGAATCTGAGGTGTCTGACCAGTTGATCTTCTTTGTGACAAGAGCCTTGCATTTGTCACTCTTCACCTTTTTGCAATCAGGAGATATGTGGCCTTTCTCACCACAGTTGTAGCATTTGACCCTTGAGTAATCTTCTTTGTTAGACTTTCCTCCCTTGCCTTCAGATTTTCTGAAATTCTTCTTGTCAGAACTTGTACCTCTCCTGGAAAACTTCTTTCCCTTCCTGAACTTCCTGTATGCAATCTTCGTGATTCCTTTCACCATAAGAGCACACAGCTTCATCATCTCTTCTTCAGCATCCGTCTCAGGCAAGCTTTCAGTTTCTGAATCATCATCACTGTCAGAACTTGATGATTCAGTATCAGACTTTATAATAAGTGCTTTCTCCATGCTTTTCCTTGAGGTAGGTGCTTTGAGTGATTATTCCTCAGCCTTAAGAGCAACTGTTCTTGACTTTCCTCCTTTTCTCTTGCTTTTTTGTTCCATCTCAAGTTCATGAGTCTTGAGCATCCCATAGATTTCATCAAGAGTTGTTTCTTCAAGTTTATAGTTGTCTCTTATTGTTGTGGCCTTCAAATCCCAACTTTCAGGAAGAGCCAACAGGAATTTGAGATTTGAATCTTCAAGAGCATATTCCTTATCAACTAGTGACAAATCATTCAAGAGTTTGCAGAATCTGTCATATAGACCAGTTAATGACTCATCAGACTTTGAGTCAAAGTGCTCATACTCTTGAGTGAGTATTGTCTTCCTGTTTTTCTTAATTGAATCGGTTCCCTGACATTTTATCTCCAGAGCATCCCATATCTCTTTTGCAGTCTTGCAGTTTATTACCCTGTTTGACATGACATTATCAATGGCACTGTGCAGTAAGTGTCGTACCTTTGCATCCTTAGCAATTGAAGCAATATCTTCAGCAGTGTAGTCGCTCTTCTCCTTTGGTACATACTTAGCTGCTTCACCTGCAACTACAACAGCGAGCATGGTTGGTTTATGAGGCCCTTCTATGATTCTGTCAATATATTTTGGATCAGTGGCTTCCAGAAACATGGTCATCCTCACTTTCCATATGGGATATTCAGATGGCCTCAGAATGGGAACTCTGATTGTCTCATAACGACTATGAGTTATAGTCTTTTGAGTTTCTTCAGTTGGGGTGGACTTGGTTGGTGTTTTAGGTTCTTCAGACATGATTGTTTTTGGATCTTAACTGTTTGTGTGTTAACAGAAGGCTCTGATACCACTTGTTAGGTCACACACACTGTAGAAGGGGGTTGAATACAGTGTATAGCACAATCAAATCGATTTAAAGAACACAGATAATAAAACACCGATCTTATTAAACTCAATAATCTCTGTTACAATATGAAACTGTATCCTCTCAGTGATGAATGAATATCACGAGAGCTGCTAGGGTTATATGTATAATATTCTCGATTGATAACACATCTAGTGTAAACCCTATGTCTGTGTTTATATAGTACACAGTTACAAGATCTTCTAATTGATATGGAATATAATTCTGCTTCCTAAAATATATCAATCAGATCTTCTTTCACAAGTCTTCTATTCTTCATAGAATTCCTTCTTCATGCACATCTCTTCTCATGTTTGTCTTGATCTTCTTTCCCTTCAATCAGCCTTTCCTTTTCTGTTCATCCTTCAGCACTTAAGTTCTGATATCCATCTTCTGATATCTTAAGTTCTGATAACTTAAGTACTGACTCCAGTAAATGCTGATTTCAGGTTAAGTACTGATCTTCCTTTCTAAGTAAGATCTGTAAGACTAAACATGAAACACATAAAACATGACATTATCAAATATATCTAACAACTAGATATGCAGAATAGGTTGATTAATTGTACATAAGTGATGTCTTGTAATTCTGCATAAGTCAAATGAAGCCAAGTGCCAAATGAGCTATCAACGGATGATTAACAAAGCTTCGAAGGATGACTAAACAGCTATCAACGGATGTCAAATGTAGCTATCAACGGATGTCCAACGTAGCTGTCAACGGATAATCAAAAAGCTGTCGACGGATAATACTGTACTCAACGGATAAAGGATTCAAATATCAGTCGACAGTGATATTCCAGTCATATGCGCCAAATGTATGCAACAGAGATGTGGGAGCCCATTGACAGGGTTTTAAGGACAAAAGAAACATTGCCATTTCCGGTGTTAAAGTGGAAACGTTAAGTACTACTGGAACAGAGCAATGAAGCAACACTGTATTAGACTTAATGAACTTTGTCTTACTTCGTTTTGTCTTATTTCATTCTGTCTTATTACTGTGTAATCTTGATGTTATATAAATCAAGAAGTAGCAAATAGAAAACAACTAAGAGAGTGAAGAAAACCAACTGAGAGAGAAATCTTTGTAAGTTGTATTCCTAGCATTTCTCTGTTTTCTTAGTTGTTCATTTTGTAAGCAACTGTGAGCTTTAAGCACACAGAGTTCTTTCGATATATAATATATATATATCTGGTGGAAACATTCAATCCACCAGAAAGTTTTTAAAAGCCTTTGTTTTTAATTACTTATGTTTTGATTCACTTAAATCTCATTCCGCATTGTGCTAGTCAAAACACTTATATTTATATATTCGAGTAGAACATTTTTATTCAAGAAAAAGGTTCAAGAATTCCATTCAACCCCCCTTTTGTAATTCTTGTTTCATTGTTAAGGGACTAACAATTGGTATCAGAGCAAGCTCTTAATCTACAAAGATTTAAAGATCAAGACAATACAGCAAGATGAACAAGAAGGATGTTGGAGTCAAGATTCCTTTTCTGGATAAAGATAATTACCATCATTGGAAGGTAAAGATGCATCTTCATTTGCTTTCTCAAGATGAGGCATATGTAGACTGTATAGAGAGAGGCCCTCATGTACCAATGAGAGCTGCTTCTGGGAATGATCCATCTGTTCCCAAGCCAAGGCAGGAATGGTCTGATTCTGACATTGAACAAGTCAGGAAGGACAAGAAAACCATGAACATTCTGTTCAATGGAGTTGACGGTGATATGTTTGACAACATCATCAACTGCAAGACTGCCAAGGAAGTTTGGGACACTATACAGGTTATATGTGATGGCACTGAGCAAGTCAGGGAAATATGCAATTACTGATTCAGCAATATGAGCATTTTCACAATGAAGAAAGTGAGTCCCTCACTGATATCTTTAGCAGGTTTCAAAAACTGCTAAATGCTCTAAAGCTGCATGGAAGGGTCTATCAGACTAAAGACTCCAATCTGAAATTCCTTAGGTCTCTTCCAAAGGAATGGAAACCAATGACAGTCTCTTTAAGAAATTCACAAGATTACAAGGAATTTACTTTAGAGAGGCTGTATGGCATCCGGAAAACTTATGAGCTTGAAAAAGAGCAAGATGAGAGGATGGAGAGAGGAAAGAAGAAATGAGGGTCCATTGTACTAGTTGCTGAGTTGGAGAAGGAGAAGGAAGTGAAGATGGAAGCTGTTGAATCAACTTCAAGGGTTTGTGAAGGCAAGGGAAAGGGGCTGGTAGCTGAGAATGAAGATTCATTGAGCCAAGATGACATGGAGGACATTGATGAACACCTAACATTTCTTTCCAAAAGATTTGCAAAGCTCAAGTTCATGAAAAAGTTTGGTGCAGCCAAGCCAAATAGAAACATGGTAGATAAGTCCAAATTCAAATGTTTCAAGTGTGGCGTGGCAGGGCACTTTGCTAATGAGTGTAGAAAGTCAGATCCCAGCAAGAAAAAGTTTGAGCCTGTAGACTATAAGCAAAAATACTTTGAGCTGCTCAAACAAAAGGAAAGGGCTTTCATTACACAAGAAAATGACTGGGCTGCAGATGGTATGGATAAAGATGAAGATGTCAGCTACGTCAATCTAGCCCTAATGGCCAAGTCTGATGAGACAGAAACATGTTCTTCAAGCAACCAGGTAATTACTGCAAACCTAACACATTTATCTAAAGCTGAGTGTAATGATGCAATAAATGACATGTCTACTGAATTATATCACTTGCATGTTACACTTAAGTCACTCACTAAAGAAAATGCTAAACTTAAAGAAAACAACTTGTTTTTAAGTGAGAGGAATAATGTGTTAGAGTCTCAGTTCATTGAATTTGAAAAATTAAGAATTAAGTGCAAGATTGCCAAGGAGGAATTAACTGAGTCCTTGAAGAAGGAAGAAATTTTGAAGAAGCAGCTTGATTGTGAACAAGAAGTGATCAAGGCATGGAAATCATCTAGAGATGTTCATGCTCAAATCACCAAGGTTCAAGGGATTAAGTCTTTTGTGATGAAGCCTGGAAAAAGAGCAAAGAGAAACTGGATTTAAATTTGGTTGAAGGAGTGCTAACTGATGCAGACTCGACGGATGATGAGGATCATCCATCGGATAACAAAAAGGGTTATCCGTCGAATGATGAAAAACCTCATCCGTCGACTGCAAGCAAGCCTATCAGCAAAGCCAAATTAATCAAGCTGAATGAGAAGTATGGACCTATTTCCAAGAATTTTATTCCAGGAGAAACCAGTCAAGTGAAGAAGGAGAAGAAGGCTAATGTTGGTCACATGACAGTCAAACAGTTGAGTGAAAGGCTGGAGAAAATAGAAGTTAAAACAAATGCTAAAAAAGAAAAAGAATAGAAATGGAAAAGTAGGGATTAACAAAAATAGTAACTACACACCTGATAAATTTGCTCCAAGAAAAATCTGTGTTAAGTGTGGTAGTGTAAATCACTTGTCTGTTAATTGCAAATCTGTCATGTCTACTTCCATGTTTGTGCCACCTTATTTTTCTAACATGAATGTCATGCCTTTTATGTCTGTGAACTCTATGCCTATAAATGCTATGTCTACACAGAATATGAATGCACAGCTTGCTAACATGCCATTTGCACCTAATCCTTATTATGCTGCATTTAACATGCCACAAATGCCATTTAGCATGCCCAATTGGAATACCAATTCCTGTTAACCAAAATGTGCATGATATTTCTACTGCAATGAATGGTTTCAAAGGTCCAACTCAATTGACTAAGGAGGAATCTGAGATCCCTAAAGCAAGTGAGGTCAAACCTAAGAAACACAAAAAGAAAGCTAACAAGGCAGGACCCAAGGAAACCTGGGTACCAAAATTTACTTGATCTGATTTTGGTGTGTGCAGGGAAACAGAAAGAATCTATGGTACTTAGATAGTGGCTGTTCAAGACACATGACTGGAGATTCTACTCTGCTCACAAAGTTCAAGGAGAGAGCTGACCCAAGTATCACTTTTGGAGATGACAACAAGGGTTATATTGTGGGATATGGCTTGATTTCAAAGGAAAATGTCATCATTGAGGAAGTTGCCTTAGTGGATGGTCTCAAACACAACTTGTTGAGTATCAGCCAGCTTTGTGATAAAGGCAACTCAGTAACTTTTACTTCTGAAGCCTGTGTTGTGACAAATAGGAGGAACAACAAAGTGGTTCTCACTGGTGTGAGAAAAGGAAATGTGTACCTAGCTGACTTCAACTCATCAACAGCAGAATCTGTTACCTGTCTTCTTAGCAAAGCAAGTCAGGATGAAAGTTGGCTATGGCACAAGAAGCTATCCCATCTAAACTTCAAGACCATGAATGAACTAGTGAAGAAAGAGCTGGTAAGAGGCATCCCTCTAGTGGAGTTTTCTAAGGATGGACTGTGTGATGCCTGTCAGAAAGGGAAGCAGGTTAAAACATCATTCAGGAAGAAACTTGATTCAGCAATTGAAGAACCTTTACAACTGCTACACATGGATTTATTTGGACCAGTCAATGTGTTGTCCATCTCAAGGAAAAGATTTTGTCTAGTAATTGTGGATGATTTCTCAAAGTTCTCTTGGACATATTTCCTAAAGTCTAAATATGAGGCTAGTGAAATCATTATCAATCACATAAGGCAAGTCAATAATCATCCTGATTTTAAAGTTAGGAGAATAAGGAGTGACAATGGAACTGAGTTCAAGAATACCATTATGAGAGCATTTTGTGAGGAAAATGGGATTCTGCATGAATTCTCAGCAGCAAGGACTCCACAGCAGAATGGTGTAGTGGAAAGGAAGAATAGATCACTCATTGAAGCTGCAAGAACAATGCTTGAGGAATCTAAATTGCCAACATATTTCTGGGCTGAAGCTGTAAACACTGCATGCTACACTCAGAATATTTCTCTGATTAATCAAGCAAAATGCAAGACTCCCTATCAATTGTTCAAGAACAAGAAGCCAACCCTAAATTTTCTTCATGTCTTTGGCTGCAAGTGTTATATCCTGAGGAATCAAACTGATCAAAATGGGAAGTTTGATGCTAAAGCAGATGAATGAATTTTTGTTGGATATGCTGTTGGTAAAGCATATAGAGTCTACAATATTAAAACCAACATTGTTGTGGAATCAATACATGTTGTGTTTGATGACAAAAAGATTGAAGGGCTACAAGATGGAGATTACCATGAGAGCCTCAAATTTGACAATGTGGAGATGGTCAGTGATGACAGTGATGATGAAAGTGATCAAGAAACGGTTCCAAAGGATAATACAGATAAATCTACTACTTATAAAGCTGTTAACTCAACATCCGTCAAAGTACAAACTGCTTCATCCGTCAGTAGACAATCTGCATCATCCGTCGAGAGATAATCAGCCTCATCCGTCGGTACTCAAAACTCACCATCCGTCGATTTATCACAAAGAGTTGAGAGTCAAAGCAGATCAACTTCAGAAAATCCCTCTCTTTCAAATCATAGATTCAAAAACTCAGGGGGAGTTTCTAGCAATCAAAACTCAGTCACACATCAAAACAACAATGAGGCCTCTTCATCTAGAGCTAATCTACCTCAATAAAGGAAATGGACAAAGGATCACCCATTTGAGCTTATCATTGGTGATGCATCTTCTAGAGTTCAAACAAGGAGAACAACTCAAGAAGAATGTCTATATAGCAGCTTTCTTTCCAAGGAAGAACCCAAGAAGGTAGAAGAAGCTTTGTTGGATCCTGATTGAATTTTAGCTATGCAGGAGGAGCTAAACCAATTTGAAAGGAATAAAGTTTGGAAGCTGGTACCCAAGCCTAAGGGAAAGAAACCAATTGACACCAAGTGGGTATTCAGGAATAAGATGGATGAAAATGGCATAGTAGTCAGGAACAAAGCTAGATTGGTTGCTAAGGGCTATTGTCAACAAGAAGGAATAGATTTTGATGAAACTTTTGCTCCTGTTGCAAGACTTGAAGCCATCACAATTTTCTTACCTATGCAGCCCATGCCAATTTCAAGGTCTATCAAATGGATGTCAAGAGTGCATTTCTAAATGGAGATTTGGAGGAGGAAGTCTATGTCAGTCAGCCTCCTGGTTTTGAAGATCCAAATTTTCCAGATTCTGTTTACTATCTCTTGAAAGCACTCTATGGATTGAAGCAAGCACCTAGAGCCTGGTATGACACTTTATCAAAGTTTCTCTTGGAAAATCACTTTACAAGAGGTACTGTAGATAAAACTTTATTCTATAGAAATGTTAATGGCTCTAGCATACTTGTACAGATTTATGTAGATGATATTATCTTTGGCTCTACAGATGAGAAACTTTGCAAAAAGTTTGCCAAATTGATGCAAAGTAAGTATGAAATGAGCATGATGGGAGAACTGACTTACTTTCTTGGTTTACAAGTTAAGCAAGTCAGTGATGGAATTTTCAATAGTCAAACTAAATAAATCTATGATCTTTTAAAGAAGTTTGATCTAATGGATTGCACATCTGCAAAAACTCTCATGTCTACTACAACTAAGCTTGAATTAAATACTACTTAAAAGTCTGTGGATATTTCAAACTATAGGGGCATGGTTGGCTCACTTTTGTACTTAACAGCTAGTAGGCCAGACATAATGTTTGCTACATGCTTATGTGCTAGATTTCAGGCTGTACCTAGAGAATCTCACCTAATAGCTATTAAGAGAATTTTCAGATATCTCAAGGGAACACCAAAACTTGGCATTTGGTACCCTAGAGATTCTGGTTTTGATCTAACTGGTTATTCAGATGCAGATTATGCAGGTTGTAGAATTGACAGAAAAAGTACAACAGGAACCTGTCAATTTCTAGGAAATAAGCTTGTGTCCTGGTTCAACAAAAAGCAAAATTCAGTGTCTACCTCTACAGCTGAAGCTGAATATATTGCTGCTGGCAGTTGCTGTGCACAGATTTTATGGATGAGAAATCAATTGTTAGATTATGGTCTGCAAGTTGAAAGGATCCCCATTTTTTGTGATAACACAAGTGCAATTGCCATTACTGAAAATCCAGTACAACATTCAAGGACAAAGCACATAGACATCAAGTACCATTTCATAAGGGAACATGTAATGAATGGTACTGTTGAGTTACATTTTGTTCCAAGTGAGAAGCAACTTGCAGATATATTTACCAAGCCACTAGATGAATCCACCTTTTCAAGGCTGGTAAGTGAACTAGGTATGCTTAATTTTTCCTAAATCTATTTGGAATATTTTGCAAGTTGTAATGCAGCCAGAAATCTAATTGTTTTCTTTCTGTCTTGGATGAAAATTTAGGCTAAGTCAAAATTTACACCTCGACGGATGACTCTTATCCATCGAATTCGGTCATCCGTCGATGTACAGTTTGAAAAATGAATCAATTATTTTTCTGGAATATTTTACTTCTCGATGGATAACAGTTTATCCTCATCCGTCGAATTGTCTAAATCCTAGCCGTTGATTTCCTGAACCTTATCCATCGAGTTTACTTACAGTCTGTAAGTATAACGCGATGGATAAAGGTTGGAATTTTTACAGTTTATTTTTTTTAACGGCTATTTTAGGCAATTTTCATTGGCTACTTTATTTTACTTTATTTTTTTAGCAGTTATTTTTGAGAAAGTATAAAAGCCTATTTTCTTCAATTACTTTTCTTTTATCACTCTCAATTCAACTGCTCTAATCCGTTTCTCTCTCAAAGCACTTAATCATTTTCTTCAAGTTCTCATTTTCTAACAATGGCGTCCGTGGTCAAGATTATGTCTCAAACTGGGTTCATTTATGAGAAGAACAACTTCATTGTAACACCCCCAAATCCGGGGTCGGGGATCCGGGTTGTCACGAGTTTCATTTCCCTTAATAATACTTACTCTTAATAATCAACCAAATACTGTGTACTGTGACCCCATAATATACACACACACCACAAGTTATAGTCTCAGAGATGAATACCAAAAGTAACACAAGTCATTTTATTCCACAATTATAAGTCATTACACCTCAAAAGGGTTTCTGAATAAATTTACATATTCTTTGCCATTATTACAATTCATAAATATACATAAGTCTCGTACAACAAAAGTTGAAAGCCTAGCCTATTGGTAGTTCCTACCTCAGCCACAACGGCATCAATGCCTACAGGAAACTGCGGAACGTTTCCTATCCGCTCACGAATTGGGAGCTTGGTCCTGTTCATCTTGTCTATCTGTTGTTGTGTGATGAAAGAAGAAAGCAAGGGTGAGCAACAAGCCCACCGAAATAATATGTACAATAATTTACAATATATGAGCATTCTTATAATACTCATGAAAGTCTTGGTCAAAAAGAAATGAACCAAGTTTGATCTCTTAATGTGACCAAGTCACAAAATATTTAGTATATATGTATATATACTTTTCAAAATCTTGAAATCCTCTGCCATGTATAATATACACAGAGTTCCAGTTTATAACTGTATAAAAAAATATCGTTGCAAGGTGATCTCATATATCTAACCCTGTCTCAACGTTTTTCTGAAAATCTTTGTCATGCATAAGATAATCATTAACCAGATATAAATTGAAAATATGAAGTTACAAGATACTCCAATATACTTATATCTTTTCCAAATACTACTTGAACTACCACCGTTCAAGTTATAATCAGTTTCAAAAGTTCATCACATAGATGAGACCACAAGATAAGACTTGAATAGATTCCAGTTTTGAAATATTATTGAATGAAATGAAGTTACGAGATACTTCATTAATTCCTGATATATATATACACCTATATATATTCATTTCATACACTCCTTGAAAACCTCTGTTATGAAAATTATAAATAGAGTTGCAATATCCAATGAATTTGGAAAGGAGAAAACCTTGGCATAAACTTGATATCTTGCTAATCAGGCAAAGATACCAATAAGTAACCTTTTCTACTAGTAGATGGACAAATCCCCCACTGGTCATCACCCTGGCCGGATTAGGACCTTATGCTGGACTGCCACTCAGCCACTTACGCATTTGATGGACTCCCACTGAGCCACTTACACTTTCATGGACGCCCACTGAGCCCATGTTGCTTATGCCGACTCAATAGATGAACTTACTTCCTGAACGATGGGCAAGTAATCAAGATGTTTTCTCAAAACAGCAACCTCGTTGCGAATGTAAAATACACCACTGAGCCGGATCCCCCAGGTTTTAAGCGAGTATTTAAATCCCCTTCGAAAGGAAGATCTAAATATAAAAATGAGTTTTGGGATCCGCTCTAACTTTTAAAAATCATTTTGAAGACTCGAAAACATTTTTAAGAATGTTTGGAGGAATGCTGATTTAATGAAATAAATCAGTCCCGATATATTAGAAATTATCTGAATATTATTATTTAAATAATATTCCCATAAAGGATAATCTTTATAAAAAATAATTGAAGTAGAAGTTTTAAAACTCATACTTGAAATGAATAATAATAATTAACCCAAGATATACTTATACGAAAGTACGATCTTTATTTGAATAATCGAAAATAAGTTTGATCATCGAAACATTATTCTTTAATAAAATAAAGAATATTATTTTATAAAATAAGCGGAGTCATAAGTTCTCGAATAAATATTATAAATAATATTCATTAAATAAAATAAACGGAGTCATAAGTCCTCAAATGAATATTCAAAATAATATTCATTAATAAAATTAGCGGAGTCATAAGTCCTCAAATGAATATTCAAAATAATATTCATTAATAAAATAAAGTTATCGAATAAACCTTATTCGATTAATAGTTTTGAAAACTATATCCATATATATAAAAATATATATATAATATACTCGGGAACATCGACTACCGGTTTTAGAAAATGTTCACGTTTGGGTCCCCTATACTAAGGGTATACGCAGCTACTGCTTATGTCTAGCATAGGTATTATGCAACTTATAAGCAAATGAATCAACAGATATATATATATATATCAAGATTACGAAACAGACATGCATATAACCCATATCAGCATGCTCCAATATATCGCAAGATTTGCTAATTAACCAACATGCATCTATCATAAGATAATGCATATACATATATACATCACAACAACAGTATAACGGGTAGAAAACTTGCCTGAGTGCTCCCGGATAGACTTAAGCTTAGAGTGGGTCCGATAACCTATGAACAACAATCATAAGTCGGAACTAAACCCCGGTCGCTTAAGAAACTAGACTTTAACCAATTGAACCCTAACATTCGCTTATGGTCACTTCTACGCTTAATGAATCACGTAAGTCGTTCGAGTACCCTCGGCTCCACCATTTTTAATAAATTAACCATTAAGAGTTTTAAGGCGATTTTTTCGCGAATACCCTACCAACTGCCTAATCCACTTTACATAATTGTTTCATACTCCAATTAGTCATTTAAGGGCCTTAACCAAGGTTTCAAAGTAAGGCGAGGGGTAATGGTTCGCTCGCGAAACGCCGTTACTTAAAACGGTCGTTTCTCCTAAACCATACATCGGATTCAAACGAACCTCATATCAAAACGAAGCTCGTAACATGAACTATCTAAACATGGAAATGGTTAAAACCTAGCAGTGAGTTCACGGGTCCTAATGTTAAGAACAAAAACAGTCTAAAGTAAATCGGGCATTACGACGACTATGTTTACGCGATTACCCAATTTATACCATTCCAAATCAACCACCAATCAACCTCAATTCAACCATACAACCCATCTCCATACATACAATGCTACAACAGCCCCAACAACTCAATATTTCCAAATTTATACTACTTCCAAACATGATCTAAAAGCTTTACTTAAGTTCTTTAACTAATCGACAAGATTTACAACTTCCAAATCACTACAACTCCAAAATCAACAAAACCACTTACTAAACAAAGCTTTAAACATGAGTACACACCCACTACACTAACCCATCATCTAAACATTATGAAATCCAAACCAACAAAACTTAAGATTATGGGTTTGAGAAGTTATACCTTCCTCGGAGAGTGGAGAATCACTTAGGAAGCCTTAAGTAACCACTAACTATCTCTACTAAGCTTGGATCTTGAAGAAAACATAAGAAAACACAAGTTAGTTTCTTGAAAACACTATTCACCAAGAACTTTGATGAATTGATTAGCCATGTTAGACATGGAATCTTGAGCTTAAACTTATGGCTCGTCTAAGTTATGAATTATGGAAGCTAAAGAAACAAACCTCTTGAATTATGAAGGTGTGTAGCTTGAATTTTGAAATTTTCTTCTTTGCTTTTCATGGAAAAGTCGAGAGCAAGATGAAGAAATGAGATGAACTTTGTGTTTTTATGTTTTGTGAGTTATTTGCTTGGTTACTAGCTTTTTGTTTTGTTTAATTACCTTTTTAACCTTGAAACTTTGTGTGGTTATAAATCAACCACACCTCCTTCCCCTTATGTCATGCTTAGGTCATCTTGTGATGTCATCCCCCCACACTTGTCCTCTTCTTGTTGGTTTGATGACATCATCATCCCTAACCTCCTTGATTAACTCCTAATTGTTTGCCTAATGACCGCTGATCTGTTATACGGTTCGCTTAACTTTCGTTCTCGTTTCTCGTTTGAGGGATCATACCCGGGATCTTATTACTTGAGTTCCCTTAATCTTTCTCAATACATTATATTCCTTTTATGATCCCCTCCTATAATCCTTGAATTTAAATCCTTTTTATCCTGTTACCTTATACTCAATTCTTTCTGTATCTGGTGGATTTCCGGGAAAAATCAAAGTGTTCGGATTTGGATTCTGACGATCTTTACATACACTTATATACCACATAGAGTACTAATAAAATCTCAGAATATCAATCAAAGAACCCCTTCATAGTGTGGCATGAAGAGTTTTCTTATTCAGCATAATCAACAAAATCACTATTCATAAGGGTTTCAAAAATTTCCAAAAATTGGGGTTATTACATTCATTGCACTGGTAAACAAGGACATTCACCACACTGGTGACTATCACAAAATGATGGATTTTGTGAAGAATTGCAAGCTTAATTACGCCATGCTGGAATCTCCAACTATCTTCTGTGAAGTTGTTGAAGAGATGTGGTCCACTGCCAATTACAACTCAACAGATAAGACTCTCACACTTACCATTAAAGGTAAAGAATTCTATATCAATAGTGACATTATAAAGGCATGTTTCAAAATCCCTGATAATACTGTAACCTCACCACACACTGACACTGATATAATCAATATGCTTAATTCCATAAACTATGCCCTATCTACTTCTAAGTTAAGTGACATTAGGAGATTAGGTCTTAGGAAAGAATGGAGTTACTTATGTGATGTAGTGATAAAGGTTTTCTCTGGTAAAATCAGTAATTTTGATTCAGTTAATATTTCCATGCTTAACATGCTTTATATTCTAGTTACAGATAAATTTTATAACTTCAGTGACCTTGTTTTGATTGAGTCGGGTTATAAATTGGGTGAACTGAACAAGAGGGGTAAGAATGTATATTATGCTAGATTCTTTATGATGTTAGCTAACCACCTCTGTGAAGAGATTGTGCTTGATAACCCTAACAACAAGGTGGATTGTTGGGTTCAAGAGAGAAGATTCATTGCAAATCTGAACAGGGCCAACCATCACAAGGATGTGCCATTGTTCTACTTTCCTGTAATGGAGGCACCTCAGGTAAGTGAGGTAAGTTCATCTATCCCTACTACTACTCCAATCTCACAAACTTCTTTGAACTCAAGTGTAGCAATGGCAACTGTGTCAATGACCAAACAGTTGCCTACCCAAGCTACCAAAACTATTTCTAAATCCAAGTCAAAGAAAGCCCCCTCTGGTATCTCTCCAAAGATACCAGTTGAAAAATCCACCAAAACCAAAGAGGGGAGTGTGAAGGTGGGTAAGAAAGGTGAGGGAAGGGGTGAACATAAAAGAAACCCCAAGAATAAGGATGGAGAGTTGAGTGATGTCCAGCCTAGCCACACTGCAGTTTCCCAACAAACTGCAATGCTTAAAAAGGATAAAAGCTCACTTCTAGCTGCATCCTCCCAAAAGGATGCAGTTATTGAACAAAGCTCTCAACCAAGAACACAGGCCAAAAGGGTTAGGGACACAAGCTCACCCCAAACTTATATTAGAAAGAAGAAATCCAAAAACCTTGGGGATGCACAGGGTACACACACTGTGCAAACTGGTGCTAAAGACACAGTCACTGCACCTTCACAAATTCAGTTTGATGTGGCTCCAACAAATGTGGAGTCACAGCCAAAATCTCTAGTCATAGAAACACCTCACACACAAAGTTCTCCCACAAATTCTCTAGATATGGATATGATTAACACATCAATTCCTGATTCCCCTTCTTTAACTCTGTTTGGGAAGCCAATATTCAGTGCAAGTGAGCATCATCTGTTAGATGATTTGTTGCCTCATTTGCCAATTCTTTCAAGAACTGTTGTATCATCTGTGCCAAAAATATCTTCAATCAGCACAGAGTCAACAATAGTTTCCATTCCCAGTTCATTCATTTTTACTCACTCGATGGATATTGCTCATCCGTCGAGTAGTGATTGTATCCCGACGGATAAGCTTAACAGCAGTCATCCGTCGGATAACAAAACTGCTCAATCGACGGATATCACTCATCCGTCGAGTCTATCTGCACCATCTCAAACTTCATTTATTTCAAGTGCAGAAGAACTAGCAGTTGTACAATCACTCTTAGGATTGAGAGAGAAGAGTGCCTTGAGTGAGAGTCTGGGTTGCACCCAGGAAAAAGGAGAGGAAATGAGTGAAATTATGCAATCCATTTCTTCAGGATTGGCAAAAGTGAGTGAGAGGAGTCCCACCTTAGATGGTGAAGGTGAGGGTGTGAGGGTGGGGAGCCAGGGTGAGACCCTGATGCAACAAAAGAGAGAACATGAGAGAAATGCAGGTACTGGAGCTATAAGGTTGGATGTCATTGCTAGTGAGTTAATGAATGTCCAGGATGCAGACAGGGAGGGACTATCTCAGCAACCTCAAGCTGTAATAGATTCCACCTCCCTTGATGCTGAGGCATTTACTCACCCTGTTCCAGCTTATCAACTTCTGGCTGAACATGGCAATGATAATGCAGAAAGGATGCTGAGTTTGGTGCACACCACTCAGTCTATGCTAAGAGCTAAGGATGCCATCACAGCTTTACCCTCTACAGCTGGTGATGTGGACTATGAGACTGGTGGTTTAGCTGATTTCTTTGATGATGAAAGTGGAGATAGTGGAGATGCATCCATGGACATAGGGGGAGAAGTGGGCTCAAGCTCAAGATCAGGACTGCCCTCTTGGGTATTCTCAAAAGAATGTGATGAACATCATTTTAAAACCACCTTGTTCCAACTAATCAATCAGACACATACTACTCTTCAAGCCACTACCAATGCCAACACCAAGAAGCTCCTTCAAGCACATTTAGCCTCCCTGCAACTCCATCAAATCTCAGGTCTTCAACACACTAGAGATATACACACCATCAAGGGTTCTATTGATGAGGTGAAAAAGGCTGTCTTAGACAAGATAGATTCCAAAATTCCAGATACTGCCTTACTTGACATCAAAAAGCAACTAAGAAAGAATGCTGATCTAGCTACAAAGGTAAATGTTTTAGATACAAGGATGTCAGCTATGGAAGCATCTCTCACAGCCATTCATCTTCATCATGCCCAACAGACAAATCTACTTCAGAAATTGGCGGCTGCTCAAACTCACTCCTCTTTTCCACTTGATGATAACAAAAAGGGGGAGATATAACTTAGTAAGGGGGAGAAAGGACCAAGTGAGGGGGAGCAGCTAAACATTCAAATCAGCAAGGTAATTGTACCCTCAATTGCCATATCAAAGCCACCAACTGACAGTATAGATTTGATAAAAGTAGCAGTAGCCAATTTGAGAGCAGCTAAGGAGAAGCAGTTGAGTCCACTCAACTGGGGGAAAATTGATGAGGTAATTCAACAAAAGTTTGTATTAGCAAAGAAACCAGAAATGTCAGTCACTCATCACTATCAAGTCAAGCAAATCTCAGTGAATGACATGAGCATGAATTATCTGGAAAGAGGGCAATCATCCTGCATCAAGTCCCCAAAGGCTGAAATAATTCTGAAACCAAGGGTGCACTACTCAAAGTCATCTTTGAAAAATCCTTTGGATACTGTGTTTAAGACACCTAAGCCTGATGAAAAAAAGCTTATGTCAAGGTCGATTGCTTTCTATAAAGATCCAACTGATTCAATTTTGAAAAGAAGAATTGCTAAAGTGTTCAGAAAGGGAAAAGAGATTTGTGTGGTGGCTGGACATCCTCAATTTGCACAAGCAAAGAGAGAAGAAAAGGCCAGATTGAAGAAGGAAAAGAAGCAAGCTGCCATAGAGGCTAAAAAGGATAAATAAAGGAAACAGCAAATTGCTATCTTGACCAAACTGAAATCCTCACAACAAATTCCTGCACAACCATCTGAAACCATTGAACCTCAGGATCAAGAAATGCAAACTGCACCCCCACAGTCAAAGAAGCCAAGGTACAAGCAAAGAAGCAAAAGAAAGTTGAACTTCAGTGATGAGGAGATGGAAGGGTACTTTCCTAAAGAGTCTATACCTGCAACAACTCAAACATCCATGCCATTTATGGCTCAGGAAGAATTCAAGGTAGATCCAACCAAGAACTTTCATGGTGAATCTATCATTCCAAAGGATGAGCCAATAGACTGGGATAACCTACCAATGCCTGAACTCAATCTGCCTCTATTCATGAAGCCAAAGAAGATAAAGACAAGAGCAGTCAAGAAAGTGAAGCCATCAACTCTCAAATCCAAGTCTCTAACTAAAGCTGAAACCAAGGTCAACAAGGGAGACATACTGTACATCAGTGACATCATAGAATTTTCTGATCTAAACCTCTACCTAAATGAGCTAGATGAAGTGAGAGGGATTGATGCCTACAGGAACCTACCTGAAAGGTTGGTGTTCAGGTACAAAGGATGAAAGGAGATTACATGGCCACTTCATAGGATTCTTCTAGAAAGCCAAACTGTACTGATAAAGGTTTATTCATCCTTCAAGAAGAACTTTGGATTCAATGCAACAGCTAGAAGACTTGTTCTAAAGAATATTGAAGAACTAAGGAGCACTAGAGCCAAGGATGCACTTCCAAAGACTCTAACCATTCCTTTTACAGGAAGTAAAGTGCATCTGAGGCCCTACTGGATGATGGAATTCAGAGATGAAAAAGGAGTAAGGAGGTTTTTCAGATTAGAAGACCAATTGAGTATTTCTAGCAATGAAACTCTTTTGGAAATGCAAGAAATGTTAGATCTCTCAGAATCTGATGAACTGGAATTCCACAGACAGCTCCAGAATCAAATAGAAGAAAACAACAGAAAGCTTGGGAAGAAATCCAGATCTTCAAGGAAATAAATTAATCTGCTCAGGCTAGAGGAGCACCTTGAAATGACTGTGAGCAAAATTTCAATTGAAGCATTTTTCAGTATTGTCCATTTTCTTTTGAACTTGTATCTTCAGGGTGTTTTTTTATCATCAAGTTTCTCTTAATTTATGCCTACAATTCCAGTAGACATAAATTGGGGGAGATTGTTGTGGATATGTTGTGGACTTGATGATTTGTTCAACAAAACACCTTAATTAATTTTGTTTAGCAAATAATGTAGCACTCGACGGATATGGAAACTAGTCCCGACGGATAACACTATATAGTCCAAACGGATAATGTTCTCTATTATCCATTGAGTGAGTAGCTTATGTAATACTAAGTCTTGTAGCACATTTCTGCATACACCTTTGTTTAGATTCTGTAGTAGGTTACAAGGTATGTTGGTTTCAACTAGATATGCAGAATAGGTTGATTAATTGTACATAAGTGATGTCTTGTAATTCTGCATAAGTGAAATGAAGCCAAGTGCCAAATGAGCTATCAACGGATGATTAACAAAGCTTCGACGGATGACTAAACAGCTATCAACGAATGTCAAATGTAGCTATCAATGGATGTCCAACGTAGTTGTCAACGGATAATCAAAAAGCTGTCGACGGATAATACTGTACTCAACGGATAAAGGATTCAAATATCAGTCGACAGTGACATTCCAGTCATATGCGCCAAATGTATGCAACAGAGATGTGGGAGCCCATTGACAGGGTTTTAAGGACAAAAGAAACATTTCCATTTCCGGTGTTAAAGTGTAAACGTTGACTACTACTGGAACATAGCAATGAAGCAACACTGTATTAGACTTAATGAACTTTGTCTTACTTCGTTTTGTCTTATTTCATTCTGTCTTATTACTGTGTAATCTTGATGTTATATAAATCAAGAAGTAGCAAATAGAAAACAACTAAGAGAGTGAAGAAAACCAACTGAGAGAGAAACCTTTGTAAGATGTATTCCTAGCATTTCTCTGTTTTCTTAGTTGTTCATTTTGTAAGCAGCTGTGAGCTTTAAGCACACAGAGTTCTTTCGATATATAATATATATATCTCTGGTGGAAACATTCAATCCACCAGAAAGTTTTTAAAAGCCTTTGTTTTTAATTACTTATGTTTTGATTCACTTAAATCTTATTCCGCATTGTGCTAGTCAAAACACTTATATTTATATGTTCGAGTAGAATATTTTTATTCAAGAAAAAGGTTCAAGAATTCCATTCAACCCCCCTTCTGTAATTCTTGTTTCATTGTTAAGGGACTAATAGTAGTTAATCGGGGTTTATGCTTATTTAATTATTGGATTAAGGGTGTGGGGGTCCTCATTTCCTAACCCCGAGATTGAGGGTGTCACATGTATCATTTGCGTGTAACTCTTAAGTCTCCCACTAAGGAAAATGCTAAAATTAAAGAAAACAATTTGTTTTTAAGTGAGAGGAATAATATGCTAGAGTCTCAATTCATTGAGTTTGAAAAATTGAGAATTGAATGTAAAACTGCCAAGGATGAATTAACTGAATCTTTAAAGAAATAAGAGATTTTAAGAAAGCAACTTGAACGAGAACAGGAAGTGATTAAGGCATGGAAATCATCTAGAGATGTCCATGCTCAAATCACTAAAGTTCAAGGTATATAATCTTTTTGTGATGCAGCCTGGAAAAAGAACAAGGAGAAGTTTGATTCCAATCTGGTTGAAGGACTTTCAATGGATGTGGATTCGACGGATGATGAAAATTATCCGTCGAAAGACATTGAGCCACATCCGTTAAATGTAAGTAAGCCAGTTAGCAAAGCTAAGCTAGCTAAATTGAATGATAAATATGGATCAGTTTCTAAAAACTTTGTTCCGGGAGAATCAAGTCAAGTGAGAAAAGAAAAGAGAGTCAATGTTGGTCATCTGTCTATCAAGCAATTGAATGAAATATTAGAAAAGATTGAGGTTAAAACAGAATCAAAAAGGAAAAATAATAGAAATGGGAAGGTAGGAATTAACAAACATAATAACTACACACCTGATAAATATGTTCCTAGAAAAATCTGTGTTAAGTGTGGTAGTGTTAATCATCTGTCTGTTAATTGCAAATTTACTAAGCCAGCACCCATGTCTGCACCTTCCTCTTTTCCCAATATGACTGCCATGCCTACAATGCCTATGAATGTTTTGGATGCACAAAATCTGAATGCACAATTTGCTAATATGTCATTTGCACCTAATCCTTATTATGCTGCATTTAGTATGCCTCAAATGCCATTTAGCATGCCTTACTGGAATAACATGTTTGCACATAGCATGCCTTTTCATGTTAATCAAAATGTGCATGATAATTCTGCTTCAATGAATGGTTTCAAAGGTCCAACTCAAATGACAAAGGATGAATCTGAGATACCCAAGTCAAATGAGATCAAACCTAAGAAACCAAAGAAAAAGGCTAACAAGGCAGGACCTAAGAAAACTTGGGTACCAAAATCAACTTGATTTGATTTTGATGTGTGCAGGGAAACAGAAAGAATCTTTGGTATCTGGATAGTGGTTGCTCAAGGCACATGACTAGAGATTGTACCCTTCTCACTGAGTTCAAGGAAAGAGCTGGCCCAAGTATCACTTTTGGAGATGATAGCAAGGGTTATACTGTGGGATATGGCTTGATTTCAAAGGATAATGTCATCATTGAAGAGGTTGCCCTAGTGAATGGACTCAAGCATAATCTGTTGAGCATCAACCAGCTTTGTGATAAGGGCAACTCAGTTACTTTTAATGCAGAAGTCTGCGTTGTGACTAACAAGAAGAGCAACAAAGTGGTTCTCACTGGAGTGAGAAAAGGCAATGTATATTTAGCTGACTTTAACTCAACAAATACAGAATCTGTAACTTGTCTTCTCAGTAAAGCAGGTCAAGATGAAAGTTGGCTATGGCACAAGAAGCTGTCCCATCTAAACTTCAAGACCATGAATGAGCTAGTCAAGAAAAAATTGGTTAGAGGTATTCCTCAAGTGGAGTTTTCAAAGGATAGATTGTGTGATTCTTGCCAGAAAGGAAAGCAGATTAAAGCATCATTCAAAAAGAAGCTTGAATCATCTATTGAAGAACCTTTACAGTTGTTTCACATGGACTTGTTTGGACCAGTAAATGTGTTGTCTATCTCAAAGAAGAGATATTGCCTAGTAATTGTGGATGATTTTTCAAAGTTCTCTTGGATATATTTTCTAAAGTCCAAAGATGAGGCTAGTGAAATCATCACCAATCACATAAGGCAAGTTAACAATCATCCTGACTTCAAGGTTAGAAGAATCAGAAGTGATAATGGAACTGAGTTCAAGAATTCTGTGATGAGAGTATTTTGTGAAGAGTATGGAATCATGCATGAGTATTCTGCAGCAAGAACTCCACAACAAAATGGTGTAGTGGAAAGGAAGAATAGATCACTCATTGAAGCTGCAAGAATTATGTTTGAAGAATCAAGGCTGCCAACTTACTTTTAGGCAGAAGCTGTAAATACAGCATGTTATACTCAGAATATCTCCTTGATCAATCAAGCAAAAGGCATGACTCCATATCAGATATTCAAGAATAGGAAGCCAACTCTAAATTTTCTTCATGTCTTTGGCTGTAAATGTTATATCTTAAGGAATCAAACTGATCAACATGGAAAGTTTGATGCCAAAGCAGATGAAGGAATTTTTGTTGGATATGTTGTTGGAAAATCATATAGAGTCTACAATCTAAGAAACAACATTGTTATGTAATCTATACATGTTGTGTTTGATGACAAAAAGATTGAAGGACTGTAAGATGGAGATTTCCATGAAAGCCTCAAATTTGATAATGTTGAGATGATTTGTGATGATAGTGATCAAGAAACAGTGGCTAAGGATAATGTAGAAAAGACTATCTACAATGATGCATAAAATTCAGCATCAGTTGAGTTACATAATGCATCATCCGTCGATAGACAATTAGCTTCATCCGTCGGGATACAAAGTGCATCATCCGTCTGAAAAATGAGAGAAGCTGAGAGTCAAGACAGATCACTTACAGAAAGAACCCCTTCTTCAAATCAAAGATCCACAAACTCAGGGGGAGTTTCTTTTAATCAAATCTCAGTCACACATCAAGACAATGATGAGGCCTCTTCATCAAGAGCTAATCTACCACAAAAGAGAAAACGGACTAGAGATCACCCTTTTGAGCTCATTATTGGTGATGCATCTTCTAGAGTTTAAACAAGGAAAACAACTCAAGAAGAATGTCTATATAGCAGCTTTCTCTCAAAGGAAGAACCAAAAAAGGTAGAAAAAGCTCTGTTGGATCCCGATTGGGTTCTAGCTATGCAGGAGGAGCTAAACCAATTTGAAAGGAACAAGATATGTAAGCTGGTACCCAAGCCTAAAGGAAAGAATCCAATTGACACCAAGTGGGTATTCAGAAACAAGATGGATGAAAATGGCATAGTTGTCAGGAACAAAGCTAGATTGGTTGCTAAGGGCTATTGTCAACAAGAAGGAATAGATTTTAATGAAACTTTTGCTCCTGTTGCAAGACTTGAAACCATCAGAATTTTCTTAGCCTATGCAGCTCGTGTCAATTTTAAAGTCTATCAAATGGATGTCAAAAGTGCCTTTCTGAATGGAGATTTGGAGGAGGAAGTTTATGTTAGTCAGCCTCCTGGTTTTGAAGATCCAAATTTTCGAGAATATGTCTACTATCTTTTGAAAGCACTTTATGGATTGAAGCAAGCACCTAGAGCCTGTTATGATACTTTGTCAAAGTTTCTCTTAGAAAATCACTTCACAAGAGGTACTGTTAACAAAACTTTATTCTTTAGAAATGTTAATGGCTCTAGCATACTTGTTCAAATTTATGTAGATAATATTATATTTGGCTCTGCAGATGAAAAACTTTGCAAAAAATTTGCCAAATTGATGCAAAGTAAGTATGAAATGAGCATGATGGGAGAACTAACTTACTTTCTTGGTTTACAAGTTAAGCAAGTTAGTGATGGAATATTCATTAGTCAAACCATTTATATTTATGATCTTTTAAAGAAGTTTGATCTAATGGAGTGCACATCTGCAAAAACTCCCATGGCCACTGCAACTAAGAATTAAACACTGCAGAAAAGTCTGTGGATATTTCAAGCTATAGAGGCATGGCTGGCTCACTTTTGTACTTAACAGCTAGTAGGCTAGATATAATGTTTGCTACTTGTCTTTGTACTAGATTTCAGGCTGATCCTAGAGAATCTCATTTAATAGCTATAAAGAGAATTTTCAGATATCTCAAGGGAACACCAAAACTTAGCATTTGGTACCCTAGAGATTCTGGTTTTGATCTAACTGGTTATTCAGATGCAGACTATGCAGGGTGCAAGATTGATAGAAAAAGCACTACATGAACCTGTCAATTTATAGGAAACAAGCTAGTATCTTGGTTCAGTAAGATGCAAAATTCAGTCTCTACTTCTACACCTGAGGCTGAATATATTGCTGCTGGCAGTTGCTGTGCACAAATTCTATGGATGAAAAACCAATTGTTGAACTATGGTCTGCAAGTGGACAGAATTCCTATTTTCTGTGATAACACAAGTGCAATTGCCATTACTAAAAATCCAGTATAGCATTCAAGAACAAAGCACATAGACATCAAGTATCACTTTATTAGGGAACATGTAATGAGTGGTACTGTGGAACTTCATTTTGTTCCAAGTGAGAAGCAACTTGCAGATATCTTTACCAAGCCACTTGATGAATCCACCTTCACTAGGTTGGTAAGTGAATTAGGTATGCTTATTTATTCTTAAAATATTTTTGATAATTTTGCAAGTTGAAATGCAGCCAGAAACTTAATTAATTTTTCTATTTTGGATGAAAATTTGGCTAAGTCAAATTTTACATCTCGACGGATATCCCTTATCCATCGAATTTGATCATCCGTCGAAATAGAATAGCCTGGTAAAAATCAATTACTTTTCTGGATTATTTTAAACCTGACGGATAATTGCTTTATTCTCATCCATCGAATTATCTACATCTTAGTCGTTAAAGTTCTGAACATTATCCATCGGATATACTTACAGTCTGTAAGTATATCACGACGGATAATTGACAGAATTTTGACAGTTTATTTTACTTTTAAATGGCTATTTTGGGCAATTCTAATTGGGTCTTTAATTTTTACCTTTAATTTTTTACCCCATTTTATCTGAGAATACATAAAAGCCTCACTTCAAGTTTATTTTAGCTTTTATCTTTCTCTATTGCAATTAACTTCTCTCTTCTTCCTCAAGGCAAAACCCTCTCTCTTTCTGCAAATTTCCTTTCTTTAACAATGACACCAGTAGTCAAGATCATGTCTCAGTCAGGATTCATTTATGAGAAGAACAATTTCGTAGCTCTTGTGAACAAAGAAATTCCAGCCTCTGAGGATTATCACAAAATGATGGATTTTATGAAGGGATGCAAGCTTAGCTATACCATGCTGGAATCACCCACAATCTTCTGTGAAGTTGTGGAGGAGATGTGGACTACTGCTGTGTATCAAGCAACTGACAAAACAATAACTCTCTCCATTAAAGGTAAGGAATTCTACATTAACAGTGATACTATCCAAGAAATCTTTAAAATTCCTGAAAACACTACTACTAAACCACACACAGATGCTGATTTAGTTAACTTGCTTAATTCTATTGGATATGCTCTTCCTACCACTAAATTAAGTGAGATTAGAAGACTAGGTCTTAGAAAAGAGTGGAGTTTTCTGTGTGATGTAGTTACCAAGGTGTTTTCTGGTAAAATAAGTAACTTTGATTCTATCAATACTGCTATGCTTAACATGCTCTACATGTTGCTTACTGATAATTACTATAATTTTAGTGATGCTATCATGTTTGAGTTGGGTTTCAAGTTAGGGGAGATCAAAAAGAGGTCTAGGCATGTTTATTATGCTATATTCTTTATGATTATTGCTAACCATATTTGTGAGGATCATGTGATTGAGAACCCAACCAACAAACTGAATTGTTGGGTTCAAGAAAGAAGAGTAATTGCATATTTAAACAGGGTTGATCACCACAAGGAAGTACCCCTTGTTTATTTGCCTATCATGGAGGGCCCTCAAGTAAATGAGGTAAATACTTCTGTCTCTACTCCTTCCATCTCTCAAGTTTCTTTGCCATTGACTGTGGCTATGGCATCTGTGTCACTGACCCAACAGATGCCTACCCAAGCCACAAAATCCAAAACTTCAAAAATCAAATCAAAGAAACCACACTCTAGTGTCTCTCAAAAGATGCTAGTTTCAAAAGCCAGCAAAACCAAAGAGGGGAGTGTGAAGGGTGGTGAGATTGGTGAGGGATAGGGTGAACATAAAAGAAACCCTAAGAATAAGGATGGTGAGGTGAGTGTACCCAAGCCTAGCCACACCACAGTTTCCCAACAAACTGTGGTGCTTAATAAGGAAATTAGCACATCTCTAGTTTCATCCTCCCAAAAGGATGCTACTATTGAAACAAGCTCCTAACCAGGAGCACAGGCCAAAAGGGTTAGGGACACAGATTCACCCCAAACTTATACAAGACAGAAGAAAGCTAGAAAACTTGGGGATGCACATGGATCACACACAGTGTAAACTGAAGCTAAAAACTCAGTCACTGCACCTTCTCAAATTCAGTTTGATGTGGCTCCAATAAATGTGGAGTCACAACAAAAATATTTAACAATAGAAGCACCAAACACACAAAGCTCTCCTACCAATTTTTTGGATGTGGACATGATTCACACATCACTTCCTGATTCTCCTTCTTTAACTCTGTTGGAGAAGCCAAAATTCAATGCAAGTGAGCATCATCTTTTAGATGATTTGTTGGCTCACTTGCCAATTCTTTCAAAAATTGTTGAGACTTATGTGCCTAAATTATCATTAATCTACACAGAGTCCACAATAGTTTCCACTCCAAACTCTATCATTTCTTCTATTCCGGTGGATATTGTTCATCTGTCAGCTAGTGATTGTATCCCGACGGATGTGTCTAACAGTAGTCATCCGTCCGCTATCCTAACTACTACCCGACGGATGTTCCTTATCCGTTGGTACTCACTACACAAGTTGAATTTTCAAAAACTGTTTCAAGTATAGATGAGCTAGTAGTTGTACAATCATTCATAGGATTGAGGGAAAGGAGTGAACAGAGTGAGAGGCTGAGTTGCTCTCAGGCAAAAGGAGAGGAACAGAGAGAAATTATGCAAGCTATTTCTTCCAGCCTGGCAAAAGTGAGTGAGGGGAGTTCTACCTTAGTAGGTGAAGGTGAGGGTGTGAGGGTGGTGAGCCAAGGGGAGCCCTTGATGCAAGAAAATAGAGAAAATGAGAGAAATACAAGTACTGAAATTTGGGAAGAGCCCATTGTAAGTGAGTTAATGGATGTCAATGAGGCTGAAAAGAAATAACTAATTCAGCAAGAATATCAAGTTGTCTTAGATTCTGTTTCTTATGAAGCTGAGGCATTTACTTACCCCGTTTCAGCTTATCAAGTTCTAGCTGAACAGGACAATGTGGCTGCTGAAAGGATGCAAAATTTGGTGCATACAACAGCCTCCATGCAAAGAGCCAAAGATGTCATCGCAGCCATGCCACCCACAGCTGATGATGATGTTGACTATAGAACTGGTGGTTCTGAAGACATATTTGGGGATGAAGATGATGATGAGGAAGAGATTATGAACATAGGGGGAGAAGCAGTCCCTAACTCCAGGTCAAACATTCCATCTTGGGTGTTTTCCAAAGAATGTGATGAGCAACACTTCAAGACTACTCTCTTTCATATCATTCAACAAACTCAGACAGTTCTTCAAGCTACAACCAATGCCAACACCAAGAAGCTTCTTCAAGCACATCTCAATTTTCTTCAACTGCACCAAATTCAATCTCTTCAACACAATCTTGATGTCACTATAATTAAAACAGAGATTGATCAAGTCAAGAAGGATGTTTATGAGAGATTGGATGCTAAATTTCCTAACACAACCCTGCTTGACATCAACAGACAACTAAGGAAAAACTCTAATCTTGCCAGCAAAGTGGACTCCTTGGACACAAGACTCAAAACCTCGGAAGCTTCCATCACTGCAATTCATTTACATCAAGCTCAACAAACTCAGTTGCTTCAAAAGCTAGTGGCTCCACAGACTTCTACCTCTACTCAACTTGATGCTAACAAAAAGGGGGAGAAAGACTCAATTGTTCAAGTTAGCCGAGAGGAGCCAACAAGTGAGGGGGAGAATGTGCTAAACATACAAGTCAGTCAAGTAATTGTTCCAGAATTTACTTTTCTTAAGCCACCAGTCTTGGACAGCATTGATCTGATCCAGATAGTAACTGCTAAATTGGAATCAAATGAAAAAAATTTAAAAAGCTTGATGTTGTAGCAGTTGAGAGGGACCTGGATGATAAATGGAAGCAAATTGATGAAGAGATAGCAAAGAAGTTTGGTCCAATTGAGAAGAAAGACAAGTTCTTTTCTCACTTCTCTCAATTGAGACAACTATCTGTAAATGAAATGAGTCTGTGTAACTTGGTAAAGGGCCAACCTTCATGTATAAAGTCTCCAAAAGCCAACTTGGTTTTGAAGCCCAAAAGAAATGATCCAAAGTCATCTGACAAGAATCCCTTAGACCTTATATTTGAGACTCCAAGGCCAGAAGAAAAGAAGCTGTTGGCAAGGTCCATTGCATTCTTCAAAGATCCAACTAACTCAGTGCTAAAGAGAAGGATTTCTAAGATCTAGAGGAATGGGAAAGAAATCTGTGTGGTGGCTGGACACCCTCAGTTTGTAGAAGCAAAGAAGGAAGAAAAAGAAAGAATCAAGCAAGAAAAGAAGCAAGCTGCTTTAGATGCTAAGAAACTCAAACAGAAGAAAAAGCAAGCTGCTATTGTAGCCAAGCTTCAAGCTGTGAAAACTGCAACTGAGATTTCTGAGAAACAACCTGTGGTAGCTGAAGATCAAGATCAGAAAATGCACAAGGAACCTCAATAGAAAAGGAAGTTCAGATACAAAATCCTTCCCAAAAGAATGTTGGATTTTGATGATGACAATATGGAAGATTACATTCCCAGCCAGTCTACATCTACAACTCAAACATCCAAGCCCTCAGTGGTGCATGAGGAATTTAAGGTGGATCCTACAAAGAATTTTCATGGTGACCCTATAGTTCCCAAGGATGAGCCAATAGACTGGGAAAGTTTTCCTCGTCCTGAACTTAATTTACCAATCTTCAACAAGCTGAAGAAGACAAAGACAAGAGCAATCAAGAAGGTCAAGCCTGTGAAACTCAAAACCAAAACCTTAACCAAAGCTCAACCAACTGTCAACAAGGGAGATCTTCTATACATCTGTGATATTAAGGAATTTTCATATATCAATCTCTACATGGATGAATTAGAAGAAGTGAGGGGAATTGATGCTCACAGAAATCTCCCTGAAAGATTGATGTTCAAATACAAGGGTGACAAAGAGATCAAATGGCCCCTTCACAGGATTTTTCAAGAAAGTTGTATAATTTTGATAAAGATCTTCTCATCTTTCAAGAAAAATTTTGGATTTAATGTGACTTCCAAGAAATTGGTTCTAAAGAAGATAGAAGAACTAAGGAGCAGAAAATCCTCAAATGCACTCCCAAGGACTCTATCAATTCCCTTCACAGGAAATACAGTGTACTTGAGGCCTTACTGGATGATGGAATTCATGGATGATAAAGGTGTTAGGAGATTCTTCAGACTAGATGACCAATTGAGCATCTCAAGCAATGAGACTCTATTGGAAATGTAAGGAAAGC